>NW_027397065.1:84032971-84394283 GCF_003265705.2 Callorhinus ursinus | reverse complement strand
AGGGCAGAATTCGAGAGATAAGTGATACGATAAGACGAAACAACATTAGAATAATTGGGATCCCAGAAGAAGAAGAAAGAGAGAGAGGGGCAGAAGGTATATTGGAGCAAATTATAGCAGAGAACTTCCCTAATGTGGGGAAGGAAACAGGCATCAAAATCCAGAGGCACAGAGAACCCCTCTCAAAATCAATAAAAATAGGTCAACACCCCGACATCTAATAGTAAAGCTTACGAGTCTCAGAGACAAAGAGAAAATCCTGAAAGCAGGTTGGGAGAAGAGATATGTAACCTACAATGGTAGAAACATTAGATTGGCAACAGACCTATCCACAGAGACCTGGCAGGCCAGAAAGGACTGGCATGATATCTTCAGAGCACTAAACGAGAAAAATATGCAGCCAAGAATACTATATCCAGCTAGGCTGTCATTGAAAATTGAAGGAGAGATAAAAAGCTTGCAGGACAAACAAAAACTAAAGGAATTTGCAAACACAAAACCAGCCCTCCAAGAAATCTTGAAAGGGGTCCTCTAAGCAAAGAGAGACCCTAAAAGCAACATAGATCAGAAAGGAACACAGACAATATACAGTAACAGTCACCTTACAGGCAATACAATGGCACTAAATTCATATCTTTCAATACTTACCCTGAATGTAAATGGGCTCAATGCCCCAATCAAAAGACACAGGCTATCAGATTGGATTAAAAAACAAGACCCATCCATATGCTGTCTGCAAGAGACTCATTTTAGACCCAAAGACACCCCCAGATTGAAAGTGAGGGGGTGGAAAACCATTTACCATGCTAATGGACACCAAAAGAAAGCTAGGGTGGCAATCCTTATATCAGACAAATTAGCTTTTAAAACAAAGACTGTAATAAGAGATGAAGAAGGACACTATATCCTACTTAAAGGGTCTATCCAACAAGAAGATCTAACAATTGTAAATATCTATGCCCCTAATATGGGAGCAGCCAATTAGATAAGGCAATTAATAACAAAAGCAAAGAAACACATTGACAGCAATACAATAATAGTGGGGGACTTTAACACCCCCTCTGACTGAAATGGACAGATCATCTAAGCAAAAGATCAACAAGGAAATAAAGACTTTAAATGACACACTGGACCAAATGGACTTCACAGACATATTCAGAACATTCCATCCCAAAGCAAAGGAACACACATTCTTCTCTAGTGCCCATGGAACATTCTCCAGAATTGATCACATCCTAGGTCACAAATCAGGTCTCAACTGGTACCAAAAGATTGGGATTATTCCCTGCATATTTTCAGACCACAGTGCTTTGAAACTAGAACTCAATCACAAGAGGAAAGTCGGAAAGAACTCAAATACATGGAGGCTAAAGAGCATCCTACTAAAGAATGAATGGGTCAACCAGAAAATTAAAGAAGAAATAAAAAAAATTCATGGAAACCAATGAAAACGAAAACACAACTGTTCAAAAATCTTTGGGATACAGCAAAGGCAGTCCTGAGAGGAAAGTATATAGCAATACAAGCCTTTCTCAAGAAACAAGAAAGGTCTCAAATACACAACCTAACCCTACACCTAAAGGAGCTGGAGAAAGAACAGCAAATAAAGCCCAAAACCAGCAGGAGAAGAGAAATAATAAAGATCAGAGCAGAAATCAATGAAACAGAAACCAAAAGAACAGTAGAACAGATTAACGAAACTAGGAGCTGGTTCTTTGAAAGAATTAACAAGATTGATAAACCCCTGGCCAGACTTATCAAAAAGAAAAGAGAAATGACCCAAATCAACAAAATCACGAATGTAAGCGGAGCGATCACAACCAACACCAAAGAAATACAAACAATTCTAAGAACATATTATGAGCAACTCTATGCCAGCAAATTAGATAACCTGGAAGAAATGGGTGCATTCCTAGAGATGTATCAACTACCAAAATTGAACCAGGAAGAAACAGAAAACCTGAACAGACCTATAACTACTAAGGAAATTGAAGCAGTCATCAAAAATCTCCCAACAAACAAAAGCCCAGGGCCAGATGGCTTCCCAGGGGAATTGTTTCAGACATTTAAAGAAGAATTAATAACTATTCTCCTGAAACTGTTCCAAAAAATAGAAATGGAAGGAAAACTTCCAAACTCATTTTATGAGGCCACCATTACCTTGATCCCCAAACCAGACAAAGACCCCATCAAAAAGGAGAATTACAGACCAATTATCCTTGATGAACATGGATGCAAAAATTCTCACCAAAATCCTAGCCAATAGGATCCAACAGTACATTAAAAGGATTATTCACCATGACCAAGTGGGATTTATCCCTGGGCTGCAAGGTTGGTTCAACATCCGCAAATCAATCAACGTGATACAATACATGAACAAAAGAAAGAACAAGAATCATACGATCCTCGCAATAGATGCAGAAACAGCATTTGACAAAGTACAGCATCCTTGCTTGATCAAAACTCTTCAGAGTATAGGGATAGAGGGTACATACTTCAATATCATAAAAGCCATCTCTGAAAAACCTACAGTGAATATCATTCTCAATGGGGAAAAGCTGAGAGCTTTCCCCCTAAGGTCAGGAACGTGGCAGGGATGTCCACTATCACCACTGCTATTCAACATAGTATTAGAAGTCCTAGCCACAGCAATCAGACAACAAAAAGAAATCAAAGGCATCCAAATTGGCAAGGAGGAAGTCAAACTCTCACTCTTTGCAGATGATATGATACTGTATGTGGAAAACCCAAAAGACTCCACCCCAAAACTGCTAGAACTCATACAGGAATTCAGTAAAGTGGCAGGATATAAAATCAATGCACAGAAATCAGTGGCATTCCTATACACCAGCAACAAGACAGAAGAGAGACAAATCAAGGAGTCGATCCCATTTACAATTACACCCAAAACCATAAGATACCTAGGAATAAATTTAACCAAAGAGGCAAAGGATCTGTACTCAGAAAACTATAAAATACTCATGAAAGAAATTGAAGAAGACACAAAGAAATGGAAAAACCTTCCATGCTCATGGATTGGAAGAATAAACATTGTGAAGATGTCAATGCTACCTAGAGCAATCTACACATTCAATGCAATCCCCATCAAAATACCATCCAGTTTTTTCAAAGAAATGGAACAAATAATCCTAAAATTTGTATGGAACCAGAAGAGACCCCAAACAGCCAGAGGAATATTGAAAAAGAAAAGCAAAGCTGGCGGCATCACAATTCCGGACTTCCAGCTCTATTACAAAGCTGTCATCATCAAGACAGTATGGTACTGGCACAAAAACAGACACATAGATCAATGGAACAGAATCGAGAGCCCAGAAATGGACCCTCAACTCTATGGTCAACTCATCTTTCACAAAGCAGGAAAGAATGTCCAATGGAAAAAAGGCAGTCTCTTCAAGAAATGGTGTTGGGAAAATTGGACAGCCACATGCAGAAGAATGAAACTGGACCATTTCCTTACACCACACACAAAAATAGACTCCAAATGGTTGAAAGACCTAAACATGACACAGGAGTCCATCCAAATCCTAAAGGAGAACACAGGTAGCAACCTCTTCGACCTCAGCCGCAGCAGCTTCTTCCTAGAAACATCGCCAAAGGCAAGGGAAGCCAGGGCAAAAATGAACTATTGGGATTTCATCAAGATAAAAAGCTTTTGCACAGCAAAAGAAACAGTCCACAAAACCAAAAGACAACCAACAGAAAGGGAGAAGATATTTGCAAATGACATATCAGATAAAGGGCTAGTATCCAAAATCTATAAAGAACTTATCAAACTCAACACCCAAAGAACAAATAATCCAATCAAGAAATGGGCAGAAGACACGAACAGACATTTTTCCAAAGAAGACATCCAAATGGCCAATAGACACATGAAAAAGTGCTCCACATCACTCGGCATCAGGGAAATCGAAATCAAAACCTCAATGAGATACCACCTCACACCCGTCAGAATGGCAAAAATTAACAAGTCAGGAAACGACAGATGTTGGCGGGGATGCGGAGAAAGGGGAACCCTCCTACCGTGTTGGTGGGAATGCAAGCTGGTGCAAGGACTCTGGAAAAGAGTATGGAGGTTCCTGAAACAGTTGAAAATACCATAGGATCTAGCAATTGCACTACTGGGTATTTACCACAAAGACACAAATGTATGGATCCGAAGGGGTACGTGCACCCCAATGTTTAGCAGCAATGTCCACAATAGCCAAACTGTGGAAAGAGCCAATATGTCCATTGACAGATGAATGGATAAAGAAGAAGTGGTATATATACACAACAGAATATTATGCAGCCATCAAAAGGAATGAGATCTTACCATTTGCAATGACGTGGATGGAACTGGAGGGTGTTATGCTGAGTGAAATAAGTCAATCAGAGAAAGACATGTACCATATGATCTCACTGATATGAGGTATTCTTAATCTCAGGAACCAAACTGAGGGTTGCTGGAGTGGTGGGGGGATGGGAGGGATGCGGTGGCTGGGTGACAGGCACTGGGGAGGGTATGTGCTATGGTGAGCGCTGTGATTTGTGCAAGACTGTTGAATCACGGATCTGTACCTCTGAAACAAATAATGCAACATATGTTAAGAAAAAAGAAGAAGAAGAAGATAGCAGGAAGGGAAGAATGAAGGGGAGTAAGTCGGAGGGGGAGACGAACCAGGAGAGACGATGGACTCTGAAAAACAAACTGAGGGTTCTAGAGGGGAGGGGGGTGGGGGGATGGGTTAGCCTGGTGATGGGTATTAAAGAGGGCACGTTCTGTGTAGAGCACTGGGTGTTATGCACAAACAATGAATCATGGAACACTACATCATAAACTAATGATGTAATGTATGGTGATTAATATAACAATAAAAAAATAAAAAAAAAACCATAAAAAGACATGTCACAGATTGGGAGAATATGTCAGAATCTAGATAACATTAAGAATGTATAAAAATCTCCTCTATAGGGGCACCTGGGTGGCTCAGATGGTTAAGCATCTGCCTTCAGCTCGGGTCATGATCCTGGGGTCCTGGGATCAAATCTTGTATCGGGCTCCTTGCTCCTTGGGGAGACTGCTTCTCCCTCTGTCTCTCTCTCTCTCTCTCTCTCTGTCTTTCATGAAGAAATAAGTAAATCTTTAAAAAAATCTCCTCTATATATTATTCATGGCTTTCACTTATTGGACCAATCCAATTTAAGTACCTTATATATATTAATTTATTAAGAATTTACAATTCTAACAAAGTAGATAACTGTATTAGTCTTATTTTAAAGATTCAATGAAACTACAGATAATAAAGATTAAATTTGAACAGTTTCACACGATTAGTAGATTTGGGGTCCTCATCCAGGTGGCCTGATTCCAGCATCCTCACAAGTAATCCAACAGTAAAATGGGAAAGGCTGTAAATAGGCAATTCACAGGTATAAACTGACAATTCTGAACACATGCTAGACTTTGAGGATAACTGGGGAAATGTAAATTGAAACAGACCCATTAAGGGACAAAGATTTAAAAGCTGACAATAGCAAGAGTTGGCAGATATGGGATGAAAAAAGAACTGCTGTAAACTGACAGCAGGAGTGAAAATTGGCACAACCATTTTGGACAAGAAATAAAACTCTTAAATTTGAAGATGCACATCCCTCTGGCCCAGCAATTTTAATGCCCCACATTTATCCAAGGACAGACATGCAAGGACAGTCATTACTTGCTAAATATCCACCAAGAAGTTCATAGAAACCATCTAAATATCTATCAAAGAACTGATAAATGCATTGTGGTCTATGAGTGCAGTGGAATACTACAAAGCAGAGAAAATGCATGAACTATGCATACACACAGCCATGTGGATAAATCTCAATAACAGTGTTGAATCAAAAAAGGAAGTTTCAAGTGGATCTGTATCTACAACTATATCCACATTGATGCAATATGATGCTGTATAGTTAATTTTATATATCAACTTGGCTAAGCCATGATATTCAAATATTTGGTCAAACATTATTCTAGATGTTTCCGTGAAAGTATTTTTTTCAGGTGAGATTAATATTTAAGCCAGTAGACACTGAGTAAAGCAGATTGTTCTTCATAATGTGGCTGGGGCTCATCTAATCAGTTGAAGGTGTGATTAAAAAGACTGACTTTTTGGGAAGAACAGGGACTTAAACCAGCAGTGCACCTCTGGACTCAAGCTGCAACTCTGTCCTGGGTCTCCAACCTACAGACTCTCCAGGCTGATCCTGGAGATTTGGGTCTTGCCAACACTTCACAAATGCATGAACCAGTTCCTAAAATAAAAAGTCCTTCTCTATGTCTCCATACGTCCTGTTGCTTCTGTTTCTTTGAAGAAGCCTGACATAGAGAGATGCTGGAGATGTAAATGTTTAAAATGCACAAGGCAGTAAATATGTACACACAGGTGTGAATGACACGCCTAGATCTGTATAAGATGGTGTGTCCTGCTGAACTGGCAGTGTGCATAAAGACAACACTGTCAGGAATGGTTTTAAAAAGTCATATTTACATGAAAAAAGTGACAGACAATTCTGAGAGTTACATTTAAAGTGAGTCATTTTTTCAAAAAGTGAGTGTGCTTCACTTTCTAGCATAAGAAGATGAGTCGATTTTCCTCAATTTTAATTTGAATCACTGGACCATTCTGAAGACTATACCGAAGTGTTATATCAGAATAAAAATTCCGTATCAGTCAGCTAATACAATAAATGCAAATTACCCATTTTCCCGGGCTGTTTTTTATTTTTATTTTGCAACAGAAAATAATTTATATTCTCATGTGTATTAAAATTTACAATGTGTTTTTTTTATTATGAATTAGAGAAAAATATGCTGTACTGATTTTTGGACCATGTCAGACATCATTCAGGTATGACAAATAATTCAATGCATTCTAAGTTATTAGGCTACTGTCGGCAGATCCATGGCTGCAGGTTATTTCTCTTTTTGCATAAAATATTATACCAATATTTTAAGTTGATGTGGAATGGGGACCGCCTGCTCTGTATTTAAGGTCCTATGAGATCAGGATTCCAAAAGAAACACAAGCACTAATGACACTGATATATTGAAAATCATCTATATTCCTGTTCTTCTTTTTGTACAGAAATGGCTCATAAAATATTTTCTAGTGTGCTTTCAAGTAATTTCTTTAAAGATGACTTGGGAAAAACAATTGCTAATTAATTTTAACACCATGTCAATTATGTTAATAAAATTCTAATTAAAATCCTTGTGATGTAAATCAGTCTTTCTTTGTTGTGTGAGTGTACGTGTGTTAATTATTATATAGGCTGGCAGCCATCAGATACTTGTTAACTTTATCATGAACCTATGCAGTGGGCTTGGTGGCGTACGGATCTTTTGACATACCTAGTTCTGCCTGCCGTTCTGCCGGACAAATTAATGGAGGTAGCCTAGTGTTTAAGGTACCATAGAGATAAGTTAATTGATGTTCATTATGGAAACGAAACAGCCCGGAAGGCAGGAAGGGACTGAGGATTAAGAACTAGCTTTTTAAAGGGCTATGGAGCAGTGGCTAGGGCAATTTGAACACCATCATATTTCAGGTTGATTATACGCGATCGCACAATGAAAGCAAATATAGAACTATAGCAGTGTCTATGCTGTAAGGTAGAAGGGTTGGTTGGGAATGTCAAGGATGCCGAACTTCACCTGCTGCTGAAAGTGGAAATATCCCTGTTACTTGCCTGGCCCTGGGCTAGGTTCTTGGGACACCACTAAATCAGACCCAGACCCTGCCTTCCTCAGCAGGATGCTTACTAGTGGGGGCAGTAAGGCAGGGATAGCACCTGGGTCTAGAAAAGTAACACCTGGTTTCAGCCTCCCAAGTTGTCATCCTTATGGTGCAGGAAGAAAAGGGAATGAGAGGAGCGGCTGGCTCCTCCAAAAGAGAACCCTTATTTTGATGATCGGGGATCCAAGTGGACAGCCAAATGCTTATTTTTACATCCACGACAGAAATCAGTGCAAGACACCAGCTTGTCATGAGTCCCAGGAAGCATGAAGGTTAATAGGGGTAACAAAACTCCCCTGCTTCCCCATTATCCGCATACAAGTAGTAAACCAACCTGTGCCTAAAAAAAGTGAGCTCTGGACAACTCTGCACGGCACGTATTTGCTTCTAATTCTGAAAAGTTTATAATTAGGATTTTGTACCTCTAAATTCCACCCGGGGAAGAAGAAAACGTTAAAACCTAATCAAGAGCGGAGGCAGAATCTAAGGCACTAAATCTTCCTACATTTATGAAAATACTTGTGTTCGAGTCCTCATTTCAGGAGACAAGCCTGATAAATGAGTGCTCTGAGAAAGCCCTCTGAACATGGGCCTCTTCTGTAGGAGGGACTGGGGCTCCTGGTGCTTTATCCTGCCTGTCAATAGCACGCAGCGTCTCCAGGCTGCCTTTACTCCTGGATTCCTGAAGTAATCAGTTACGAGAAGCTGGGGATGTAAACGAACCTTTATGTTCAGCATTCTTCAAAGAAAAATAAATAATTCAAATGAGATAGAAAGAATGGCTTTTTGGGGTAGAAAACAAATAATTTCCACTTGTAAATACAGTTTTCTGTACTACGAAACAAGGGCACTCAAGGGAATAGCAGATAAATTAGTCTAACAAAAGAAGAATATGCCAAAAAATGTGTAAAGTAGAATTTGTGGTGGTGGCAGGAGGTGGGGGCAGCAGAAGGAACAGGCTGTGTTAGGACTCAGGATCCTCCTGATCACCCTCTGGCCATTCTTATTTCACTAGGGTCGAAAGCACCCAAGTCCCCATTGTGTGACAGACATTCCGGGGGCCACAGGGGGAATAGCAGAAGCTTTTTGGTGCCTCACGGCCACCTCAGATTTCAGCCTCTGCTGCAGGTAACATTTCCCGGTGAGCTCAGGGGAACACGTGAGCAGCCACCATGACCTTGCAGCTTTCTGCAGAGGACCTTCAGCAAAACCACGCCAGCCACCTTGCTACAAGCATGCACAGTCCAGAAGTGCAGGAAGTTAATGCTCCCCAGGCAACCTGCAGCCTCTGGAGGCTGGTGGTTAACAGACCTCGCTCCTCCCCCCGCCCCTCCCCCCTCAGCCACCACTAGGGCAGGTACTGCTCCTGCTGCTGAGGAGGACTGGCAGATCAAGCCCTCACTCGCTGCCTTTGGCAGTGACCTTGATGGTGGACCCTTAGCTAGTCGTCCCTCCTTCCTTGTCTCACTCTGCCTGCTTTCTGGGATCACCTCCTAAAGATGCGACCTGCATCCAAGTCCTTGTCTCAGGTTCTGCTATTAGGGGTCCAGATTTAGGACATAGCTAGAGAGGAGAGACCATCAAGGAACCCACAGGTTGCATGGTGAAATGACGGTGGTCACAGAGGAGAAGAAAGGACAGGCCCCGCCAAGGAAGCATGGTGCTGGAAGGCTGGAGGTGAATCAGGGCCTGAGAGGTAAGGATATGCCAACCTGAAGGGGGTGAGGGTTCACCACGGGCTGAACATCAGCCTGGACTCCTGAGAGTCCTGATGTCTGCCAAGCAGCTGAGTGGTCAGCTGACCACAGTTCCGCTGGGGCTCTGGCCACAGCACTTGGCCGCCATTTTTTTTCCCACCAGTTTTTTCTTGCAACCTATGGTAAAAAATACTTTTGACTTGGCAGCCAGAGACACATGCATGTGCATGCCTATACATATGTTTATCTATATTTACTAGATAGTTATTGGATATCTAAATGAACAAAAGGGTCATAAAACTTTATTTTTCCTACATGGGATGCAATTTGGCATTCCCATTCTGCCATATTCTCTCTCCCTCAGCACTCACTATGTTTCACAAAACTGATTTCATGACCCTTACTTACTAGGTTGAAATCTGCAGTTTAAAAATCACTAGTCTAGACTCACCTTCATAGGAACTTGGAGATCCCATACCTCCTCTCTGCGTCTCCCTATCTTCTGTGGTAAAATATGAAGTAGAGATGAATGATGGCGTTAAGTCCTCCCTGTCTCTCAGAGACTTTTATGATTCTATGTCAAGTTCATGATAAAATGTCAGATCCCATGCTCTATATACCATTACTGTGAGGAGTTAACAGAAGACACAGTTCAAGTAAAAGACTGTGTGTTGTTTTTTTTTTTTTCTAGAAAATGTTTACTAAGATGTTGTATATCCTCTTAGTGATATACTTTCACATTCAGAATTAGAATATAAAAATCAAAATAGTTGCAGAGCTATAGCTTTAATTCAATTTCTTTATCCCTTATAGACGAGGCTTTTTCCCCTTTCTCATTGTCAGTTCTGCTTCTTCCACCACATTCTTCTTGCTCTACGGCCCCACAAGTAACCACATGCCTTTTTACTTAATGGTTCCCTTGTGTAGCTGCAGACAATCCACTAGTCTCAGCTCCAGTCTATTCCCCCTTGGCTGCCATTTGTTTCCACTGCTCTGGGGGGCCTCAAGATGGAACCTGTTTTATTCCGCTTAGTATCCAGAGCACCTTAACACAGCACCTGACCCCATCCTGCAAGGGATCATCAAATGTCCACGATAGGTACAAAATATATTCTGTCTTTTATATTTTCCCTCAGATGTTCGTACGTGCCCATACCCTGACCTCAGACTCTGATGCTATTTCTCCAGGAAAGAGCAACTATTTAGTAGCCCAGATGAAAACGTTCGGTATTTTGTGATTAGACTGCATATTATCAAATTAAATTTGGCTAAAAGAATAACAGTGGAAGACTGTGGAAGTAATCCATAGTCTACTGACAATGGAGCAATTCCTTGCCATCAAAACCGTGCTCTGCCTCATGAGTAAAGATGGATTCTCTCACAGATCAAATTCCTGAGGCGTTCTTTTGTATCAGTCAAAACCCTTTAGATGCAAGTGACAATAATATGTGAAGAAAAAGCAACAAGCAAACAACAGCAGCTCCACTGGAGCCCAGGGATGTCCATAACCTACGAAGAGCAGGCTCAGAAGGAGCCCAAGGGCTCCTCTTTCCAGCTCCTGTCTCTGCTGCTCTCATCTCTGCCAAGGCCACTCTTGGCTTGGCTCCTCATCCTTTACCACCAGAGATAAATGTAGACCATTCTCTTTGGTTCCAAGCCCAAAAGGGCCAGGGAAGGGCTCTCAGGGGCTCTGCCTGGGTGAGGCGCTGCATCCTGGTGTGGTCACTGTCTCCAGAGCATGGGATACTACGATGGGTCACCTTTGGAAAATCACCGTGATCATATGGCCTCAGGAAATGGCCGCTCCCATTAAAACCACATGGAAAGAGTATGGAGAAACATGATTTTTCAGAAGGAAAGGAGCTACTACTTTGGACACATGAACTCAGGGATGTTCACTGCATGCTCCTAGAGAATATCTTCATTTTTACATCCATAGTATTCATTTGTAGCAATTTTCCCCCACTCAGAGCAATGATTCACTGTTGTAAAATAAGTCTTTTTAAGTAACTTAAATTTGCATGCTGTCTCTTAAATTATGTGTGTGTGTGTGTGTGTGTGTGTGTGTGTGTGTGTTTTAAGTAAGCTCTACACCCAACATGGCGCTTGAACTCACAACCCTGAGATCAAGAGTTGCGTGCTTTACCCACTGAGCTGGCTGGGCACCCCCTGTCTCTTAAACTACATTTTAAGCTATTGGAGAACTAAGTAGGTTTTTAATTTTATTGAGAACTAGGTGTGAGCTGTGAGCAGGGAGCTCATCCTGCAAGAAGAGCTACACTGAACATACCCATGGTGGTGTCTTCTCAGCATCTGCGACCTGCTCACAGTCAGAGCAGTGCATTCTGCACTCGCTTTCCAGCTCAACAAGAAAAGTCACTGCTTGCCTTTCACCATTTCTACTTCCACCATGTTTTTATTCCTTTCAATAACCATCACTTTTATGCTGAGAATGTTTTATCCATAGACGAATGACCTCCGATGAATAAATATCTCTAATTTCACGGTGCAGATGAATAAACAATCCTGAATGCAACTGTCATTAACTTCAGATAGGACCTTTAAAAAACTATAAAAGGATTATATAAAAGTATATCTGTCACTGAGAACATCTGTCTTCCCCATTATTAGTCTTTCTGCATGATCTCTGAAGTCTTGGTGCTTTGGTCTGAGTCTCATGCTCAGATCCCTGTTTTACATTAGAAGATGAATCAGAATCTGGGTCTTTCTTAAAAAGATCCTCATGGTTTTAACAGAAAGCAACCTTAGTTGTTTCTTTAACTTAACAGAGCAAAGCGGGATACACAGGGCCCCTAACAAGGGACATGGGGCGGCAGCTGGTTTTGTGAAGTTTAATTAAACTGTTGATTTTAGCAGAGTCCTAGAGAATTAGCATTTCACCTGCATGAGAGTCTTGACAGATTAAGCTATTGCGAAGAGAGAAGCAGGATCCCTGCAGAGCAGCAAAGATAAAGTAAGCAGGGATTAACCAGCTGCAGGGGACGGCAATGTTTCCTGGCTGGGGTCACGTGCTCTGCCGATACTCTGCCAAGCCTCCTGACCCGGGTTCAGCACCGTCTTGAGAGTCCTCCACTGGCACCTGCTGTCAGCTGAGACTAGCCGTCTAATCCTGAGAGCCACTTCTTCCCACAAACCCCTTCCCCTCTCAATTTCCCTTTAATATTATTTTTTTCAGTCATACCACATTTTCCCATTGTCCTGGGCTAAAATCTTGCAGTAACTGGTGACTGTCTTCTCCCTGTTATGTTGTCCCCACAAAGCAGCATGATTTCCTCCACGGATTTTCTCCTATCCATTGGCCTCAAGTTGCATCCTTCGCGTGGGTGTAGCTCATCACCTTCTGAGCTCCCCGTGCCAATACCCACTACTTCCAGTCCATTACACAGTTATTTCCAGAGTAGTCTTCCTCAAACATTGCCTAGCACATGCCAGTTTTCTGCTCAAAGCCCTCAATAGTTTCCCACTGCCTTTAGGAAAAAGAAATATTAAACTTAAAAAAACTTGGTCCTCCTCTACCTGGTTCTAACCTGCCTCTCCAGATGAATCTCTTGAATTCCCTTGTGGCTGCTGTCAGGCGAGTCTATTCATTTTTTTTTCCCTCAAAAAAACATCTCTAGTTTTATGACTTGTCAGCTTCCCAAACCTCCTAAATACCTGATAACTTGGGACAAAATTACCGGAACACCTGGTACAAAACAGGCAGTTGATAAATGTCTGTGGGATGAACGAAAGCATGTGTATGTAATACACAGACAAAACATCTGTTTTCTGATGGTTGGCAAAACCGTATCTTAATCCCATGTTTCTCCCCTGGTTTGAGGTTACAGTTTTTACTTGATAGACCAACCAGATATACAAACTTTCCCTAAATTAAAAAAAAAATGCACACCCTGACTCCTCTTCCCTGCACCCACCACAGACCCTGCTCCTCCTTTTGAGTTTCTATCTTGGTTCATGGCCGCATGGCCTATCTAACCAGCCGTCCAAACCAGAAACCTGAGAATTAGTTCCAACTTCTCCTACTCACCATTTAAGAGTTGTCTGCATTGCACCAGAACAACAAAACAACAATAGAAAAAATCTCCTATTTATTGCGGGTTTGCTAAATGTTATGGGTTGATGCAGATGTTGAAGTCCTGACCCCTAGTTCTTCAGAAGGTGCCCTTATGGGAAACAGAAGCCTTGCAAATGTAACTAGTTAAGACCAGGTCATCCTGGGCAGGGTGGGCCCCTCACCCAATATGACTGGGGTCCTTCTAATAATGGGGCAGTCGCACATGTGTATGCATAAGGGGGAGAATGTCACGTGCAATTTGGGGTTTGCTGTCACAAGCCAAGGAACTACCAGAACTCCTTGAGACACCTGCAGCAGATCCTCGCTGAGTACCTTCAGCAGGAGCATGACCTTGCCAACACCTCGACTACAGACTTCTAGCCTCCAGAACTGTGAGACAATGTATTTCTATTGGACAAGCTGCTCAGTTTGTGGTCCTCAGCTTTGGCAGCCCAAGCAAACTCGTAAGCGAAGTATCGGCTAAGGGGCTAACACCCTTATCAGACCTATGGTCATTGAATGCGCAGAGTAGCTATGGAGTCATCTAGAGTTAGGGGTTCATACAGGTATTACCCCATGTTAAAGCTGTGAAAACAAAGCCTTAAAAAAATTAAGTACTTAAGGCCAACATCACCCAGATAATAAACAGCAGCACAAACCAAAGTGTCTGTGATCCTAAAACCCAAGTTCATAACCATTCTACTCATTTCCTCTGAAGGGCCTGTCCTGACACCTTTCCAGTCTGGGACATGGTCACACAGTTGGCTCTCACCCAGTTCCTGTGTGTGCTTCACTGTAGAGTTCAAGATATTCATTAAGGCACACTCTATGGAAAGAGAAACTTGAATAAAATAATTCATTTTATTTTAGATGAGACCATGTTTACAAAAAGTCCCAAAGGACCTTATTTTTATCTAATTTATCTGATGTGTTATTTAAAATAAAATGACTCATAAATAAATCTAACATGCTTGGCTGCACGCTTGGTACTATTTTTTTCATAACACAAGCAGAGTATTACTATTGCTCGAAGAAATTAAAATTGTAGATCACGCTGTGCACAAATAAAAATTAAATTCTGAAAACATTTCTAAGTTTGTATTTATTCTTAATATGTAGCGTGCCACTGAGTGAAAAAGCAAGGCTCAAACATCTTGCTATTCAAAGAGGAATTATGTAAACTGAACGCAGAACATAACTGCCATTTTCTTTAAGCGTTAAGCAAAGGTAAACACCACACTCAAAGACATGGGTGGTGTTTGTAAAAAAAAATTTCTTTTCCTAGGGCAGTGTTGTGAATTGTTCTGTAAAATTCTCTTTGTACCCAAAGTAGTCATGGAACAGCACAGACCAGGGGTTTGTTCTTAAAGTTTGGTCCAGGAACCCCCAGACTCTTTCCAGACATCTATGATTTTCATAACGATACTAAAATGTTATTTGCACTTTCAATTCTGTTGGCATGGGCACTGAAGTTGCAGGAGCAGCGGTGGTTAAAACTGCTGGTCTTGGAAGGAATCAAGACAGTGAGATAAAACTGATCTCCCAGGCAGTATATTCTTCACTGTCACAAACTCACCCTTAAAAAAAAAAAAAGGCCAGTTCCAATTAAGAATATCCTTCACTTAGCAGTAAAAATTATTAAACTGATAAGAACAGATACTACACTTGATCTTAGCCAAAAGGCCGAGAAGCGATAGCAGTAAAAATCACTAATTTTATTAAAGCTTGGCCCTTGATTGCACATCTTTTTAGTATTCTGGGTGATAAAATGAAAACACACATAAAGCACTTATGCCTTCCAAGGTTCTCCTGGAAGAGTACTTGCGTGTGTGTTGAGTTGTGAAATGAACTACCTACCTTTTCATGGGGCACTAATTTTATTTGAAAGACTGACAGGGGCGCCTGAGCAGCTCAGTCAGTTAAGCATCTACCTTCGGCTCAGGTCATGATCCCGGGGTCCTGGGATCAAGTCTGCATTGGGCTCCTTGCTCAATGGGGAGCCAGCTTCTCCCTCTGCCTCTGCCTCTCCCCTGGGCTTGTGCGCTCCCTCTTTCTCTCACTCTCAAATAAATAAATAAAATCTTTAAAAAAATAAAAGACTGACAAACTATGGTCATTTAGGCTTGGGTATTTGCAGGCATTTTCTCAAGGACAACGGTGGGCAAAATGAGCTTCTTTCTTCAAGAAAAATGACAATATTTGCTGCCAGTGATAAAGTTTCAACTTTCATGAAAAACATGAGAAGATGGGAAAACTTGTATCTAAAAATCTCCTGGTACTTGAAGACTTTCTGATGAGGTTGTTGGTAACACTGACAAATCTGACTTTATAGAATGAATTTAAAAATATATCATATAATGAAATATATCAACATGTAGAATATCTGCATAACTCAGCACAATATACGCTAACATCACATGAGGGTGAAAGATCTACTCAAAGCATTCAAAATCTATTCAAGACAGAGCAACAGATTTTAAGCAACACACCTCAGGAAGCTCACTGCTATATTTTTATTTCAACTAAGCTTTAAGAAACTACAACTTACAGAGTTTTGTGTCATATAAAAGAATATCCACAATTATCCAAAAAGCTATGAAAATACCCCTCCCTTTTCCAACGACATATGTGTATGAGGCCAGATTTTCTTCATATATTTCAAACAAAATATTTTACAACAGGCTGAACAAAGAAGCAGGTATGAGAATGCAGTTGTCCTCCATTAAGCTAGACATGAGAGGTTTGCAACGTTATAAAAGAATCCTGTATGTGGAACAATGGTTTATTTTTATCGTTTTAATTGAAGTCTATTTGACACACAGTTTCATCAGTTTTAGGTATACAACATAGTGATTGGATCAGCTGATACTTTATGCTAAACTCGCAAGTGTAGCTACCATCAAAATAGTTATTTTAAATGAAATATTTTTATCAATAGATAATGGGTTTGTTATGACTTTAAAAGTAATTCTTCATGAATATATTAAATTAAATGTTTAAACACTTTTCAATTGTAACATCGATACAGTAACTATGGAGAGATGTAACTCATATAGACAGTAACTCTGCGATCTTCTATGACTATTAAGCATGCGAGGAGAGGGTGGGAGACCAACGAAGTTGAGAACGCTTGTCCCAGGGGATTCGAGTGGGAGGGCGGGGACGAGGAAATGATAGGCCCAAGTAGGCGTGAGTCTGAATTTTACCCCCGGATGCAGAAATGTATTCCATCTGCCATCATCTAACAAGTGTCCCAAGGATCACATTTTTCGTTATTCTCATCTCAAAATTCACAGTGATAACTGAGAGTAAATGAAAACTCCATTGTCCTCATGTGACGATACCAATTAGCACCTTACCTGCTGGACAAGTTAGCTAATAAACTACATCGGCAGCGGGCACAGCCCCATAGTGCTCCCTGTGTTCACTTTCTCCAAATGACACCACATTTCAAAGCCAGCAAATTTTACATAAGGCATTATTAGGCTTAACTGTAACCGCATCCAGTCATCAAAACTTCATGCCTTGCCACAAGTGTGACAATTTTTAAATTATAATGAAATCCTCGGGAAATGGATGGTTGTCTTTTGTTTCACAATTAGACGCTGAAGCTTGGAAATTAATGTGTGCGTCTGGAAAGTAAAATTCTTTTTCTCCTAAACCCTTCATGCTTTGCTTTAAAAAAAAAAAAAAAGGTCTAAATAATTGGATCATCGCTCATTTAGTTATGTCTCTCATTGAGCTAGTCCTATTAATTTTATGATCCTGGTTTCTGGCAATTGTATCTACAAACATGTTCCTTAAAAGGACCTTTTCCATTGCTTATGCATGATGGGCACAGTCAGTATACAAGATGTGCTTCAGGGCATGGACTAGGACCTTGAACCCAAGCCTCACCACACAATCCAGGTGCTGCTCAGCAGGTTACACATACATCTGGGCCTCAGTTTTCTCAGCTGTGAAATGGAGCTAACAATAGACTTCACAGTGTTTTGTGAGAATTACAGTGAGTTGTATGTGGTTAACACTTTAGAACAATGCCTGGGTTACTAGAATCCACTTGATAAATGTATTTACTTGGGTCATCTTCCTATCACCAGTGCACAGAAACTCTTGTGATACAAATGTATATATGCTCACCCTAGATATGAGTTGTTCTATTAGTGAACAAAATGATAGCAACACGTGTAAGCTAGCTCCCAGTCAACGCTTTTAATTGTCTTTCTACTTGTCTCTTTTCTTAACTTATTATCTACAGTTGAACCTTGAACAATGTTGGGGCTAGGGGTGCCAACCTCCACCACTGAAAATCCATGCATAAGTTTTGACTTAACTGGAAACTTAACTACTAATAGCCTACTGCTGACTAGAAGACTTACCCAACACATAAACAATCGATCAATGCATGTTCTGAATGCTATATGTATCATATATTGTATTCTCACAATAAAGGAACCTAGAGGAAATTGAGAAAATCACAAGGAAAATACATTTACAGTCCCGTACTGCGTTTATCGAAAGAAAAAATCTGCCTAGAAGTGGACCCGCGCAGCTCAAACCCATGTTGTTCAAGGGCCAACTGTATTTTGTTTACCCACCAATTCCTAGGGTTTGGACTTTTCTGCACTGTTTTGTCTAAATGTACCATTTCATTATTCAACTTAGGAAAGCTTTGCTACCATTTGTTTATTTATCATTTGCAAGCATATTCCAAGCTCTTCTCATATATTTGGTCTCAACAAGCTAGGACCTCGATACCATCACCCCCATTTTGCAGTTGAAGAAGATGAGGCTTAACAAGGTGAAGTCACAAAGCTTCAAGCAGCAGAATGGAGACAGAACATGAATTTTTTTTTTTTACTCCCAATTCCACACAAGCCAAAGAAGCATGTTGTGTCCCTTGTTCAACTGGAATTCAAATTTAACTGGACATCCAGAATTTTATCTGGCAGCCCTAGCGCTGCCCCACTCTCTGCTGGGCAGCTCCTCTTCTCAGACGCCCAACACCTCTCCCATCCCCACAGGAGGCAGGCCTGGAGATGGAGAGCAGGAAGGGACACTGTCCTCAGATAGGGGGTCAGCAGCATAATCTCCCCGTGAGGTCAGAGAAAGCAAAAGATGCTGGTGGTGCAGAAGAAAACAACTCAACAGGAACTCACATCTTAGTATACGGACCTCCCACACCTGTTCCTTCAGCTAGGGTCCAGCAAACAGAAACTGCTTTGGTCCTCTCCACTGGAGTGGCCAAAAAGAACTGGGAGAAAAACACAACAGATTCCTCAGCGTGTGGTTCCAAGATTATGCGGGGACTGTGGACTGCGAAGAGTTTGTATCATTTTAAAAATTTAACACAAACAACCACAAGTGCCTTGTTTTTAAAGGAATTCCTCAAACTTTATGATCTTTCCCTCTTTTTGCTCTTGTTCAATACCTCAAAAAATATATAGCACTTTTTTTTTTTCCCGACAGAAGAAATCATGATACTTCTAAACACTTACTCTTTGCTCAGCACTATAATAAAGGACAGTTTGCAGAAGAACAGGGAGTGGGTTAAAACACTTTTGTTTTAATCCTAAATTGTACATTTTTAATATTAAAATCACATCCATGTCCACTGGAAGCCTTACCCTTTTCTGCGCTCCCCCTTGTACCCTAGGGAAAAAGCAAGAATTCCGTTTTGGAAACTCAACTGTCCTAGATTTTTCTATCATCTTTCAATTTCATAAACTGAAGAATGGGGGAGAAGGGGATGAACCCAGAAATGAAGCTAAGAGGCTGCCACAGTGGTGGTGGGGGGCCACTAGCTGACTTGGAGGTGCAGCTGACCATGGATGTAATGGATCCAAGGGCCAGCTGGCGGGGAGAGCTGAACAAATGAATGTTCTCGATCAGCAGGCGCATGTGAATTAAAGAATGGCCTCTGCCTCAGCTCCTCTTTCTTTGATCCAAGCTGCTGGATTTCTACTTCTACAATGCGACTGATATCACCCTGCCTGCAAGATAACACCCACATTTCCTAGAGTGATAATCTCTCAAACCTTGGCAATGCCCTCCAGCTTCCCGGTCCTTCCCTGTCCCGGCCACACCACAGTTAGTCACATAGCCCTCCTCGAAGCAGCCCTTTGCTGCCACCACCGACCATCTCTCTCACTCAGTGTCTGCTGGGACCACTGTCCCTCCTCTCTCCCATCCAAGTCTACTCACCCTTCAAGGCTGGGTGGCAATATCTGATCTGGAGCCATTCTGATCCCCCAGTTTCCTCTTTTCTCCAGCAGCGTATTTTCTCAAGAGTATATAAACTGATGAGGTAAGGCACTGGGACCTTGCAACCAGTGCCATAACATGAGTGTGGGAACGCAACATATACAGTTATCATATTCTCTATTTTTCCTGCCCTCATTTTCTGCACCAGATGAGAGGCTGAATCGATGTTCCATCAATGTTGTTAGGGCATCTTTTAGGAAGGCTATTAGGAAAATAGGCTCCTTGGGCCAGCATGGGGTGGATTCAGGGATGTCTGTTTTCCTATAGTCATTTTCTAATTGAAAACGTACCAGAATCATCATCTCATCTATTGGATTAAGACTCGAGTTATTTGTCATTCAGTTGCCTTGGAAACTGAAAGAATTTAGCTTTCTTGATCTGCTATCTTTTCAGAATGCGCGGGTTCACTTGGACCCCGGAAGGCAAGGCCCGGCTATCTTTAAATTGGATGAGTGTGCTTTTATATCCACATGCAAGCACAGGATTGCATGATGCTTTGACCTTTTACCATATTGCTGAGTCAAAATGCCGAAATACCTCAAAGCTTTTGGCTTGCATTGTGCCAAATGAAAGGCACGGAGAACTAAGTCTGATCTTCAATTCATACCGTCGAGTCTTCCGTCCTTGGTGACAACTCCCACATTCTGCTTTGAAACTGAAGAGTGCCACCTTCACTGGGGACCCATTTCCCTTTTGGACGCCACTCCAGGAGACGGCTCATAGTCTCAGGGTAGGCTCACCTCTGAAGCCTGGAAGCAGGCTTTGACCAATGGACTGGGAGACACACACGGATGTGACTGCTGTCCCCTGAGGAGGCCACATGCTAGTTAAATGAGGCTACTTTGCTCAAAGTGAGATCTCGAAACTCCTTTTCTGAACTGCCTTCCAGAGTCCTATATCAGGGCCCTGGATCAAATGAGTCTTCACTGCTAGAGTAACTCTTTCCACATCCTACATTCGAGTGTTTTTAAGCCTTTTTTTTTTTCTCTGCTTCGGAGTCAGTCATGATGTGGGAGATCAGAGGCCTACACCCCCGATCACACCCAAATCGCAAAGGGCTGTGTCTATGTGTGCCCATGTGTGTGCACGTGTGTGTTCACGGGTACGTAACACAGAGGAAAGTGGCCAACTGGTGGGGGCAACCTGCTGGAAGGGAAACCCTCTTATTCCCAGCATGAGACAGACCATGTGAGACCCACTTTTAGAACAGATGTGCCGTCAAAAAAAAAAAAAAAAAGAGGGGCCAAGGGGCTGAGGGAAGCTCAACTAGTTGAACACTGTCTGTATTTTTAAATATGTTCTTACTGACAACAATTTGCATTATATTAATTCATTGTTTAAGGGGATCATTTTATGCTCATTTTAACTAGTGCTCACCAAACAATTTTCTAGGGGAAAAAAATCGTGATTCCATAGAAGACATCAGTAGTTTGGTTCGCTTATACAAAAAAGATGTGAATTATAGAAGATTTTTCAGAATAAAGAAAATGTATTCCTTTTAAGTATATTCATTACACTGGATTCAGAGTGCTGCCTATTAAAAGCCTTGTTTTAATTACCGTACAGATGTGTAATTAGCGTTTTAAATTGTATGCCTAAGCAACATTACCCTCTGCTTAGATTACAATCACATTTTCTTTTTTTAAGAAAGTTGTCAGTCTACTGCGTTTACAAACCTCCTCATAACTTATCACATATTGGTTTAGAAGCAGGGGTCAGCAAACTGCCAGACAGTAAACATCTTAGGCTCTGCAAGACAGCCTCTCACAATTACTCCTTCCTCTGTTGCGGTGCAAGAGTAGCCGTGGGCAATACATACACAAATGAGCGTGGCTGTGTCACAATAAAACTTTATTTTAAAAACAGGCTGTGGGCTGGACCTGACCTGGGGTTTGTAGTTTGCTCATCCCAATTTAGGGAATGTAGGCTCTCTTGTCTCCAGGACCCTTTAATTACAAACTTAAAATTAGTGATGGACTACATGCAATGTGAAGGCTATGTTACTTTTAAAAATATGTGTTGGTCTCACTTTTATTTTGAAAACAAAACGTACATTCAATCAAGGCAAAAGTAATCAGAAGTAATTAGTATTGATGCCAATCCGGGCAACATTTGTAATTGCTTAGACCTTTCCATTTGGATGTACCAGTCTGTTCGTATCTCTCTTTATTAACAAATATTCGAGCCCTTCCAGTGGGCTAGGACCTGGGTTGGGGTGTGGCTGGACCAAAATAAATCAAACTAACTCCTACTGGGGCTCCGAGTGCTTTCATTGCCTTCTTCACAATAATCCCAGCCCTGAGCCAGGCCCGGTGCCTAGTAGGTGTTCAAAACGTCTTTGTTGATTGACTGAATCACTACATCATATTTGACACCTCTAAAGTGAATCCTTCTCTTCCCCTCAAACTTAATTTCTCCTTCTGCCTTCATTGCTTCTATTTATAACACTGTTTTCTCAGGTTTAAAACCCCAAAATCATCTTTTGTGACAGCTCATGGATCCATCCCTTCACTCCATCCTACACGTTATAATCACTGTAATCTTCCTACAACTCAGTTCTGATTCTGTCAGTCCTTGCTCATAACACCTGCAGAGTCAGTCTTTACTGTCACAAGCAAAGCCCACTGCTCTTTGATGTGGAAAGCATGCACAGGGCCCAGACTTCCCTGTCCTCTCTCTCTCTGACTTTCCCCTGTGACTGTTCCTTACAGGGTCCCTCTCATGCCCCTCCTACCCTCTGACACACACACACACACACACACACACACACACACACACACACAAATCCTCCCACACTACGCTGGACGATTCGCCTTTTTCACAGGCTTGGAGTATTTGATAAATGAATTTCAACTCCATTTCAAAACACCAGTACAATCAGCTTCACCCTACCTCCTCGTGGAGAGTGACCGCACCCTATTAGTGCCTGTGGTTTACAGCTCCTCTGTCCTTCTCACGTGGTACTGCGGCAGGCTGGAATCTACACACTGTTGATTCTTGGTGCAGAAATGTGACTCCCTTTTTCCTCCAAACAAGCTCCCATTTGTCCCAGAGCTTCTACTTGCTGGGCCTGAAACTTTCTTCCACCTTGTTCAGAGTCTAGTGCTTTTCCTGTTAGAGTCAGCTCTGTCCCCGCCCCCCCCCCCAGGAGGAAAGTCCTCATGTTGTTCAGAGCATCCTCTCCCTGAGCAGAACCTGGGTCATCAGTAGGAAGCAGGGCTTGTGTCTCGCTGGCCTTGGCAGGCTCCCAGAGCTTCACAGTGCTCAGGTCAAGGGCAGTCCAAGCAATAAGGTCCACAACCCTCTCAGCCTTCCTGGTCCTGAGACCCTCTTCCAAGCGTCTGATACACTTGCCCTTCTGCAGGAATGCTGTGGAAATATCTGGAAGTCCTGTAAGCTGAGGAGACATGGAGGCCCCTTGCTGCCCTGCAGCTTTCCTGCTCAGCAGCTTGGGTCCCCCCCACCCCCCACCGAATTCCATATGGGAGCAGCCACCAACCCCTTCCTGGGGTTTTCATGTCTCAACTCCTACCTGCTCTGGCTGAATCTTGGGGGATGGAGCCTCCTGGGCACTTTCATGGAGGGGAGCAAACAGCAAGCAAACCCCAGACTCATCCCCTCTGAATCTCTCAACTTTCTGATTCCTGCTCCATCTTTATGCTTCTTTTGAAAATTCAGGAAATCTGCTCTTGGGTTCTCTCCAGATTCCTGACTGCTCTCTGGTCCATCTCCAAGCTGTGGTTTGGGGACCCCACGAGTGTTCTTTGCCTACCTACATCACAGCCTGGCTTTTTAAAAGCAAAGAATCCTGCTGGCATACCCAAATCCACTAACTATTTTTAAATGTCGGTTTGACACTTAAAGCCGAGCAATGAGCTCCTCGTTCCATTCCGGCTCCCCCCCCACTCCTCCCCGAAGAAACAAATGTCTTGGCCGTTATGGGGAAAGAGGCAAGCAGTGTGTGCCTGGCAGGGCTGCTAGATAAAATGCAAGACAGGACACCCAGTTAAATGTGAATTTCAAATAAATGATGGATCGATTTCTAGTATATGTCCAAAATATTACCTGGATCGTACCTACAATTATCCTCTCTGTCTCCTGCACAGAGATTTTTAATCCTTCTTCTGGGGGCATTCCCACCAGCATTAAAACATGCCATAAAATCTCTTATTTGAAATAAAACACAGCAAGAACACACACACAAACACTCTCGACCCCATGCCTCCCTATAGGTATGTCCCATTTTCTTTTCTTTGCCCTCCTTTAGAGCAGAATTCCTAGAAATGCCTATAATGATAATAATATCAATAATTATAGCAAACACCTATATAATGCCAGGCACTGTTTTAAGTATTTTGCATATATTAACTTAATTATCCCAAGCAAAAATCCTATAAGTGATCATAATGAAGTAAGGACTGTTATCCTCATTTTATATTTGACCAAACAGAATCACAAGGAGATGAAATGACCAGTTCAAGGCCATGCCAGCCAGGACCCAGAGGAGCTGAGGACTGCACCAAGGTAGCTCACATACTCTCAACTGCACACTCAACCGTCTCTCTGAATTTCATCTTTACTTGATGTCTGTGTTCCTCCTCTGTATTTTGGTGAATCCAAGAAATGAGAATCCAAGAAATCAGCATCCCGTGTGCCCTTCCCCTACACCCCATGCTGCAAAACCAAATGGTTGATTTTTTTATCATAATAAAGAAAATAAAGAAAAAAACAAACAACAACAACAACAACAACAACAACAACAGCAAAAAACCAAATGGTTGTTTCTTGGTCCTCATCATACTGGTCTTGCCAGCAGCACGAGGCACTCAGGATTACTTTCTCTTCCCTTAGCTACTTTCTTCTCTTGCCTTCCAGAATACAGTACTCTCCTGGGTCTCCTTCTTCACTCTGGGCAACGCCTCAGGGTTTTCTTGGTTGGATTCTCTTCTCAAAACTTTTACAAGCTGAGAGCTGGCTCGTGTACATCTCCTCTGGCTTGCCAGGAGAGTCTCTCATCTCTTGGGATTTACATGCTGATGACTCCCCAGGTTTTCTCTCCCCATCCAACCTATCTCCTGAGCTCCAATTTCACATCTCCATTTGGCTATAAAGTAGTATCTCGAAATGGACATAACCTAAACTGCTTCCACCTGTCTGTTGCCCCTGCCTCCCAACCTACAGATCTCCTGGAATTTCCCATCTCAGCAAGTAGAACCCTTGTTCTTCTCAGCCACTCAGGACAAAAACCACTCCAGTCGTCCTCACCTTCTCCGTTTTCTAAAACCCCAAATTCAGTTCATCAGCAAATCCAACAGATTCCACCTTCAATAAACTATAGTTCGTATCCGTCAGCCAGGTTTGTGCCTTGGGACTCTTGCACTCCCTGTCCCTCCAGCTCAAAGACTCTTCTCCCAGATACCTGCTGGATGACACCACCTCTTATTTCGGCCTCTATGCAAACGTCACTTCCACAGAAGGTCTTTCCCCCACCACCTTGTGTGAAGTAGCAAACCTCTTCGTTCTCAATCTCCTGATCTCAGTTTATTTCCTTCAGAACATTCTCTCTACTTGTATTTCTTGTTTAACGTCCCTTTCCCCAGACTACTACGTAAGCTCTAGCAGAACAGAAACTGTTTATTTTCCAATACCTGGAACAACGCCAGGCCCGTGGTTGATGCTTGATAAGTATCTGTCAAATAAAGACAGTAAAGTACTTACACTGTGATTCCGTGTGATAAACCACACTTTTAAGAGTATGCAAAATAAATCTTTATAAATTAAAACGTATTTTCAATGGACATGCTATTTAAAGGTAATCCTGCCAGGCCATTTGCAAATTATTTTTGTGTGACAAATCACAGAGTAAGCCCACATTTATATTTAATTTCTCATTATTTGGGTTTTCTTCAATTGATGATCAGAATATTTTAGTGTATCATATTTTACTCTGATATGGGTAATGTGTGTCCTACTTCCACTAAGCTGTCAGGCCTGCAGCCCCAGAAACTGAAGCTGCTTGCGCGTGTGTGCGTGTGCACGCACACACACACACACGCACACACACACGAACGCATGCGCGCACACACACACGCACGCATGCACGCAGACCCATGCATGCACACACACACACACGTGCACGCAGACACACGCACACACACAGACACACATGCACGCATGCACACACACGCACAGACACATGCACGCATGCATGCACAGACATGCACGCACACACATGCACGCATGCACGCACACACACATGCGCGCGCGCACACACGCACACATGCACACACACACATTCATGCATGCACACACAGACACACACGCACGCTGCCCTCCCTGATCCTTCAGAGCACTAATCGCTTTCAAAATGGCTAGCACTGTTCTGCACGGAGTTGATATTCAAGCCCCTCAGTCACAGGCCTTGCTGAATCACAGTCCACTTACAAGAGTGGCACAGTCCACTTACAAGAGACGCAAATTTCAAAAGGAGGCTACATTCATGTTCAAATAAATTTTATGCAACTCTTTTTTTCTTTGGTTTTGTAAATTCAGTTGACAGGTTTGGGCAGGAAAAGAGTTTTGGGGGGAATATTAGTATGTTTCACTTCTGCTCCCATAAGAGAGGTCGCTTCAGTCTTTGTTTTTTTTTTGGCTAGTTTTTTTGTTTATCTACATATTGTTGCCCTCACATAAACTAGTGACTGAGTTACGACTTTAAAAAGACCTCTGTGGGTGGAAAAAACAGTACACAACACTGAACGTTTAATCAGCCCAAGAAATGAAACGGAAAAGTATCTCGAGGTGAAACTAAAAAAAGACACTCTTTGATCTTCAAAAATTCTGAAAAGTGGCATCGGTTCTGAAGATGAAAGAAACAGACTTTAATATAGTTTTATGCAATCTATCTTTTAGCTTGATGAAATGAAGATGCCTTCTAAGTCTCACGCAGTAAATTCTATCTCCCATGTGAAAATTCACATCGATTATCCCTTTTTTTTTCTCAAATAAACGCAGGGATGAACAATGCATCCTAAAAATCAGTTTCGTTATCTTTCTAATACACGTAACATAAAACTAAAACGGTAATGGGTCCACCACCAAGCAAAAGAGAATTAAGACAGTTTGAGCTATCAGAAAAATTGACATGAAAATGGATAATATTTTTAAAATTGTGATTTTCTACAATGTAAGTTGCTGCATTAAAAAGATATTTACTCTTCCATTTTTGTCACTCGCAGATGTCATGTATGATAATAAAGATTATTACGTCAAATCAGCATTGCACTCTACAGAAGGCCCACTGAACTCGACACCATGGAGGCCGGCCTACCCCACGTCCGGTCCACCTCCCTGCTTTGCCCAGGGGACAGGGACTTCTGGACACATCTTTAAAGGCTTAAGCAACAATCATCAAGCCAGAGACAAGCAGCTGCGATTTACTGCTAACATTACAATGTTTTCCATCATGCCTGCACGTACCGCCATTTAAGAAAGTCCTGTGATCACTGCAAAAGATATCCAAAATTATGGCCTTATCAACACAAGACATTTTGATAATGATGTAATAAAAATAGGAAGTTGGGACTGTGAGAAGTTCGTAAAACCTGGAGAGGAATACAGTTGAAAGAGAAATGATGGGAAGCATGAGGTCACAGATTGCCTTGCTTCAAAGATGGTGCAGAAATACAGACCCCCACCACACACACACACACACACACACACACACACACAAGCACTCGGTCAGGATGTGGTCATTGGTCAAGAGATTCTAAACATGGAAGTATGGCTCACGGCACTGTCCTTCTACGTCTGATCCTAAAGCACAGGCCAGCTTCCTGATTCCAACCCCATTCCCCCACCCTGCCGCGGCCTTGATGGGAGACACAAGAAATCTATTCTTGCCATCCCCAGCTCCAAGCCCTTCTGAGCCACGCATAGTCTCACACACAGCACCCCCTGGTGGTGTTCTGTCCTGCCCCCTCCTCCACACTTCTGCATCTCCCATACTGGATAACTTCTCCTCCCTCCGTGCATCATACTTTTTGAGTAAAACTCATCATGAGCCCGACTTAGGAATCGTCCTTCCTCATGTATTTAGCTCTAGAACGTCTCCCCCACCTCCCATGCTCATTTACGCTCCTGCTCCATCCATGCTTAGCATTTTCACAGTATGTATTACAGGACTGAAACGGTAGATCTGTCATTTCCCACAGAATCCCAAAGTTTCTTGAAGATGTGGATACATCTTACTCATCTCTGTAATTTTAACGTTATCACAGTATTTGCTGCAGAGAATCTCTTGACATAATGAAGGCATAGTTGCATAATAATATTATATAATAAGCACTTGTGAATTGCTTCCAAAAAGATTGGCGACAGATATAAATGCATTATCCCACATGAGAGTTTCACTGAAGTGTCATTTGTGTATATAAAAAGCAGCAAAGTTACATTGGGGTGATTAATGTTTTCAATATTTATGGAATTGCTCAATGATATGTGTTTTGAGTGGCCTCTTGAATGCATTGACTATGTAAGCTCTTTTCATTTTGACAGCTATAGGATAAAAAGGTATTTTACTACAAGCAAGAGACTTAAAAATGTGCATGGTAGAAAACAAAATTTATATTCAAAGTCAAAATAAGTTTCTATCAAAGTATGAGTACTCTCCTTTGTTACCAAACAAAGGACATGTACATATTTTTTTTAAAGTGAATTAAATACTTTCAACAAGCTCCTCTGTGAACCCACACTCTGTGTATGTACCTACTCTTCTGCCCTAAAAGGTTACAGAGTATTCTGCTAAAAGAGATACTTGTACGGTTAGAAATTAGAGGGCAAAAAGTAACACAGTCTTTAGTTTTGTGGGCAGGGGTGATCCCAAGTCAACAATTTGTGTCCCTGGTGTAGTTTATTTCATGGATATGTGAGACACCATTTTAGCACAGGTGATTTATTTCTGATTTCTTTTTCACACACTGACTCTTAAATTCAAGGCATCTCGAAAGTCAATGAATCACATGATCCATGAAGGCAAACTAGTGAGCCAGGTAACTCATCACTCTGCCATCAGAAAGAAGCAGGCAACAGGTAACAGGTGCTTATCCTTCCCTTTCCAAATACTTGGTGCTTTCTGTTTACTTTGTCCCTATCTTTAAGAGAGTTTTAAAAGATGTGAGACAGTAAAGTTCTCCTTAGATTCAAATATTTTTAAATGACCACTTGGTTTTTCTTCTGCATTAGAAATAACTTTCACAAAGGTCTCTCTTGCCAGCTTGGACTTTGAGGATGTGGTTCTTGAAGGTCCTTTCAAACTTCCCCTGCCTGGCAAACCATGGTGAACTCAGAGAAGGGAATCACAATTTCTCTATACTGTTCTATTGTTAAAAATTATGAGTTCATTTGTGAAATAAAAGGTTGATGAAAGTGATATACAAGAGAAGCTATAAAGTTGCCTGTACCATTAGTAAATGGACCCAGACAGTGGCAAGAAATAAATTCTTAGAGGAGACCACAGTAGTTTAAGTATAAGGTAGACTCCTGAATGATCGCACTCAGTAACCCCTAGTTTATGCCTCCTCTACACTTCTTCTTACATATAAAAAAACCTTTTCATGGGCTTTTTTGAAATAAACATATGGCATACCTATGAACATCTTCCAATGTTTGAATCAAATTACTTCATTAAAAATCTAAATTATATTAGCTTGTCATCATGCGATCTCAGTAAAAATATGATGGTTTTTAATGGTCCATATCTTTTCAATGTGTTGACCAACATTCTTTTTTTTTTTAAGATTTTATTTATTTATTTGAGAGAGAGAGTGAGCACATGAACAGGGGCTGGAGCAGAGGGAGAAGCAGGCTCCCAGCTGAGCAGGGAGCCCGACATGGGGCTTGATCCCAGGACCTGGAGATCATGACTTGAGCCAAAGGCAGACGCTTAACTGAATGAGCCACCCAGGCGCCCCTTCTGACCAACATTCTTAATATTTTCCTGCATTTTCTTCCCTAAAAGAGAAATCTCGAGCATACTGGTCTCTTGTCTCCAGAATCAAACTTTGTGTGTGTTTGTGTACAAACTGGGCACTTGCCGAGTCTCCGTTCCTTTGGAACATATTTTTGTGCTTCAAGATCTCTCAAATCCTGTAAGGCTCTGGGTTTTTCTCTTTCCTTTTCCTCTCTCCCTTCCCTCAGACACATCTGCAGATTTCGGCAGACCCTCCAGGGGGAGCACAGAGAGAGTCAAAAGAGATTATATTTGAAATTGGAAAGCTGATTTGAATCTTCCAGAAGTAAAAAAAAAAAAAAAAAGGGAAGGAGCATTATGGTTGGGAGACCAGCATGTGAAAAAGCCATGCTGTAAGGGCACATCACCCCATGTAATGGCAGTGTGCTGGACCGCGTGGCAGACAGGGCAGAGAAGCAGGGTCGGGGAAAGGGTTAGACACCTGGGTGGGACATAGTTTTATTTCAGAGTGTGGATTAACTCTGTAGGTGACAAAGCACAAGTGGAAGCTCCCAAGAAGGGGAATGGCATGATCAAGTTAGTTTTGAAGATGGTGTTTCTGGTGGAAGGGGGAAGGATGCCTCGAACTGAGTGAGAAGGGGTTAGTGGGACCAGGTGAGAGGCTTCGGATCTTTCTAGGGGAGGACAAGGGTCTGTGTTAAGGGGAGGACATTTGGGGGTAGACCAGGAAGTCTAGAGATATTTCGGATATAAAGTCCACGGCCAGTGTTGTCATTTGTGAGGAGGAAGAGGTGGAGGAGGGGGATTTGAAGACTACACGGAGGTTTTTAGCTGAGGAAGTGGAAGGCTACCTAGGGTGCAGACTCAAGGAGGCAGAACAGATTTTGGGTCTTTAGAGATGAATGATGATGCTTTTGAGGTGCCTGGAACAATTATCCAGTAAGTGCAACCACAGCATTCAGGAGAGGGGCCTGGCATTGGGGACAGAAGCTGGCAGGTGGTCGTGGCAGCACAGAATCCTGACCAGCAGGGATCAAGGTCCTGGCCAAGGACGGGATTTCAGCCCCCAGGAAGGAATGACACCCGAGCAGCGTAAGCACCATGCTTTAGCGGGGCTGAGATGTGGTGTTGTGTTTTCAAGGTGCGGCCCAAGCCCAGGGAAGCATGCCATCATCTGGTTGTTGGAGGTAGGGGATAAGGTGGAAATTGGCAATGCAGAAAAGGCCAGCTCCTAGGTGCCAGGTGGACCCGCATGATGCCGGGTCCTTGGAATATGAGCAGCACTGTCTTAGATATTTTCCGACTTTGGACTAGACTGACACAGGGTCTGGAGAAGGCTAAGCCTCGTGGTAGGGGCAGGAGGAACTCTGGACAAGCCCAGCGGACCCTTTTCTTATGCTGATATTTATACAAGATGAAAACGATCCAGAAGAATAATAAAGACTAATGCCGGAACCATTTTACAGGTAATCTTCCCCATTGGGTTAAAATCCTACAGGGTAATACCAACGTGCAACACTCACTCCTGGCACGGGGTCGAACTTTTTCCATGTCGTTCTCTGCCATGTGAACCGGAGTATGGAAAGCCTTACAGGGCAAATATTAAAAAAGTAATCACATGCTCTTTTTTGTTGTTGCAGCTTACTGAAGAGACTTTTCCCATCAGTTGCAGTGATCACGTAAAGAAAACATTCTCTCTACTGGCATTAACTGTCTAGGAAGGATTTGAGAATATTTCTTTATGCTTCTCTTTTTTTCTCATAATGATGAGAAAACTGGTGGCTATCCTAACACGGTTGGGGGCACCTCAGGTTACTGGCAGGGGAGAATTCTGGCTTTCTTGAAAAGATGCAATGCCCCACGCGTCTCAGCCTGAGGGCAGCCTGTCACTGCTGTGCCCGGGGCGAGAGGGTAACAGGATGGGGGAAGCATAGTTGGCCCATTGTTTAAAAAGAACTCCAGAAGTCCTCATTTGCTGTGTATCAATTGAAAGAAACCATTTGTTTTGTGGCTAAAATAGTTTGCTTCTGAAATTTGCTACGAAATGGGTGCTGATTTCTCAGAAAACTCGGGGCCAAGTTTAATTTTTCCAGCTTTCAACCTAACACATTATCTTTTTTTCTAAAGAGTGAAAGCCTTAAATGGAAATCAAAGTCTGAAGCACAAGAACTCACCCTCTTTGCCTGAACTGGTGTTTAACAAAAGCCCACACTAGGCATTTTCTTTCTTCTGAGAAACTGGTTCAGAGGTCAAGCTTAATGGAAGTCTTCAGAAGTTTTATTTTCCTTTGCAGCCTTAATGAAAGGCTCAGAGCTTGACCCAATAAAATTTAGATTATGAAGCACTCTCCATTGTTGAAGGAACCTCCATGGTCTTCCCCTTTAAAATAACCATCTATCGGAGATTAAAAGACAGCCCCTTGATCTTTCATTGAAACAACACATAAACACACCCATGCTTCCCAGATATCTTCCTATCCTTTATTTCCTATGACCATGAAGATCTAACTATGAATTTCTTCTTTGGCTTTCACTCATCATGGGTATTGTTAGTACACAACTGATCAAAACAGAGGATTATTAACGCGTACAAAATTTGATAGGTTGTTATTAGACAGAAAACATTTTTTGGAAATGCATCCCTTCATGAGATGGATGTGGGGTTTAAAAAATTAGTTTATGAATTCACAAATGAGTATATATATATATTTTTTTGCTAGAATGAGACAGGTCAGTACCAATCTTTCTATTGTTGGTTTTTATAGATGCAAGGATGGAGAAACTTTGTTCACAGAAATGAGCTGTGGGGGCGCCCGGGTGGCTCAGTGGTTAAGCGTCTGCCTTCGGCTCAGGTCATGATCCCAGGGTCCTGGGATCGAGCCCCGCATCGGGCTCCCTGCTCCGAGGGAAGCCTGCTTCTCCCTCTCCCACTCCCCCTGCTTGTGTTCCCTCTCTCGCCGTGTCTCTCTCTGCCCTTAAAAAAAAAAAAAGAAATGAGCTGTGAGACTCCGAATGAGGGGAAGGTTGGCCTTGATTTGTAAAGAAGGTGATGAGAAACCATGAGAGGGAGAGTACAAGGGAGAATGGGCGAAGAGCAGCCAGATGGTGGCGAGAAGTGAGTGTCTCGAAATTGGTTGCCTTGGAATGCTCAGTGAACTCACCCCAGGGACGCGCCACCTCAGCCTGAACGGCCAGAGGCCCAGAATCGAGGGGTATGACTGCTATTCCAAAGCTCGGGAAGCATCATGGTAAGAGGAAAGAACTGCTGCCTCCTTCCAGGTGAGTCTTCCTTTCTCTCTCTTCCCTCCCAAGGGCTCCGATTTGCTGTGTGGCCCCACCGTCCAGTGCCCCATGCTCCCTAACAGCTAAACCCCAGATTCTTCACTGGGGGGATGCAACCTCTGCAACCATGTGTAAGAAATATTAAGGCCTTTTCTTAATGATGCAGAAAGAAAGTGGTTGGACGACACTGACCTTTTGATCGGGGCTCCTGAAACTTCAATGTGACATGCATCCCCGAGGTAGCTTGTTCAAGTGAAGGTTCTGGTCAGTAGGTCTGGGACTGTGCATTTCTAAAAGCTCCACGCTGCAATGTGATGCTGAGGCATCCTCTGGGATGCGCTGTGGCCACAGAAGATGACCTTGCATCAGTCCCCACGCTGGAGAATTGCGCAAGGCTGAGCGTGCCGAGGCGCGCCCACCCGGTTTGTATGGAGCACTCACAAAGACACCATCAAAGCTCTTCCTGGCTGACGGCAGAGCCCGAAGGGCCTACAACGATGTTGGGGGGGTCGCAGGCTGCAAGGAGATGCATCGACTAAAGTGAGTCAGGGACCAGATATGGCTGAACATTGCATTAGATCTGATGGAGGTCAAGGGCAAAAAGAGAGGAAAGAATAAGGTCCTGAGCAAATCTGAGCAATTGCGGCACGGTCTGTTCTGAGGACCTCTGCTAGCTGAGACAGTTTCAGTAGGAGAAAAAGAGACATTACGGGGACCTGGCTATGGTTGGGAAGGGGCAGAAATGTTGATTATTTTTGAACAACAAACTGAAAATTTTGACCTTTTAAAGGGAGCAGTGACATCTCATAAATTCCAGTACTTGGATAATAAATGACCAAGGAAAACAGCTCCCTGAAAAGAGCCCGTGAAAACAATCCACGAGACAATGATGACGTAAGTCGTGTTACATCTCACACCTTGGACGGGGTGGCTAAGTGAATAAAGTCCTTCTGACAGAAAGAACCATTAAGACATATTATGCGAATAAAAGAAAGTTGCAGAATAATAAAGATGTAATACAATTATTGTAAAAATAAAAAGTAAGGGGAATCGATCCTAGTGGGGAACTTTAAGAAGTAGGTGATATTTTCATAAATCTATATTGTGACATTGTGAAAAGTGAGTTTACATTTTGGTGATCACATTATCAACTGTATTGACCACCTGTGTTCCTGAATTCAGACTTTTGATCAAATACAAGAAAACTGTCTGCAAAAGTCAAATGATCCTATTATGCCACCAATATTACGATATAATAAAAAGCACATTCGCAAGGTCAAATATGATTAGCACCTTGATTTCTAACTTCTGCAATAAACTAGATGTGGTATTTGTGAGAAGTTTCTCACTACAGATTAGTGATGCAGATCTTAGTGTGCACAGAAATCATCTTGCTGTCTCATTTGAATGCAGATTCCTCTGCGATATGTGCACTTCTAACCAGCACCGAGGTCCTGGACCACACTTTAGATGGCAAAGCTCTACAAAAGGTGCTAGAAAGTTTAAGTTCTGGTTATTCTAGTGTTTGCAATTTTTTAAAATATGAATATATTTTAATATAAAATTCAAAGTGTGGTAAACTGAATACTTTATTTCAATGATCTGAAAACTAAAGAAATGGATTAGAAAAGACAGCGATTCTCAATTTGTAGAAATGACTCCATTTCCACAAGTGGGTATGTCCAATTTATCAAAGCACTAGTCATTTATTGTATCACGTTGATTTATTCATATGTTTAATGATTTATGTGTGAAACTAGTAAAACTACTCTTTTCTTCTGAAATCTCATTTTCTGTAACCTACACAAACCTTCTCAAACTTAGAGAAGATAAATACACATTTGTTGACTGGCAAGCTATATTTTAAACACTCTACAAAACTCACTTTCAGAAAAGGTACACCTACATGGGCAAAATGACTGTCCAGCCAAACTCTGGGCTGAGAGCAGCTATCACACCCCCTGAGGCCCTCCTTTGAGGACACACACATGTAGATTATGGCAGAGTCGCAGCACAGATGAACGCCAGTGGGATCCCCACTGACCCAAAGGCAGCCCTGCCTCGAGGGGCGGCCTCATCTGCCACCTGTCATGTGAACTGTCCAGCATGTTTTATCCTGGACACTCACGCGTGGCTCCAAACACAGTCTCTCGCATTAGTCCGCTTGGGCTGCCATAACTAAATACCACAGCCTGAACATTTCTTTTCTCACGGTTCTGGAAACTAGAAATCCAGGACTGAGGTGCTGGCGGGTTTGGTCTCTCCCAAGGCTTCCCTCTCCTTGGCTTGCAAATGGCTACCTCCTCACTCTGTCCTCACATGGTCCTTTCTCTTAGAAGGACACCAGTCATACTGGATTGGGACCCCATCCTGATGGCCCCCCTTTTAACGTAATCATCTCTTCAATGAACTGCTCTCCAATATGGCTACATTCTGAGGTACTGTGGGGTTGGGACTTCAACATCTGAATGCGGTGGGGGGGGGGACACCCACTTCAGCCTAAAACAACTCTCCTGAGCAAGTCTGAATTCAAGGCACTGCGGAGTGACACACAATTGCAGAGAGATGCCGAGAGAAGACAGGCGGAAGGGCAGAAGCAGGGCCATGAGCAGCCCTGGCAGTGCTGAGAGACATGAAGGAGAGCAGAAAAGAGGTCGGGGAAAGCAGAGACCGGGGAAGAAAAGCTCTGTGCAAGGGCCCAGCAAACACTTCTCAGCGCCCTGCTCAGAGTTCCTGCTATGGCCCCAAAGCTGCTTTTGTATCCTTCACCGTGATCTGTTTTTCAATGAGACCTGCCTGGCTGAGGCTGTTGAAACAGCTTCCTGTCTCTTCCATACCCCCCTGGAAACTTACAACAAGCTCCTATTAACTGAGATAACCAGAGTGCATTTTTATTCCTCGCAATTTTACGTTCTGACTGCAGTGAAGGAGCGAATGTTGCATGTTACATACAAGCGCTTCAGGAGATGGCTTGAATGACAGGCATATTCCATGCTGATCTACATAAGGTCCTGTTATACGTTGCATGCTTTGCCTTCATTTTTATTAAAGCAACAGTGTGGGATCATCGAGCAGGAACTCCTCTCCTGTCTAACGGATAACAGTGGAAATTTATAGTCATTAAGGGTTGGCAGTTACTTAAATAAAGCAGGTCCAACTGGTGTATGTGTATGTGTGTGTGTGTGCGCGCGTGCACGTGCATGTTCGTGCTCTGTGCACTGCTGAGCAGACATGCCCAGTGTTTGTGTGTTCCTCCTGATGGCTACTTCTACAATATTACCAATATTGCCTGTAACTTTCAAGCTGATTTATAGTAAATTTAAATCTGTTAATGTTCTAGTAATCTTCAAAACAAAGCACAGCAAATACATTGTAAGGCCCCCTGCAGAAACATTTCAGTTTATCTAAAAGAGCCCATGTTTTATATTTTCTTCTTTAATGTCAGAAACCCTTTTATTGCGGCATAGATGTTAATTGCCACTTATCTTAATGAGTTCTTTTCTAATATAAAATAGCCTGGCCTGAAATATAGCAGACTTCTTTGTCAAATAGAGATAGGGACAGGAATACTATTGGTTCTTGGGAGAAGCAGGATGCTTTTTCTCTGTCTGCTTTACGTCGGGTGAAAGCTCTCTGATTTAGGGCCTTTGAGGTATGAGTTACTGACTTCATTTTCAGTTCGAGGGGGAGTTAACCCCAGGAGAAGTCATGAAATAGAACTTGGGCTCTGCAAGCCAAAAAGCACAGTAGGTGTGCCTGAGGTTATTACAACAGAATTATGTGGTAGCTTGTATAATCAGTTCCTAAGGGCAATTTTTAACAAAACGTGGCAGGTAGTTTTCATTTAAATTTCATTTAGTTTTAAGTTTATATGATTTTAAATGAGATAATCTCCTACTTATTTCCTAGTTAATATTGCCATCTCATGTCCTATCCAGAAGTTTCCAGGGTCCGGAATGCTGCCTGGCTGGCTGTTGGTATTCGATAGATTATCTGTTGAATGGAAGAACAGATGAATGAAAATATTTAAAACATCATCATAAGGCACTATTCCTCAAATAATATTAACAGTTATTTTTATTCTATGGAATAATATTGTGTCAGCTAATTGACAAAGCTACTTCACATTCATTATTTTAACCGAGTCTTATAGCTAATATATTAATGTTTATTTTATTTCATCATAAGAAAATGTGGACACGAGATTAAATACCTTACCGTAGGTAATGTATTTGGCAAATAATAAGTGGGGAAGGATGCTATGCGTGTTTCACTTAAAAATGGGCTTGAGAGAATGGATAAAGAAGACATGGTCTATATATACAATGGAATATTACTCAGCCATCAGAAAGGATGAATACCTACCATTTACCTCGACATGGATGGAACTGGAAGAGATTATGTTAAGCGAAATAAGTTAATCAGAGAAAGACAGTTATCATATGGTTTCACTCCTTTGTGGAATGTAAGAAACAGTGTAAAGGACCATAAGGGAAGGGAGGGAAAACTGAAGGGGAAGAAATCAGAGAGGGAGACAAACCATGAGAGACTCTGAAGGATAGGAAACAAACTGAGGGTTGCTGGAGGGGAGGTGGGTGGGGGATGGGGTAACTGGGGGACGGGCATGAAGGAGGGCACGTGATGTGACGAGCACTGGGTGTTAGACGCAACTGATGAATTGCTGAACACTACATCTGAAAGCGATGATGTACTATGTGTTGGTTAATTGAATTTAAATTAAAGAAATAAAAAATAAATTTAAAAAATGGGCTTGAGAGCCCATAAAGTAGTGGAGAGCACTAGGGGTATTTTGTTTTGTTTTAAAGATTATTTATTTATTTATTATTTATTTTAGAGGGGGGGGGAGTGTGTGCGAGCAGGAGGACGGGCAGAGGGAGAGAGAATCTCAAGCAGACTCCCTGCTGAGAGCAGAGCCTGGTCACGGGGCTCGATCGATCCCAGGACCCCGAGATCATGACCTGACCTGAAATCAAGAGTTGGACGCTTAACCAACTGAGCCACCCAGGCGCCCTGGAAGGCACTGTTTTGAAAACTGTCATGCTCAAGATCCACGGGGCCACTCCTGCTTGGTCTTCCTCCCTGTGTCCCCCATCTGTGGCAACTCCATATGGCCTCAGTTTCTGGACATCAGAAGTGGTGCCTGCACAGCCTTTAGCTGGCTCTTTCCTTTTTTCCTCTCCTTTATGTTCTTTTTATTGTGGTAAGGTACACATATAATTTACCATTTCAACCATTTTAAGTATAGAGGTTAGTGGCATTAGGTACATTCACACTGCTGTGCAATCATCCACCTCCAGAATGTTTTTTTATCATTCCAAACCAAAGCTCTGTACTCATTAAACATTAACTCCCCATTTCCCTTTCTTCCTAGCCCCTGGTAACTATTATTCTAATTTGTCTCTATTACTTTGAGTACTCTGAGTACTTCCTATAAGTGGAATTTTATACAGTATTTGTCCATTTGTGACGGGCTTACTTAGCACGATGCGTTCAATGTTCATCCATGCTGGAAGGTGTGGCAGAATTTCTCTTTTTGAAGGCTGAATAATATTCTGCTGCATGTGTATATATGACATTTTGTTTATCCATTCATCTGTTGATGGATGTTTGAGTTGCTTCTACCTTTTGGCTCTTTCCTTTTTCTTTTAAAGGTTTTATTTATTTGCGAGAGCAAGACAGAACAAGAGCCTGAGTGGGGTGAGGGGCAGGGGGAGAAGCAGACTCCCCGTTGGGCAGGGAGCCTGACTCAGGGCTTGATCCCAGGACCCTGAGATCATGACCTGAGCTAAGGCAGACGCTTAACCGACTGGGCCACCCAGGCGCCCCTGGCTTGTTTCTCTCAAACAAGAAAGGGGGAAAGGGAGTTTCGCAGGAGATACTGGGAGGAAAGCTAACTTTCCCATTAGGCATAACGAATCATCCCACATTTCAGTGGCTGAAAATGAGAATCACTTATTATCTCACAGTTTCTTTGTCAGGAATTCAGGACAGGGAACAGGAGTCGTGATGCGTCGCTGCTCCACAGTGTCTGGGATCTAAGCTGCAAGACCCAAAGGCATGACGGACACTAGCGGATCTGTTTGGAAGGTGGCTCACCCACATGGCAGGCAGCTTGGTCCGCCCCATGGGGGTCTCTCCACAGGGCTGCTTAAAAGCCTCAGGATATTGAACTGGCTTCCTTACCCACAGAAATCACAAACTGTCACTCCTGTGGAATTTTGCTTGTCACACAGGCCAGCTCGGATTCAGTGTGGGAGGGGACCACACAAAGGTGTGAACAACCAGGAGATGCGGGTGATTGGACGCTGGTTACCACAAATCTTATTTCTGTTCATCCCAGAGATGGTGCTAGTTATGTGGAGATTTTTCAGAAATGATGAAGATTTTAGAACACAATTGCTGCTTTGAAATATTTGAAAATAACCAGAAGAAATACCTTAATTCTAGTCATTCATTTTTTTCAGCAAATATACTCAGAATCGTAAAGAGCCAGGATTTCTGTTCTACATTCACTGGGAGGTACGTGAGTATCCTCAGCTAATTTTATACTGCTCACACGTTCAGAAAAGTGATTTCTTTTTCACTGTGGCTTCTAAGCCATTGATTTTTCAAACATCTATTTACGAGCCAACTTTGGTTTTTTTTTTTTTTTTTATACGATCCTTTTTATTTGATTGAAAACACTGTCCTATATTCTAAGGTTATTCTGTGTAGGCTTTTCCGATGTATTAATAAGCAGTGGTTGGAGGAGACTCTTCACAAAGTAGAAGACTGGCCACCTTATGGTGGTACCCCACATGTCTTTTGAAATGGAACTAGAGTACGAATTCCAAAAATGTTGGGGTTCACTGTGCCAGGGTTCAAAGTCAATCGGAAACATCCTGGGGTCTCACTGTGGCATCCTCCCGTATCCAGCAGCTGAGGGTAGACTGAGGCCCTCGCTTTAGGCGCTACTCTGCAAATGGCCCAGCTATCAAACACAGTCAGAGTTTTCTTGGTATAGTGGGTTCATCTCTAAAGAGGACCCCAAAACTGGTGGCCCAGGGGCCATGTTTTCGTATGAAATTTTAAGCGAGGATACAGGTTTCATCGCACTCTAGTACATAAAGTATTCTGTACTGCACGAGAATTTCCGTCTGAATTTCCCACTCGGTTTCTTTCTTCTCCTTCTGTTCTTCCTCCTCCTCATCCTTCTACTCTTATTAGAATTACCTCGACTCTAGAACGTACTGGGTTCAGCAACCCAGTTAAGACAGCTGAACATGATCATCAGTCGAAAGAATTTAGGTTACTAGATTTGTCAAGCCGGAAAATATCATGAGCAACGGAAATTGCAGCTTGAAATGTATCTTTCTTACTATAAAATGCTAATTTTATCTCTGTCGATGTCAGCGGCTCCAAATTAATGAGCGCTCTTAGCTGCAAAATATCTCAAGAAGCAATGAGAATTAATTCCCATTAGTTACAAACTGACAGACAACTACCACCTGCCTTGTAAGACAATAAAAGTTTTGAATGCTCCCTTTCTGTTCTCAATTAAATGTTTACTCAGATGGTGAAGAAAGGTGACTTACGACATCAAGAAAAATATTAAAACTGGTTTGTACATGAAATGACCAAAGGGGATTTCAGATTCTGCTGGCAGTAGAATCAACAAGGAAGGCTTTGAGGACGGATTAATTGAGATATGCTAAAAGTCAAATAGGCTTTGAATAGTTACAGCAGTAAAAATTGAAGATAAACAAAAGGGGGGGAGATCTTTTAATTAAGAACAGTCAAGTTCTCTGAGAAACATAGAGCTCTTTAAACGGCGTGTAATTCCAAAAGGTTGAGCACAGCCCTGTGCGTGCCTGTTAACTACATAAACAACCAGAATGTGTTTTTCAAGGTCCTTGTAGCTACTCTGATGGATCCATATTTCTGCAAGGGAAACAAGTTTTGAGTTTCTCTTTTTTTGTGAATTTATATTTTTCATTTTTAACACTCCATCAGCATTGATTTGAAGAATGGAATATTTTTAGAATGACTTAGAAAAAAGTGGTAAAACAAAATAAAAGCAAAGCACGGGGCTGCGAGAACAGACCCACAGGTACATAAGAAGGAAAATCAGTGCCTTGTTACTGTGTGTCTTTTGTCACATTAATAGTGGCGTGTGCTTATGCAAATTTTGTAGGTCTTATCTCTGGATAACTGTGTGCAGAGCCAATAAACATAATTTGTGTATATACATATGTACTGTGTGTGTGTGTGTGTGTATATACACATAAATTATACCTACTTATATCTATAGACATACACAGAATCTATGTATACCCAGACACATAATCCTTGTAGCGTAACCGGGAGCGTATCAAGACTCCCCCTGGAAGATGACAGTCCTTGAGAAATGACTGACCAAATTGGCTAGTTCCATCACTCTGAATTCTCTTGGTTTCTCTTCCCTGGCTAGGGCCCCTCCTATCACAGCTACCTCCAGAGAGACTGGGCAGGGGGCAGGGAACTTTACAGAGAAGAAGAACGGATGTAACAGCTTTTTCTCCCATTTGTTGGCTCTAGCTAGCTTGGATTTGGCTTTTTGACCCAAATGAGGTAGGAGAGTCCAGAATGCACGTAGGCCACCTTAGAGAGATGGGTTCCTCAGGTTCGTCCACACACCTGGAGGCCTGGCTAGTGGGTGGAGGCCCTACAAGACATCAGCTCTCACAGCAGGCTGTGGGCTGCCTGCTCATCTTTGAACTTGGGGCGGAGTCTGTTTCACCAAAAGCACGTGGAGGGAGGGGAAAGAAGAGGTTGGTTCTCAAGAGTCAAGCGTGTACACCAGAGAAGCACAAAACAGAGATTTCCACCGCTACAACTGATGGGGTATCTGCTAACGATGAACTCATTAGTACTCCGGGCACAGGTGCTCATCAGTCATGACTGACCATGTTTCAACCCTCTTTACCATGGAATGTCCTGGAGGTAGGTCCCTGGCCGGAATGTGCTTCAGTATAAATGAGGCAGGGGTGTAGTATTAGAAATGAGTTGCTATTTTAAAAATGGAGCTGTTTACCCCTACAAGGGCTTTTTTTTTTTTTTAAAGATTTTATTTATTTATTCGCGAGAGAGAGAGAGAGAGAGAGAGAGAGCACAAGCAGCGGGAGTGGCAGAGGCAGAGGGAGAAGCAGGCTCCCCGCTGAGCAGGGAGCCGGATGCAGGGCTCCATCCCAGGACCCTGAGATCATGGCCTGAGCAGAAGGCAGACGCTTAACCATCTGAGCCACCCAGGTGCCCCCCTACAAGTGATTTTTAAGACAGGAGGTAAAAGGAGTATTCTGGGCTGTGGGAAAATCAATACTGGCACAGGCAAGCATTATGTGAGAACATTGCTTTCCTTTAAACTGATAAAAGGAATCTCGAAAAGGAGACTTTTGTAAAACAAACAAACAAAAAATCCTTTTGCAGTGAGATCTTCCCTTCCATCTTCCAATTCTGTTTCCTGCCATGAGGGCCGGGCTCTCAATTACACGGCCTCCTTGCTCTGGGCTCACCAGACCCCTTCCCACACTGGCCTCCCAGCTCCTGGGCCTCCCCGTCCTTCCAACCAGACAGCCCTGGCCTCTCTGCCTTCACCCATGTTTCCCACAGCTCTGACTCCATCCTCGGGGGTCCCGATGACAGGGGTGGGGGGCAGAGGTCTGGGGGGTGGGCTGGGGGCTGCAGCAGGGAGGCAGCCTTACTGGGGGCAGCTAACAAAGGGTCCTTCCCCACGTGAGGAAATATTCCAACGATGTTAGAGTCTTAACACATTTCATCTTACAACTTTACGAGGAAGGCACTTTTATGATTTCTGTTTTACGTACATGGATGCTGCGGGCACAGCAGACAAGCATCACTCCCAGAATCGCCATTTGTGGCGAACCCCTTTCCCTGTGTGGGCTGCCCTTCACCCAGACCTCCTCCACTATCCTGTTTGGGGTGAGAGTCCGCACTGCAAGGCTGCACAAGATCATCCATAGGGCTAAGAGGGGAGAACATTTGAATTTCTTTTTTTTTTTTTTTTTTTTAATTTATATTCAGTTAGCCAACATAAAGCACATCCTTAGTTTCAGGGGCAGAGTTCAATAATTCATCAGTTGCGTATAACACCCCATGCTCATCACATCCTGTGCCCCTCTTAATGCCCATCCCCCAGTTATTCCATCCCCCCCACCCTCCCCCCCCAGCAACCCTCAGTTTCTTTCCTAGAGTTAAGAATCTCTCATGAATTTCTACTCATTTATTTAACCAAGCAAAATAAAATGAAGAGCTATCATATTTACTCTAGAGATTGGTCCTCTCACTGGATCTACAGTTCAGATGATGGTGTGTCTTTTGTTGGAAGCTACACCATGTCAGGGCTGACGGTGACACCCCTGCTTATTCCAACACCTTACCCAGGGCCCCTTGCTGCTGTTGGGGTGTGTTGGCCCATGTGAAGTTTTGGATTATATTATCTGGCTTGAAACTAACTAACTCTCACAACATGAACAAGTGGTAGCACTAATACTTCAAGCATGCCCCAAAGCCAAGAAAATAGCTAAGCTCACCCATCTATCTATACCTGGAGTGGTGAACACCAGCCACCATCTGAACCCGTAACAACAGAGATAATACGCTCAGACCTTACACATCCAGCCATATCGCTCTTCCTGAAGAAAATGTCTTTGTGATTAAAACTATAAACCAACCTGAAAACTTTTGTTTTAACGTAGCCTATCTTAAGTTCTACCTTTAGTGTACAACTCTTTTATAGTGTAAATAGTATAAATGTATACTAAAGCATGTGTAGTTGGTTGAAGAGTGTCCCCCCAGAATCCATGTCTATTCGGAAGCTCAGAATGGGACTTTGTCTGAGAATGGGGTTTTTGGCAGATATAATTAAGATGAGGCCACACTGGATAGGTGTGGACCCTAAATACAATGACTGGTGTCCTTAAAGGAAATGGAGAGGAGGCTGGGAGAGAGAGAAGACCGTATGTGAGGACTGCGGTGGAGCCTGGAGGGATGCTGCCACAATCCATGGGCCAGCCAGGGCCACAAGATGCTGGACCGTCTCCTGGAGCCTGGAGGCCCATGCCAACACCTTGGTTTTGGACTTCTGGCCTCCAGAACTGCGAGAGAATGGATTCTGTTGGTGCAAGCCACTCAGTTTGTGATAATTTGTTAAGGCAGCCACAGGAAATTCATACGCTGTATTTACACTTTATAAGGAACAAAGCCACCTATGGGGTGCAAGCTAATATTCTATTCTGATTGGGTGGGTGGATGGGAATCTCAGAGACAGCTTCCCGCTGGAGACCCCAAACCCCAACCCACCAGGCTTGAGAGCTTCAAATGGGCCCTGCCCTTCCATCACCAGCCCCCTTTCCTTTCCAACTGTTTTCTCTGTCTCAAAACTTCCTGCCACATTTATGTGAATTTCACTTCTTGCTCAAGGTTTGTGCCAAGCACTCAGTTTCTCCAACATGCTTTAATTGTGTCTGTCTTATTTACCTAGGGCATTGCAGTCATTTCTGGGTACACCTTTCTCTCTCATATAACTTTGAAAGCTCCTTAAAAAATGAAGCTGTTTTCATGCCATCACCACACCTACAGAACTCATCCTAGAATATTCCACTGGAAAGTCGCCTAGAACACAGGTGCCTTCAGATGGACCCGGAGGGAGGAGTCCAAGGAATGAGCGCTATAAGATTCTGCCCTTGGACCAGCTTTAGCCGCGTCTAGATAAAAATTTGCTGAGGACATACATGTATGTCTTCCATATTTTCAAGGGCCATGGAATTATATAGTAATTACACTGGGTAACAAAATTGGGACCCAGAGATTTCTGAAGTATCAAATAATGGAATCACCCAACAAGAAGTGAAAGTAAAGCACCTCACTTAAGTTAAAAAGAAAATTAAAAAGTCAAGGTAAGGATAATTAATTCACAGCTTTACAGAACTCACATGTGAAAAGACTGCATTTTATTTCATTGTAAAGTTAATATTGGTTCAATATGCATAGTAGTTATAAACACAGGATTCCAATTTGGACAGACATGGATTCAATTTCTAGCTCTCTGAGCCTTAGTTTCCCCATAGGTAAAATGGGCACTATAAAGATTCATGTCATAGGGATTTAGGGAGGATTAAATTAAATATTGAGTATTTAAAAAGTTTAATGCTATTTTATGGTCAATTAATCTTCAATAAAGCTCGAAAGAATATGCAATGGGAAAAAGACAGTCTCTTCAATAAATGGTATTGGGAAAACTGGACAGCAACATGCAGAAGAATGAAACTGGACCACTTTCTTTCACCATACATAAAAATAAATTCAAAATGGATTAAAGAACTAAATGTGAGACCTAAAACCATAAATATCCTAGAAGAGAACACAGGCAGGAACTTCCTTGGCATCGGCCATAGCAACTTCTTTCTAGCTATGTCTCCTGAGGCAAGAGAAACTAAAGCAAAAGTAAACTATTGGGACTACAACAAAATAAAAAGCTTTTGCACAGCAAAGGAAATGAGCAACAAAACTAAAAGGCAACCTACAGAATGGGAGAAGATATTTGCAAGTGACGTATCTGATAAAGGGTTAGTATCCAAAATATGTAAAAACTTATAAAACTCAACACCCAAAAAACGAATACTTCAATTTTAAAATGGGCAGAAGACATGAACAGACATTTCTTCAAAGAAGATATTCATATGGTCAACAGACACATGAAAAGATGCTAAACATCACTGATCATCAAGGAAGTGCAAATCAAAACTACAATGAGATATCACTTCTCACCGGTCAGAATGGCTAAAATCAACAACACAAGAAATAATAGGTGTTGACGAGGATGTGGAGAAAGGGGAACCCTCTTGCACTGTTGGTGGGAATGCAAACTGGTGCAGCCACTCTAGAAAACAGTATGGAAGTTCCTCAAAAAGTTAAAAATAGAGCTACCCGACGACCCAGTAATTGCACTACTAAGTATTTTCTCAAAGAAAACAAAAATACTGACTCAAAAAAGGATACATGCACCCTGATGTTTATAGCAGCATTATCTACAATAGCAAAATTGTGGAAGCAGCCCAAGTGTCCATCGATTGATGAATGGATAAAAAAGATGTGATACATATATATGCGCACACACACACACACACACACACACACACAAATGGAATATTACTCAGCCAGAAAAAAATGAAATCTTGCCATTTGCAAGAACATGGATGGAGTTAGACAGTATTATGCTAAGCAAAAAAAATCAGTCAGAGAAAGACAAATATTATATGTTTCACTCATATGTGAAATTCAAGAAACAAAAGAAATGAGCAAAGGGAAAAAAGAAAGAGAGAGAGGCAAACCAAGAAACAGATTCTTAACTATACAGAACAAACAGATGGTGACCAGAAGGGAGGTGGGTGGAGAAGGAAACAGGTGATGGGGATGAAGGAGGGTACCTGCTGGGTGACATACGGAAGGGCTGAATCACTGTACTGCACACCTGAAACTAATAATACACTGTCTGTTAACTAACTGGAACTCAAATAAAAACTTCAATAAAATAAAATATTCAAAAACAGTTTAATGCTGTGTATAACATATATGACCTAATTATTTTTAATATCATCGTTATCATTGTCACTGTCACCAACATCATTCTCATCTCTCAAGAAAACGTACTAGGAGCCCAGGCTGCCCCAAGGGAACACTCGCTCTCTTCCTGCACTTCCGGTGATGCAGGAGACGACTAGCAAGGCCACTGCATGACTCCCAGAGGAGGGCCCTGGAAATGACTGTGCAGGGAAGGGATGCAGCTAGCAGAGCGACAGTGGGCCTGGGCACTGTGGAGGCGCTGGAGCTGGCCTTAAGGGGTGTCCTTGGGAAAAGGGGGAGGCGTAGTGTCATGTGATTTAAAAGGTCAGGAACAAGATCAGGGCATGATCAGAGCAAGATCAGGGTGCAGATTTTCTAACAATATAAATTAATTTACAAAGCTTGAATTACTCAAAGAATTAATAAGATGCTTTCAAGAGATGGTGAGTGGCCTGTGGCTAGAGGCATTCAAGCCAGTCGTTGGGCTTGCTTTTAGCCTCACTGAATAAATGGCTTCCAAGTGCTCTTTACACTCTGATGGTCTTTAACTTGTGAATGCTGTGTTTTCCCCCAGTTAAATAAATGATTGTTGAGCATTCGAGTGAAAACCAAGCTCCTCAGAGATTCCACCATTCAAGAGAACTGGACAATGAAAAATACCACATAACTCTTTTACCATAAACGTGTCAGCCATGTTACTTAAGTTACATAATAATGCTTTGAACTTTAATAAAGATTTTAAAAATATTTTTCCAAATCTTCACCTTTTATAAAGCATTGTTGTGGTATATTTTGTTTTCTGAGTATTCGTTCACTGTATGCCGTATGTTTGGTTTTATAGTGGGCAAAAAAGAGACAGTATTTGGAAAACATTCTTAACCTAGGTTCACCCACTGATAAGATATTTGTAAGCAGCATTACTTAATTGTATTTACTAATACAACAACCAGTAGAAAAATAACTTTAGTAATATCTTAAAATAGCAGATAAAATATAGGAGAAATGCAACTAGGTAATTCCTTAGAAAATGCGTATTTTTATATAACTGTTCAAATATTGTGACTTGAAAAAAAAAAAACCTCTATGGACTACAAATCTGATGGAACCAAAGGAAAAGCAGTTGAAATCTGGGCCCCAACTCGGCATTAAAGATGTGCCGCTATATTTATTTCTGTTATGTTGAATAACAAAAAGAAGACAGAGTTTAAACTTAAACCATGTTTATAGTAAGTTGGATTCTTTTAGCGTGTTGGCAAAATTGCTGGAGATAGTGTACATCAGGAATTACAATATTTTGAAAAGGGATCAATCAAACATGATTAAAAGACACTTCCTGTTGCAATCTACAACCTACACTAAGTTCTGCTGGTAAATGTCTAAGCCATAACTTTCCTTTCACAGACAAGAACATTTATAGTACTTTCATTTTTTAATTTTTATTTTTTTAAAGATTTTATGTATTTATTTATTTACTTAGAGAGAGCGTGTGTGCAGGGAGGAGGAGGGGCAGAGGGAGACAGCGTGAGAGAGAATCCCAAAGAGATTCTGCGCTGAATGCAGAACCCGACGCAGGGCTCGATCCTAGGCCCTGAGATCATGACCTGAGCTGAAATCAAGAGTCAGATGCTCAACTGACTGAGCCACCCAGGTGCCCCTTATAGTACTTTTCATACAGCCAGGTACACAGGTCTTGTTTTATATTTTTCTAGTTACTTCATCAATCAGATTCAAAATAAGGATACTAAGACTTATCACTCCCAACATCACTGAAACCTTTCATATAATTTGATGTTAAGATTTATATTTAACCCAGATGTCTAAAAACAATAGTATATAAAATGCAGTATTTGGTGTAGCACTGAAAATATATTAGCTGTGTCAACAATCCTTAAGAGGTTCACATTTTATGGAAGATAACATGCAATTAAAAAATAAAAACTTCTTGGCAAATGTGCAAAATTTATATATATATGTATATGTATGTAAATTGCCTCAGTGGTTGCTGACTTTAAAAAAGGAAATTAGATTTTATCATCTCTCTGTGTAAAGAGGTTTCTGTGCATTCTTTCTTGGAGCACATCATGGGAGCAGCGTAAAAGCAAAAAGACCAAAGTTTTGCCGCCGTATATGACTGAGCCAAGGAAGCCAGAAAAATCCAAGCCTTTGCAGCCAATTTTTTTGCATCTTGTGGCTTAGAGGAATTAAGAGCTAATGAAGTCTCTGGTTTCAAGTCTAATGACTGAATTGAGGCTATCTTGATCTCTCAAATTCTTCTGTTAAAATACACTACTTTCTGGAAAACTTCTCATGGAGTAATAATAAAACTCTTCCATAGAGAAAACACACTGGTCTGCAGTAAGATGCATAAGGCAGGTGTTGGCAAAGAAAAGCCAAAGAAATAAAAAATAAGACAAAGACCACACATCCCATAAGCAATTAGCAGAGCGAGGAGACCGATTTAGGCAATTTGTATCATGTCCTTTATCATTCCAAACTCCTACACATAAACACCCATAACTATCATTCACTCACCTTCTGAAAAAATATCATAAAAGATGGGATTCTATTCCTTCGTTTTCCTTTGTGTTTTTTATAAAAAAATAAAAATGTTCATGCCAATACATGCTGCTGTGTCCTAAGAGTACGGATTCTAGCCCATGTACCCACCTGCCAGCAACGTGATCTTCAGTGTCATTTACCGCTCTAATTCCCCATCTATTTAAGGCGCTAAACCCATCAGTTTCCTTCCTCAAAGGAGAATTACATCAAAGATTTAGTAAAAGTCCTTTGAGAATTATAATGTGCTATAAATATATGTTGGGAACAGTAGAGGCTTAGATGGTCTGGTATTTAATGATAAATAAAACTTCAACAAATTCTCTTTAAAAACTGAAGCTTGAAAGAAGTGTAAAGACTGAAAAAGTATAAATCATAAGCCATAATGCCAAAATAAACAAGTTTGAACCCCAGAGGTTAAACCTATTTGTTCTGGTAATAGTCACCTGACAGCAATCAAAATTCATTATTCAAAGGAAGACGCAAAAATCTTGTCATAAAAGAAGCCTTAGATTTTGGACTTGAATTTTAGATTTGAAATGTCTGTCCATTCAACCTGAACACGTTGGCATATTCCTTTATTTTAAGAGGACTCTTAGGGCATTATTGTATTTTAGACTCCATCCATTTTGCATGATGCTAGATGATTAGTTCCTTTCGTATTAAGTCACAACAATACAGTTCTACTTCTAGATATGATTCCATTTTTTTGCTATTTCTGGGCTTAGGATGGTAGTATGATTTTTTTTTTCAGATTTAACACATATTTAAGGCTAATGAGTAGCATTCCTGAAATTAACAGTGAATTTGTAATTCATATAATGCAATGACTTGCATATACATTTTATACATACAAAAAATTAGTAGTCAATATTCTCTTATTTATGATAACATTTCTTACTAGCGTTACCCTGTTTTGTTTGATAGTGGGCATGCAGTAAATATAAGTGATATAATCCATAACTTAAAAAGGTAACAGAGCTATGACAATTCACTAGAAGAAGAAAAAAGGCTATAAAAATGACAGTAATATAAAATGGAAAGGATATGCCATTTAATAAAATAAAATGCATTTAATATACAGTAGAAAATAAAGAGGCTAAGCTGTAGCTTGAGAAACAAATAAATTTGGCTTCTTAATAAGCCAAATTCCCCTAATATGAAAATGTAAAACCTTTCCATCAGAGATAAAACGTTTATCCTCATTTAAATATACAATGTTAAATAAAGCAATGCTAATTCCATCATGTATTTTTCTATTTAGCGTTTCCTGAGTTCACCATTCCACTATTTCTATGTTTTCAGGAGCACGTCGAGAAAAATTGCTTAAAAACAGAGAATGCTGAGGTGTTATCTGAAGAACATTCTATCCACACATGCTAAAAGTACTTAGGGATTTGGGGCAGATTTCAGGACTTTGAAACTGAAAACCTGGATAGCAGACACTGCACAATGTAAATGTAGGTATACTTCTTATTTCTAGGCGTTAACAATGAGTATTTGTTACAATTTATTTCTATAATAATGGAGGTTCCACCAAATATAATATTTAACATGGACCCTCCAAGCCAGTTTGAATAGTGCTAAAGTAGCTATCTCAAAAATACCATAAAATGGTCTCATTCAGCCTTTTATGTTGGTAGGAGTGATGTCTCTTCACAAAAGAATCTATGAAACCCCTCAATACAGTATATAGGCACTTGTGTGTTCTATCAGAGAAAATTCCTTGAGACGAATTTTAAGCATACTACCAGAGACAAGTGACATGCCCTGCTATAAAGAAATACCAAAAATCTGACATATCTATAATATTCACAGATGCAGATATATATTTATGGGACTCTATCAGCATAAATCAAATGGCTATGAATAAAACATCATTTAACCAATTCTAACTTCAGAAGCAGAGCGACACTAAATTTCTCACCATTGATGGAAAAAAGAAAGCAAGGAAAAACACAGCTCGGTGAGAAGAATTTCTCTGACACATTATGCCCAAGTTTTTATCAACACCCAAACTACTTCAACCTAATGTTTACTTTCAGACACAGAAAAATAAAGGTAATTGGATTTTCTAACTTTTCAACTTGTGGTATAACCTGGAAGACGTACCACTTTACATTCTGCTACAGAGAAACAAGCATGCGTGGTGACAGAGCACAGTCCTACTGATTCAAGAAAGCACCTAGACTGTGACATCTGAAGTCAAGTGACGTAATCCCCAAATCCTCCATTTCCATTGTCCAAAAGACAGCTGCACCGGATCTTAGCAAACAGCTGACATCTCAGGCACCTGCTGAACCGCAGAAGATACTGGAGGTCCATGATCAGTGCCCATACTCCAAACCAAACCGAAGATTATAAAACTCAACGTGAAGTCAACCCTTTAATGCTCAGCCAGTGGCATGGATTCAACAATGTGACATCAATGAAAAAAACGCCATAACAGTGCCTGGCTGGAAAAGCTCTTTAGGCGTCGAGGTCGGGAAAAGAAAAGGTTTTGTACCCACCTGGGATCTTTCTGAATGCTATCGATGGATGGGGATCTGGCCAAGGTGCCTTCAGGCGGGAGGGCAGGGCCGGATTTGCTGTACGGAGACTCGACGGAGGGACAATACTGCAGCTGTCGGTAGGGGTCGGCGTAACTGGAGGCTGGGCCGGCTGCGTAGCTGGCCCTCTGGAAGGTGGCGGCGGCGGCGTTCTGTGGACCATGCTGGCTCCCGGTGCGCTGCAAGGGGATGGAGTCGACACCGGGGGAAGATGGGGCTACGACAGGAAAGTAGGGACAAAGTAAAAAATTGAGGACCTGCTCACAGAAACGGTTAACCAGGTCTAGGCAGGGGGAGAATTACACACATAAGAAAAAAAAAGGGGGGGTTTGGAAGAATAAAAAAATCATGTCATATTTGAACCAATACATTCAGTGTTATCCAGTATCATGAGAATTAGCACACTATCTCAGAAAGAAGCCTTTCAGCCACGGGGGAAACGCGTCTGTTGTGTGTTGCGTGCTGTTTACCGTTTTGTTAGTCTCATGTGTAAACTCTGTGTAAAACCCAAACCCAGAGGATCCCTAGGGAATCTTTTATGAGGGATCATGGACAGTTGGTTCTTTACTGTTCATGGGGAGAAAATTCAGGCAGTGTTCATTCAGGTGATGTTACATTAATTTCATTAAGAGTGTAAAACAAACAGTAACGTGGTTAATTCTCCCGAATGAAAGGAACAAAATCTCATGCGTGGGGGTGGAGGGGGAGAGAGAGAGAGGGGCTGGGCTCCTATGTCCACAGTTAGTCCTGGGGCATTAAACACAGGACTGCTCGTGCTGCTGGAAAGCAACTCCCCAGAGATTTTCATAGGCCTCTTCTTCAACCAAAGCTGTCAGAGTAACACATTCGGTGAAGGGTAGGCATGTGGGAGAAGATGAAGACCAGCCCAACTGCAACACAGACAAGCTAATGAGCCGACAAGCCTTTTCCGGAAGTATCTACATCTTTTCAAAAAGTCTACATTGTTTTGAGAAGATTTTGCGTACCAGTTACTAACTTCAGTTTGACTAGTTCCAAACTGAATTTCAATTCTGTTTGCTGCGTGGATTCTTTTCACATGGCATTCTTTTTATCTGGTTCGCAAAGATATTCGACATCTAAGGTTTAACGAACATATACAATGGAAAGAGCATTTTTCATGTTAACAGAATGTGACCAGTTATTAACTGCTGCAATAATTGTGAGCCATGACCAATCCTAGACAGTACGATGACTTTCTGGCATTGCATGCAGATCAGAATAGATCCGAAATATAGCCCGTGTCTGGATGCGACTATTTACACCATGGCGGTTCTGTTATGGAATAAGGTTTCAATTATAAATCAAACCCCTCAACTTTGACTTCCTGAATGCTTACTATTAGTGGATGACAGTAGAATTTATATTGTCCTCTCTCACATTAGGGGACATATGCCAAATCGAACACACAAAAAATTATGTCACTTTGAGCAAACGATTTTTAAAAGAAATTAAGGCTTTTGTCACATGGCAAAAAGGTTGTAAAGTGAACTGAGGAAAACATTCTCAGGCCGAGAACTGAGTTTTAAATAAGAGTTCAAGGCTTCTCATTTCCAATGAACTGTAATACTTAACCTTACAATAATCCAAATTAGGAGAAGAGCTACTGTAGCAAGGTGAAGAGTAGAAGAATATTCAAGAAAAACTTTCTAAGCAAAAAAAAAAATGTACGTATATGCTGAGGAGCAGTCTTTGAAATGATGAGGGTTGTCCTGATGGATTAGGTTTCAAAATGATCTGATGAGACTAAGAACATTAAGTTTGGAAAGGGAAAATGTGTCCTACGTCATTTTGCAATCTCTGGAATATTACAAACATGTGTAATTAAAATTCATGTCTTAAAAATGTATGGACAACGTACTTTATATTACGGTGACAGGGGTTGAAAATTTAGGCCAGGCATAACCTTGCTTTTGGAAGAACAAATGCACAGAGGCAAACAAAATTTCATTTTCTAGAAGAGTTGTGACAAGCTAGGCAGCAAATCCAGGGCAAAAGGGGAAAACTAAATACACCTGACATTTTCCACATAAATGCATTTTTTTCCTTCAGGAAAGTAATATCTACATTTAAGCTTGCTGAAAATGGTTCCTAATATCAGAAAAGAAATCCTTTTCTACACGAAAGTGTTGATCATGAATACAGTAAGTACAGTGATTAACAGGAAAAGAGAACAACACAGCAGAGATCAGGAAATAATACCAAAATCTTAGGAAAAAAAATACTTGTTAAAAAACAGTATAGGGAAGGTGAACAACCTGAGTAGCCATGCTGAAAAACTCTCAAGGGACCTTAGTGGAAAGAGTATCATGAGAGTTGTTTAACAAAGACACTCCCAGCAGCGAAGACTCAAGGACACTGGATTCACAGGGGAAAGCAGGGTGTGAAACAGTTTCTCAAGCGGAAACAGGAAGGCACCATCTCAATACAGAAGGAGAAAGAAAAGGTGGAGGTGAGTTTATGAATAGTGGTAGGCTCCTCTGTGTGCTTCCCTTTGGCCTGTTTGGTGTCAAGGTCATAGAATGCATTCAGTGCTTGGCTTCTACAGTTAGAGTACTGGGTTCACTTCCGGGCCTCTGGGCAATTCTTGGGATCAGATGAGTGAGTTACTGAGCTTTGTAAGCTCCAGCTTTCTGACTGGGGCAGGAAGAGAACAAAATGGCCTCATGGGATCACTATTTGCTTTAAAGACATGAGAGGCATTAAACATCTGATATGCAGAAACTGCTGAACAAAGGAGCTATTGCTACCTTTACCATTAACAATGCTGAAATCAACTAACACTAGAAGAAGAGATTGTCCACACTGTACTGGGGTGAAGACCCCTGCCCCTGGGTATTGGAGTTTAGAGCTCCTGCAAGGGCTTTTTTTCCTCCACAACCCTGTATGAGAGTGAACATGTCGTTCGCACTTCACAGATAGGAAACTGAAACAGGGAAAGATTATGTAACTCGCCTGAGTTTGCCTGTATGTAATTAGAGAAGGGATTCAAGCCCTTGTACCCTGCTTCCAGAGTGTATACTTTTAAAAAACCACCACTGTGGGGCGCCTGGGTGGCTCAGTCTTTAAGCATCTGCCTTCGGCTCAGGTCATGATCCCAGGGTCCTGGGATCCAGCCCCGCATCGGGCTCCCTGCTCGGCGGGAAGCCTGCTTCTCCCTCTCCCGCTCCCCGTTCCCTCTCTCACTGTGTCTCTCTCTGTCAAATAAATAAATAAAATCTTAAAAAAAAAAAACAACACTGTAAACTGCACCAAGCTTTAAAACTTCAAAAGGCATACCGATGAACTACTTACATGGTGAGAAAATTTAGGAGAGGCTTAAAATTAAGGGAAATGTCTACTAAAGACACAAGAAGATATGTGGGTTTATAACAGGAATTAACATGAAGATTATATTGAAAAAATTGTTAAAAATTGGTGTTAATTTACAGCATTTCTCATTAAATTGAATTTACAGGGATATGCAGAAAACTACTGAGAAAAATTCTTTACACAGAAAAATCTGAACTTTGTTCATTTCTAGAAAAATCAAAGAACACGGATACCTATAGTTATCCTAATTTTAAAGTGTTTTGAATCTTAGTTTAATCACTGATATCACTATATTAACAAAAAAGAGGGTGGATTATGAAATCTAAGATGGGTGAACAACTTCCAAAAAGATCTTATTAGACAATCATAATCGCATTTATGGCACTTGATAAGTGGCCTTTCAGACGTATCATTCCTGAATCCAGCGCTTAAACTTTTAAGTCATTCTAGTAGGATACCTGATGAGAATTTCAAAATATAAAATTAGAATTCAAATTGGTCCTGCCAAACTGAAAAAGAAAAAAAGAACAAGACCGATCAGTGAATGAAAATGACGTAAAACAGCAATACAAATGGGGAGAGAACTACCCTATATTCAAGTGCAGGTCATGGGATCATCTTGAAAATGCCCTGGGTGTTATACTTAACTAATGAATAATTGTGCATCAAGGACTAATTATGTACCATACAGTGGCTAACTGAACATAATAAATAAATAAATAAGGTTTTTAAATCTTGTTAAAAAATAAAATTATATAAAATTCCTAAAGATTTAATATGTCCTGGTATAATGTCACCACAAAAACTCTAATTATTAAAATATTAAAATGTTGTGTGTCATAAAAAAATAACCCAATTTCCTTGTCAACTGCATTATAATGAACTATTATCAGATATTAACTATGTCCATTTTTTGAGTCTTGTCATTTACAGTTACTATTCTGATGCTCTTGAAGAACGTGTTTCAGCTTCAAGGAAAGTCATGAAAAGAACTTTTGACAAATAAAGGTTTCTGATATCCTTAAGATCATGAAACTAAACTGGATAAGGATTTCTGGAACTAATGGAAAAACTGCATTCAAACAGAACAAAAATTAGTAACATGGGACCAAATAAATTCAGAATGATGATTATGGTTTTTATGACTCTTGTTTAAAACATCGCTGGTTCTCTAATGTTTGCTCTTCCAGATTTAAAAAAACTTTTTCTCTCAAGAAATCTATGATTTACAGAAATATGATAAAATATTCCTTTGTAAACAACAACAAAAGAGAAAATGTGTGAGAATCTAAACAGATCTCAGACTAGCCATCAGTAATGTAACAAGGCAATGTCTTATATTTTTTAAGTGTGGCACAGGAAAATGACTTAACATTATACATTAAATTCTCCCTTTGTGCCCTCCGTGTGGCTCATGCAAACCATGGCTGCCCATCAGTAACGGATAAGCAGATACTGGCCACATTATTAAAAACTTCCCTTTAACAGGATGTCTCCTGAATTTCTGTCTGGTTACACATTTTCTCTTAGAGCTCAGCTGACCACATCACCCACATTACAGGATGGCTCTATTCCACGGAACCTTCCCATGGCAAACACTGAGGTGGAAGGTGCTTCCTCAGCTCCTTAAACCAACCACCCCCCTCCCCCCGTCAGCTGCTCCGCAAACAGGCCCTTTTCCACTCAGTAAGCTCTTAGAGCTCAACGAACCGTGCTGCTCGTCTCTTTGGGGAAATTTTAAAAGCAGCCTCTTCGGCAGCTGACTTGATACTTCACCTGACATCTATGCTGTGCACGAAATTATCTGTTTTCTTTAGAGCTTCACAAATAAAGGTCTCCTGTACAAAGGGGGGAGAGATGTTTTATGTGTTGTATTTGCTTGAAAGAGGGGAAGAGGGATCCTTTTTAATAAATCAGGCATTCTACTTTGATCATGATGGATGGTTACATCCATTCTTTACTGACAATCAAAAAAAGAGAACAGAATAAAATATAAGAATCTGGCACATGAAGAAACTTGAGGAGGAATATAAGACAGGGTTCAACCAAAAAGAAAAAAACCCTTTTTTATTACTTATCTTTGCTTTTCTGTATATTTGTATATACAGAAATATGAAAACATAAATTACATTTATACCTGTTATATAAATACAAAATAAGCACACAATAAGCTAATTAAACAATATTTCCTCTGCAAGCTCAGAAAGTAAAGATGACTTAGGGTGACAACAAGTCCAAGAACTTGGCCATGAACTCTCTTAAAGAGAGTTGGACTCTGTTATTTTAGGAATGAGGTGCCTTTGGCACTCAATCCACGATATACCCAGCAGTATTATCTAGAATTGAATTGTAAAGATCTTCAAATTTTCTGCACTCTGCACAGGCTGATCCATGCTAAATTCAGTGGGAAAATATTCCAGGGTAAATTTAACGTAATCTTGTTGTTTTCATTTTAATTCCAGTATAGGTCACATACAGTGTTACATGAGTTTCAGGTGTACAATATAGGGATTCAACACTTCTATATGTTACTCAGAGCTCATTATTAACATAATCATTTAACTTCATCTATTATTACCTTTGTGGGGAGAGGAACTGCAGGATTTTTAGTAGCAACAGAATGATTATTATTGGTTTGGATGTTGATGTTTCTGGATTTTGCCAATGAGCTGTTTCTACTGGCAAACATGCTGTCCTCCCTCAGCTGAGCTCAATTACACTTTTTATTTACACCGTTTTAGGTGACTTGATACAAGGAAGCATCTGGAAGCTCTTCTCAGTTTTTAAGATGACACTCATCATTGGGTTCATTAAAAATTTCCAATTAGGTAATAATGTGCCCCTGACTTTCTAGACTTAAAAAAAGTTAAAAAAACAAAACAAAACAAGAGGTTATGGAAGATCTAATTTGACTTGCTCTAATGGGAAGCAATCATTTTTACAGTTTGAAGTAACAGCATTTAAGAAGTAATAAATGCTAATATTTCACGTTTTTGTGGACTCAAATGATGATTTTAATTGAAAATGTTATTTATATGTTTTGAATAGTAGTAAAATTTTATGAATATGAAGGTTCTATGAAATCCCTCTATAACCTTATTAAGTACTGGCTAGTACTGCAGAGAATTCAGTTTTTTAAAAATACTTTCTCCACATGTGCAAATATTTTCATCACTTCTTTTCCTTTCTCTGTTGCAGCATTTGTCAACCTCAAAGATATTTAGATTTTCTCCTTGCAACTTACCTTTGATAATTCATTCTGTCTTACAAGCTGACACGTTCATCACAGAAAGCTTGTGTTCTCCACTCACTCAAAAACCCATTTATCCCAAAGCGAATTCATGTGACTATCAGTATAGCAGACATTGGCCATTTTCATTAGGTTAGAAAGATGTTTTTTTTGGGGGGGGGGAAGTGCAGAGTCAAGCATTTGTGTTAATCACATGACTCCTAAGTTGACAGTTATTGGTATGTTTGAGTTTGAAATAAAAATTTGCATTACTTAGTTTCTGCTTAATAGACTTTCTCATCAGCAAACCCATGAAGATCCCATATTCCTTGTCTGGCTGTACCTCTTATTATATAAGCTCTGGTTTTGACAAGCCTTATCCCAGATGAAAGGTATGTTTTATTTAAACAGACATCCAAGTTAAAAGTGTGCCTCTTTAAATTTTCATCATGCAGGAAAGTAAAGCTTCAGACGTTGGGTGGATGTCCCATAAAAGCAGGTGGGGATAGTCGTGCCACCATCGGACTCACTGGCCCGCCTTTTCTGCTGGAGTTCACACAATGCCGCCTCCCGGCACACGGAGGGAACATTGATGGTGGCCCCCCTCCCTCATTTCCTGGCTGCACAAGAAATGAGTGGCTGTCATGTCTGGTAAGGGGATCCTCTCTGGGGAGCCCTGGGGAGCAGACACCACTGCTGATTCAGGAAGTGACCCTCTTACCTTCTCTGAGGCGGCTAGGCCTCCAGGGTCACAGTGCTGGCTTCTCTCTCAGTCCTGTTCTCGGGCATGCAGTCTTCTATTTGCCCTCTGCCTTCCTACTAAGAGCATATCTGGGCCCAGGAAGGCTAGCGGGCCATCCTCAGAGCCTGCTCCCTTCTGTTGGAACTGGGTGGGGGGAAAAGGCCCGTGGTTCTTGTCTGACAAAGGCTGGGGTGCAGGAACATGAAATGTCCGTGTGTGGGGCGGGGCAGAAGACCCTCTTCAGACCATGTTCCCTGGCCCAGCCCTGGGCAACAGAGTGCCTACTCAGCGGAATGAAATCCTCCTGATTTCCAGTGCTGAGTGGTGAACCTTGTTTGTCTGTCTCACCTTCCACGGCCTGGAGCAGGAGAGAGGGAGAAGCAGGGTTTTAGCACCCTGATTCCCTAACATGTACATGAGTGTGTAAGGATGCTTAGGTAGCTTTTTGGTTTGAGAAAGCCTAGAGGATCTTTTTGCATACCCAAAGGACCGTGGTCCTCATCGGAGTCGGTGTCTGAGATTTAAATCAGTCTTTCCAGTAAGTAACAGGGGTGAGTGGCTACTGTGGCAGCCAAGGAAACATGGAGAAGGCAGGCAGCCAGGAAGACGCATGAGGATGGCGGTAAGCTGCAGTCTGGGGGGAAAAGCCAATGAAGGCATCCCCCAGCCCCCTTTGGCGAGGAAGTTTGGAAGCTTGAACATGCCTCAGCCTCAGTGTCTACAGCTGGGTCCTGATCATCCCCATGCAGTCATCCCCCTGTGTATCTTTCAGCTCTAGAACAGTCTATCACTCAGGACAGCCTTCCTGGTGTGTGGGGTCAGGGAGACGCAGGGAAAGGTCAGCAGAAGGCCAAGCAGGGCAGGGAGAGGAGAGTGGCCATAGAGCTGAGAGCAGCGCCCAGAAACCAGAGCAGGCAGGGAGCACAGCTCCAGCACTGAGTGGCCAGGAGCGGATGTGGATGAAGCACACGCACCTACCAAGCCTCTACTTCCTGCCGAATAACAGAGGAAGGTGGCCTTGGGCCACGGTGGGGGGTGGAGGGATTACATACGGCTCAATCAGGGGTTACAGGTTATCTGGGAATGAAAAGATACTATGTGTTGTTTAGTGTTTTTATTCATACTTTGTCTTCAGCTTTATCTGGAATGTTCTAACCCTTAAGATGTTACCTTCCATTGCCAGTTAATTCTCCATATGTTCATGTCCCATTATGAAATGAGACTGAATGTGTTTGAGGACAAGGAGTAGATAGAAGGATCTTTGGATCTGCCAGTGCATCCAGCACATGGTGAGTCTTCAACCGATACTATTTGATTGACAGGATACAAAATCCACGATGAACATGGGTGGGTATGTATTTTCTTTTTAAATGATGACTTTAACAAATAGTTTCAATCAAGATGTCTGTTAAGAGCCCAGGATCCAGGGCAGGACTGCCTGTGTGTGAAGGTTTGAAGATTGGCTCCACACTTGTGTGACCTTGGGAAGATGACTGAACATCTTTGTGCCTCAGTATTCTGGAAAGTGAGCATCCTATCAGTACCTCCTTTAAGGTATGGTTCTGAGGATTTGTGAATGCATTCAAAGAATCTGGAACAAAAGCCATGCTACATGCTTTCTCTTCCTATCTCATCTGCTTGATACTATGGCACCATCTTGTAATTCCCTAATTTTTTAGGCAAGTCCTTTTGTCTTCATTGCTGAGTGTTGACTCCTCGAACAAGAGCAACTGACCTTCAATCCCCTTGGCTTACTCTCCTTGAAGTATCATCTGGAAGTGCTTGAGGGCTCAAACTGAAGGAACTCCAGCCAGTGTCCCGTTACCCAAGGGCTGAGACATGAGACTGGGTTGCTCGAACCACCTCAGCCACAGATATGAGCCAGAAGTCAGTGGCCCTTAATACTTCAAGTCTAACAGGCCCTATAGAACCCGTCCTTTCCTCCCAAGAAACTGGGGTGTTGGCTCTGGCCCCGGAAGCCAACACCCCGGGATGCGGAAGAGGACCTCCCGAATATGGGAAAGCGATCTTAGAATATTCCTTGTTATTAATTTCTAATTCTGACTTTTACTAAATATAATTTAATAATATTGCCTAATACATATATAATTTATAAGGAAAGGATATATACCCATTTTAAAGGCATTTTCTCGAACATGTGGGTTCTGACAGAGACAGTTCCTGGGATTGCAGGGTTCGCTAAGGAAGTGTCAGGATTTGAAAAAAAATAAATTAAGTGTAGAAACAGGGAGTAACCTGAGCAGGTACAGGGGAGAGAGAACCTGTGGCTTCATACTTAGGGGTTAGAGAGAGGTGGTTTCTCCCCACCTGTCATCCCATGAGACCATCCATGCACATCTGGAAATTTCCATATTACTGCATAAATCAGATTTCCTCAAAAGTGCCTCAAGTTCAAAAGGGCAGGCTGGGATGGGGTCTCGGACATCCAGATGTCACAACCTCAGCAGCTCTCTGCCAGGGCAGAGATTACTGTTACTGAGAAAACCTAGGCAAACACTTCTTCTTCTCTGACGCACTTAGGGAATGCTGCTGCCTTCCCTCATAGGAAGGATGAACCCCGTGTTCTTTCATTCGGCATGGCGGTCCGCTGACGGCTTAGGGCAAGGGTCGGCAAACTTCCAGAAAAGGCCAGAAAGTAAACACTCTCAGCTTTACCAACCATACGGTCTCTGCTACAACTACTCCTCAGCTGCTATAGCCTGGAAGCAGCTAGAAATGATACCGGGACACATGGGTGTGGCTGGATTCCAGTAACTTTATTTATAGACCCCGTAATTTGCATTTCATAGAACTTCTACATATCAGAAAATATTCTCCATCTTTTATCTATAAATCATTTAAAAACGTAATAATTATTTTTAGCTCACGAGCAGTATTCAAATAGATGGCGAGCTGGATTTGGCCCATATCTAGAGTTTGCAGACCCCAGCTTAGAGAAAACACCAATTTTGTTTTGTTTTTGTTTTAATTGGTTTTTAAAGTGGGAACATCTGCCCCTGTCTTTAACCTGACATAGAAGAATGAAGTAGTTTTTTCTTAGTGTAGATAATTTTTTACAAAAGCCCCAGAAGCTTAACAAAAGATAATTCTAAGAGCCTATGAATACAGGCCAGAGAATCAATATAATCCTTTTTGTTGTCAGTTTTTATGCAAATTACATACTGAACATCACTGAGGTTATCTTTGTCTCTTATAAGGGGTGTGTGCAAATAAAACTATCTTAGTTAGTAGTATGTGACCAACTCAACGTTAAAATAGCCCAGCCTCAGACAGGACTGGTTTCTAGCAGGCTGGTGATGAGAGAATTCTGGCAGAAGAATAAATGGGTATTCTTTTGCATCTGAACCAAGATACGTATTATTAACATTGGATGGCATTTATGATGTCAAAAAATAAAAGAAAGCATTTTGTGCCTTTCTTCTTATGATGCAGTAAAATACTGAAATGTACATATCAATAATCAACCATAAAAGCAACTTCGCTGGCCTGGATTTCAAAACGTGTAATTTAGTATCATAATGCAGTTAACAAAATTGCTATGCTCTACTTCGTGGTCTAACTGGAAGTTACCATGGTCTGAAGATGCAGGGAGACGTGTGCCAAGTTCTGGACTAGAGATTCAGTTTTCCCACGCCTGAGGCTCTGTTCGAGGTTAACACGGGTCATTTGAACTGAGGGACAGAGCTTTGCTGTGTGCAAACCAGCAGCATCATATTTTCTAAGTTTACTTAGCAATGGGAGGCTTTATAATAAGTGTAGTTCTCAACATCTTAATTATATCAATTTTGTAGTTAGATGAATGCTCTCTAGCACATTTAATCAGGACATTTGACCAGTTATTTTGCAAATGGCTACATATTCTGGAAAACACTTGCCTTTCTTCGTGCAGCCTGTGGCTGTGTTCATTTAAAAATATATATTTAACCCAGGAGAGTTCTGCGGTTGATTGAATCGTATGCAACTGTCGATATTCGACCTTTAAATAATAATTTCATCTGATTCAGCCTGATAGTGTCTATGAAGTAAATTCTCAGTTTGCCCTACAAAACATGCTTCATTTTTAGTAAATACGGTTTCCCCAAGCTTGCCAAATAGGTAGGCTATCATTAAAGAACACTTACCTGCATTAGGCACATGCCTTTTATGTCCTGTATAGTAACAGTGCTTTGTTGGGAGTGCTTATATTCATTAAATATGTGAATGATGACATACAAAAAATTAGCACTCCTTCTTTCAGTTTGCCTGTTAGACAACATAAACTTACAACCCCCATTAAACTTCTTCCATTTAAAATATCCTCAGGTAGCTAAACGAGTCGTACTTGGTTTCTCTCATTATCATCACAGACGTTCATGATAGAAGCAGGTCATAACGCTTGTGAGCAGAGAGGACACGGACACGGACGGACCTTTCACGGGGTCCCGAGCACCCCCCCCCACTACGGACAGGCCACCGAGGGGCATCTGAATACACACCTGTGCTCGTGCGGTAAGTGCCCGTGTGTGCTGGCGGCAGAGGGTCCCCCTGGCTCTGGCTGAGACTCCTCATAGGGGGCTTCTGATAGACACGGTCCTCATAGATGGGGTCGATGTGGTGCTCTGGGGACTGCAGAGCCCGCAGCTCCGGGCCCAGGTGGCCGTGCTGGCTGCTATACGAGGCCCGGGACCCAGCTGAAAGAAATTAACAGGCGACACTGAGCCCCGATCGACATCCAAACAGAACTTGCTTTATCAAAGCCATATTTGAATTTGTTTTTTTGGGTTTTTTTTTTTTTTGCCCATAAATGTTGAAATCTGCAGAAAATCAAATGAATAACATGAAATGGCAGCAATATGTCAAGCTAATCGGCTTATCGGCATCACCCAGCTGCCTTGCTCAGCTCCCAGACCTGATCTCCCTATAAGGATGATAATGATTCTGAGATAAATCCACCCAGCACAGGGCCAGCGAGACATCGTTTTTCTCGGCCTAACGAACGTGGCTGGCTTCCTCACTAAAGGAATTGGGCAGACAAGTCAGACCTAAAAACCTCTTAGTATCCCAGAGTCCTTGCACCTTAAAGTTTGCAACAGAAATGATTATTTAAAATGATTAGCAAATGAATAAACCATGATGGCAAGCCATCTTGATGTTGTTCCTGAAAAGTGAAGCAGAATTCCTTCTTGTCAGCAGTTTCTTCCTGGACAATGAATGAACTGAAATGTTCGGACTTCCAATGGCCTAAATCCCCGAGATAAGCAGATTTTAAAGAAACAGACGTTCGAGTTACATTTTCTTTTACCCTCCTCCAAACTGAAGCACCTGCACTTAGTTTACCCTCCTCTGAAAAAGGTACAAATGGCTGTCACTAGCTGGTTTAATTTGTAAGTTGAGGCTACGCATCCCCTGCCTAGTAGTAGTTGTGAATCCTTATTTGTGTCATTTTGTTGCATTGTATGGGGAGAGGTGTTGCTTTGAAGCAATGCTGTGGACCAGGAAGCCTCTGCTGACATGAGCAAAGAGCATTCTGTGAGGGCTAAGAGGCTGGCCTGATACACAGACAAGAAGACGCTGATTGAGAAGTGGTATTTCACACGAGGCATAGATAGAATCACAGGAGCCGAAGTGCCAGGAGAATCATCTGCACCAAGGCAGCTGGGGTGGAGGACCCCGAGGGACCAGCAAGGAGAGATGGTTATCTAACGACGGTGAGTGGAGAACACACACAGGAACACAATGCGGCGAACAGCTGATGCTAGGAGAGACCCTTCAGCTAAGTCTTCAATGCTGAGACTCACATGGCATGCTGGGATTTAACTGTCAGCTGTCTTGAATGGCCCGAATTCGGAGCTCTCCATTCTAGTCTAAAGCAACAAGCCTTTGGGATAACCTGATTTTGGTGGTGTTTGTGGGTAGTTCTCTCTCTGTCTGCTGGTCCAAGGCTCTCCCTGGTGGTCATGCTAGAGCTAAATTCTTCAATGCTCAGTGACTGCCCTGCTTCCTCGGGATCATGTGACCCCAAGGATTTTAATACTCTGACCTAGAATCTCTGAGGAAAAACCCATTCGAAAGTTCTGAAATTGCTGGCAGATAAATCCATTTTACCAATATATTTTACATAGGTTGTTTTCAATTTAAATAAACAAAACAGAGCATTTCTGAATGACTGAGACAGTCATTGGGAATTCTATGAATTCAGCATTAATAAAAATTACTGAATGTTTTGAGGAAAGGGAAGGAATAGAGCAAGCAAGTTCCTTACTTCCCTTTCCTAGTAATTAAATAAGTTCTGATTTAGACAGCATTCAGATGAATGATAGATTCAAAATAACTGTTTTGCATAATTACGTTCATCGCATCTGATTTATCAAATGCCAACATCACACTGAATATTATCTCATGTTCATATTTTCCAGGAATATATTTAAGTACGGTATGCCTTGAGTTCCTGCTGTCAATTCTTCCTTCTTCTGGAGGCTTTGATAATATTGCCAAAGACTTAAAAGTGTAAAAGCAAGGAGACAGTCATTATATCCAAATCTTATAGAGTTAAATGAGAGTTTTCCATCACTGGTAGATTTAGAGTTGTAACTTTATCACCATTCCTTGGCCCTAAGTCTCTAAAAACACCCAAAACAAGCAATAAGAGGACCCGATGATCTTCTGAAGGGTGACGTGATCTGAGGGCCATGTGAAAATCTTCTGTTACAAGCATTAACTGTACATGAGGAAATCTGTCCTAGCACCATGAATCAGACATTAATGACCAAGGGCCCTAGGCAAGGAGCAAGAATCTTAAAGTCTACCTTAGTGTTGCTTGGATGATTGTTGCAAGATCGCAGGAATGAAGTCCAAAAGGGAAAGAAAGATGGAAATGTCCAAGAAGGGGTGTGATCCTTTTTAGAAAGGGATATAGCATAAATTGAACCTACAAATTAAAGCTAACAAACATCTGCTAATCCAGGAGGAAGCCAGCAAGAGATCTGCAGGGAGCCTTGACACCAGAGATGATCATGGAGCTGAAAGGGCTTGTCTCATTCCCCCACACCACACCACACCACACCACACCTTCCTTGGGTCAGAGTCCGGCAGGCACCGTTTTCATTCTGACCCGCAATATGAAACATTTATCACTTCTAGACTGATGTGCAAATAAATTTCTACATGCTGAATTTTATATGTGTTGTTTCTATGCACCAGTTAGTCCTTATTAATCAACAGATTCATCCATTCAACACATATTTGCTGGGTGTCTGGGCAACTTCAAGATGTTGAGGACACCAGGGTGCTTAAGACAAATGAGGTCCCTGGCCTTGAAAATAAGTCATCCCATTCAAGTAAGTACAGGGGATAAAGGTACTGAAGAAAAGTGAGGTAGGGTAAGGGGAGAGCAGACAAAGTGCCGGTGGGGGAATACTGTTTTGAAAAGGTGGTCAAGAAAGTTCTTTTTGCTTATCTGGCATTTCGGCAGAAAACTTCATAAGGCCAGAGAAAGAGCCATACTGGAGGAAGATCTGTGTGTTTCTCAGAGGAACCAGCAGTATGAGCAAAGGCCCTCTGTAGGAGATTCATTTCATGATATTTATAGAAGTGATTTTATTAGTACCTACTTAATCCATATTGTCTTTAAAAAGAAACACAGTGTATGGACGCTTTGTGAGTTCAGACGACAACTGGTTGTAAGAACTGAACAGATTTTCTTTTTAACTCAAAATTTCACAATCCCAGCAACCACATTTTTATCAATGGGAGTTGGAATATTCAATGGAAGATCACACCTAAGAAGCTCATGACTGCAAACCGAAGATTCACCTTCAGATTCTTCCTTCCTTCTTCCCCAAGTATCTGGGGAAAACTCTTTGAAAGGCTGATTCCTGGACACAACCCCAAAAGATTCAGACTTGATCCCTCTGAGCAGGGAGAAGCAATTTGTGTTTAACAGGCAACACCTCACCTTGTGATTCTAACTGCAGAGATCACACTGAGAGACCTCTGTTTGAGATAAAATAGGGAGACAGGAGATAGGCATGTTTAAAAGAAAGAGATAAATAGCTAATGTGTTGTGCAACATTCAATTTGTCATTTCTTGCTTTCTTCAAATAATATAATTTACTATCAGATTATGCTGATTACTTTACCAGACAGAATGGAAGAAGTTCATTCTGGTTTTCATTGGGATCCATTTGTGTTCTTTTATTTCTATACTATCTAATTTATGCCCCTTTAATGTGAATTCACTTGCTTTTGCAAAGAAATAAATATTTGCGTGTTTTCATTTGGCTATATTAATACTAGGTTCTTAAGGACATACTGCCATCGACATACTGCCATTGATCTGTTCTCTTCAAATCCGGGAGCCAGCTTCAGACGCTCACCGGCAAAGAAGTGGAAGGAGAAAATGAAGACCTAAATGACGCAAAGGTCAGTTGGCCAGAGCAAACTGACTCAACGTGCGTGTGAACAGGAGACAGAGACAAGTGTTTTCATTTCTGACATAATGAACTGTGTTCAGAAGAAGAGCTATGAACTTCCCGTGCTATGAAGAAAAGTCCAGAGTAAAATCTTTGGCATTCAGGTTTCTTAAAAATTGTGACTTTAGTTCATACATCGATGTTTCTTAGTGAAACTACATCTCAGAAGGGTAGAATAGAACTTCCAAAGAGAACAGTGGTTTCTGGAATGGGAACAGATTTTCCCCTCGCAAATTCCCACTGTACCTTTTCCGTCGCCGAATACTGATTTCGGAGGTCTGATCCCTGCTGATACACTGACATCCCTGAGAAACGTGGCCAGGAGGCTTGGCCCATGCAGGTAGAAACCCTGGGCTCCCTGAGTTTATGGCCTTGGAAGAGTTATTCTGTGGATTTTGAACCTCTTAAAAATTCTGGCTTGATATTTGTCATTATGAAACTCAAGAGGAAAAAATGATACCAACAAATAAGCACTTTTAGAAATAAAAAGTAATTTTGGTTAACAATACCGTATCGTAAGTGTGTGCTAAGTAAATTGCTGAAAGATACAATATTACATCTTTGATCTAAGGAATACCTTGCCATAATAAAGATTTACTTGTTTAATTCTTGGTTTTTGCTTTTGACTCAAATCAAAATTCCAAAACTTACTCCCTACCTCTATGCTAATTCACAAGTTAATTTAAGTATTTAAAGGACCCCCGAAAGACTTCCTATGGATCTTGAGTTAAGTCCATGTGCTAAATTTCATTTGCAAATGATCATTAATTCGCTGAATTAGTTTGACATCTTATCTTAAGTTGTTGTAAATGTTAAAATATATGAACACATTTCCTATACAGGCTATGAGCCATATTTCAGACAGACGTTTGGAAGGGAGACTATTAATTCGTACAAATGAATGATAAAATCTGCATTGGAGCTTAATAATTTCAATGTACGAGGGCCATCTGATGATATAAGTTGATTCTGCGAAAAGTCTGTTTTGGAAAGCTTTGGAAAATGCCCTCCTGTTTCATCGACTTCATAAGTCCTAGATTTTCATATATTATGGAAACTTTGCTGCTATCACAAATAAGTTAAACGCTCATGCAGTTTCTGACAAGGTACAAAACACAGGATTTGTTCCTGTCACTCTATGATGAGCTTTCCAATACAACTTAATGTAATTATGAAACCTCACCACACCTTTTACCAAATACTGTAATCTACTGAGACTCCAATACTTTGCGCGGAGAATAACTTAAAAGTGAAAATCACTTGGCCAGGAAGCAGCAATACATGTGCCCATGGGATCTGGTCCCCTATAATAGCAGGTGTCCCTCATTCTTGGATTTTCTCTCTAACCACGAGCATTTCTTCCCAAGCTGTGACAAAAACAGGCTTCTTTTGTCCAATTCCTTTTGTGACAGGCAGGTGTATGGAGAGTAGCGAGACAGCGGTCACGGGGTGTAATGAGTAATATCTGATATCTTCGCCTTCTTAGGATGGCCCGTTTCTGTTTATTTGCAGTTGCGGGTTCTGTGTCTGCCGTGAAGAGGATGGTGTACTAGGGCAAAACTCACACCCAACCCCAAGTTAAAGAAGAGCCTGCGGAAACACACTTGTCTAGGATGGGACCGGTACTAGTGAAACACACTAGCTGAACAGGGTGGTTTGGCACCTGTCCTTGTTGTTGGCTTTTGATTTATTTCAGGGTAGATAAAGAGTAGCTCCAAATGAACTAGCCACGTATTTCAGGGCTTCTCCAAACACCAACGGCATGAGTCCCCCGATTAAAATTTTGGTTCTAACTCAGCAGGTGTGGGGGAGGGCCTGAGGTTTTGCATTTTTATTATAAGTTCTCTGGCAATGTTGGCGTTGCTGGTCTGCAGACCATCCTTCGAGAAGCCAGGGCGTACTGGTTTAGCTACAGACACGTATCTTGGTGGCTAGAGGACTTCAACTGTGGCATCCTTCTGGAGACAGACATATGGATTCCTTATTCTCTCCCTGCCTTATGAAGCAAGCATGAGTGCCTCAGCACAGGTGCAGGCTGAAGGTGTAGTCAGATGCTGATGGGGCCTCAGTGGGCACCCTGGAACCTGGCTTCCGAGCATGACTGTGCTGGCCACCACATACGGGCATCGCACCGGCCGCCTTGGGTTGCCTTGGCCTAGGGGTCAGGCTTCCCCACGTGGACTGCCGCAGAGTGACTGATCTTGGCTCTAGGTGGCCAAGGCCCAGATCCTAAGGGACCTGTAAAAGCCTTTGTGAGCAGGCTAGCTTCTTAGGGGAAAAAAACGCATCTTTCCTGTAGAGGGCAGACGTTTTGGATCTGGGTGGACTGGAATGTGTTTGCTGCTATTGTTAGGCTTCCTGATGGGTTCTGGGGAAGCACGGGTCTACGGTCCCTGCACTGCCACAGTGCACACCTATGCAAGGGTTCTGCTCGGGGCTTCTCAACCCTGGAAGGACATACGCGGCGTTCACCTGGAAGCCTTTTTAACAGTACTGAGGCTGGGGATCCACTCCAGACTACTGAATTAGGACCTGAGTGGATGGGCCCAGGGGACAGAAGAGCTCAAACACTCCCCAGGTGTCTCTAAAAAGGGATCTAGGTCTAGCTGGTAGATCTGGGGCCAGATTTGGGGTCTTGAGGAGTGCATGTCAAGGTGTGGTTCTCAGCAGAACACCTAAGGCTGGAGATTTAAAACATTCATAGAAATACCCATTCTTGAATGGGGGGGGAGGGAGTAATTCCTCTTGGAGGAAGGTGCAGTTTCTGAACTTTGCAGGAAGGCAGCAGTACCTTTGAGAATAGGAGGGGTATACAAGACAGTTGGTGTTCCAGCGGGGGAATGCACTGCAGTTAACCTCCTGGTGGGAAATACTCCCCCTCCAAGTTCACAGACCGTAGACACGCATAGACTGCAGGGCATTCCCTGCCTCTCCCATTCCTCTCGCTTCTGTGGGTCTCCAGAAAATGTCTTTGGGTTGGATGCAGTGTGATTTCCGGGAAGGGACATTGGGGCTGGAGGTTGCCTGATTTTCTATCTCAGGTGAGGCTGGGGTCCTTGCAGTGACAATCACATGTCCTGTGAACACTCAGGAGTCTTTCTGAAAATAACTTCACTGTAACCACAACCATCCAAAGAAGAGACAGTCCCAAAGAAGCTGATAGAATGACTCCCAGAAACACTCGGCCCGGACACCTCACGTCCTTCTCAGCTGACACAGAGCAGATAAGAAATTAGCAGGGGTGAATTGTGAATTGTAATATCTTTGTACAGAAGGGTGACATAATTTGACTTCAGACTTGTAATTAAAGTCTTCTGACATTAACTTGTAAACAAGTTTAATCTGTGAATGTTAATTTTACCCAGGAGGGGTCTCCTGTTTAAAATTTGCGTCTAACCCCGTCTCCGCCCTGAGAGCAGGTTTTGGCAGCCGTGTTCTGGGTGGAACGGACCAGGAGCCAGGCTCACCACTATCTATTGTCCTAATTAACTAGTGATGCAGAGCAATCTATGATTTGGTGCTTTATTAATTAGTCACTTACCAGAGTTTTTAATGGCCAGTCTCATATTCACATAGATACTCTTCTCTATCAACAAGGCAGATAAAATTCAATGAGTGTCATTTTATTTCTCGACAGCTGCTTCTCAATACCCCATCAGTGCAATACACGAATAGTACATCTGTGGTCTGGCTTCAGGACCTAATTACTATGGATAATTATGGATATTTCCATGGAAAGAAGCCAGGACAAGGTGCTCCTGGCCCATCTTTTTTTGTTGAGATGCAAAGCAGGACAGACAAATTTTGGCTTCAAAAGACCCAAAGTCTTGAGGACTGAAGCTGAGTTTTCATTTTTTGCTGTATGTGTCCATCGAAGGGCACAGGCAGAATTCTCAATGTACAGACAAGGAGAAAGGCTTTATCAGACAAAAGTGGGCTTAAGTAGTTTTCTTCACTAAGTGGTTTAAATATTTTGCAATCTACATGAACTAAGATGTTTTGCATCTCAGCATCTCGAACACAGGTCTTTTTTTTTTTTTAATCAGATTGTATTAGCTATACCATAGATAGGCTGTACAAATTCCTTTCCAGAAATTATTTAGCTTTTATAATGCAAAGTTAAAATGTATTCTCCCTGTATCATTCTCCTACTCCTTTATATATCTTACTAACACCCACAGAGAGGCTCTGTTGATAATTTCAGAAGAAGATAGCATTGATTTTCAACCTAACTTATGGGGGGGAATGCAAGTAAACTGCTTCACAGATTACTCATGCTCTACATTTACATTTTATAAATTCCTTCTATCAACACTTTATTAAATTTCCATCATTTTACTCGACATAATATTTGGCATGTAAAAAAAGAGTCTGAGAAGAGACATTATGTTGTGTACTAAACAGTTTTGAGGAGGATTAAAATTTTTCCTTGATTCTTTTCTGGTTAAAGGCTTTAAAGAAGTGTGTTTGTGTGTTTTAGAATCCAATTAGTAACTACGTTATATCTGCATAATTATCACTGGAATACCAGTTACATTTATTAAAACATTAATCCTCTCATACAAAGCACCTCTGACGAGACCTATGCATACTTATAATTCCCCCACCCCATTTTTCATCCATTCTCTGTATCCAAAGAAGTTACTACTAAACCACCAATTTGTATGGCTCGGTAGTGATGTAGGTAATGCTTTTCCAGTACAGAAATCGATCTGTGTTGACTCGTTTAGTGCAAAACAAATACTACATATTTGCTAGAAGGCTGTCAAGGTGACAGGGGCTGTTTGTGGTCATGTCAACAATGACCAACTACTTGGCTCAGCCATGGAGGGGACTGTAGCATTATATGCTTCTAAGCAGCCAAGTGTAAAGACCTGACTGAGTACCCGTGTGTGTGTGTGTGTGTGTGTGTGTGTGTGTGTGTGTGTGTGTGTCTTTTCTTCATTCTAAAGAGAAATGTATATAGACTTCCCTTTTCTGCATCAATTATTAAAGGGAAGCCTATCTTAATAAGGGAGATTTTGACTTTATTGCATTGTCAGTCCATTCTAGGGGAGCTCAAAGACTGAAGTCAGGAAATGCAGACATCATTTGAGGTTCAGTATGAGCATGGGACCTCTGCGACAGCATAGCACCTGTGTGCCCAGGCACCATCTAGGAAGCCCAACAGGAGCAATCAATGCTATTAGATCTATTTGAAGATGTTTACATAGCAAGCTGAAATTTGAGGGACCACTAAAGTCCACTCAGCCAAAATAATTAATGGTTTTCTTTGGGTTCCCTTTGCTGCCACGTCCCTACCTGCAGGATCCTGGGCAGATCCTCAGTATACAGACCCCACAGAATAGGCATTATCTGTTTTTTATGCTCTCTTCTCTAGAACTACACACAAAGAACTGCCAGCTCTATAGGTAAGCCTGAGACATTCCATGGACTGCTGTCCATGCCTCTGTGAATGCTGCAAGCCCAGCCTAAAAAAATACAGGAAGCCACTTTCTAAAGAACTGGGAAACTGAGAGGTGAGGAAGCAGACACTTTATCTTACAGATGTTCAATATGCATTGAAACTCAGAGGTGAGGAAGCAGACACTTTATCTTACAGATGTTCAACATGCATTGAACTGAGTCTTTCTGGCAGCTACTGGTAGGTTTTTAATGGTTCACTCATTCCGAGGAGAACCTGCTCTCTCTCTCTCTGTGTTCCTCTCTCTATGCTAAGGATGATTTCCGGTTATCAATGGGATGTAACACTTGCACCCGTAACTAGCTCTACAGAGGTCAGTCGGAAATATCTGTTGAAGGGTTCCTGGCTGGCTCAGTCAGTAGCGTATGAGGCTCTTGATCTTGGGGTTGTTAAGTTCGAGCCCCATGTTGGGTGTAGAGATTACTTAAAACTAAAATCTTGAAAAATGCAGTTGTTGAATACCTACTAGAAGAGGCTTGGTGAGGAGTTCTGAAATATGCAGGGGTCTCATTAGATTCCTTCAGGGAGCCCATATGCCTGCTATTCAAGGGCTCTGCCTGGATTGCAAGATAATTCAAGATATTTTCTGCATATATATATGTGTATATATAAAACACATACATACATATTACACGTATACGTACGTATACAAGTGTATGTATAGTCATTTTTGTCATTTATAATATGTAAGACACAATAATCAAAAACTGTATGTATTATAACATATATATATGAAGTAAATATATAGCAAATTTTTTAAAACTACAAAACGCACCCTGGTTAAATACAGTGGCAGGAGGGATATGGATGTAGCCTTGGTTGCAAATTGACTGCATTTTGAGAGATTTTAAGTTACTAATTATTTAAGGTTATTTGTACATCTACTAAAAGAGTTGGTCTCCACATAATCCCTGTTGCTTAGATAACAAGAAAATAAATATTTAAAAGCATCATATTTATGAAGCTGTCAGTGAACAATCACCGCTGAGCTGATGCTCACAAGTAAAGTGAGTGGCCAGCACAGAGGTCCGTTTGCTCAAATTAATCAACACCTGTGACCTAAAAGGAGTAATCAATAAAAACCAACCCAGGAATATTTTACCTCCAATGCCCTGCCTGAGGAGCAGGGGAAACCCACACCCCCGGTCGGACATCAGCCAGGCTTTCCCCACTGCTGAGTGCTGGGGACCCGGCCAGGAAAATACAGTCGGCATGGCCGACAGCCCAGAAACGCAAGCATGAATGGTACACCTGTAGTCTGGCTTCTAGACCCAATTCCTGTGTGTGTGCATCTCCACGTCTTTCCTCGCATTCGGTCATTTCCTTCCCTGATGGCATATTACAGCTAAAAGCAGTTTCCCGGTAAACACCTGTTTCTCCTTGCCACCTATCCGATCTGCAGCACTGAGGAACCAAAACGGATTCTCAGGGTTCAGGACCAGCAAAACATCTGGCTGCACATGACCCCTGGTTCTCAAAGAGGGGAAAGACAACTGCCCGTGAGTTGGTTCATTTAGGGAGCGGAGTGGGGAGCAGAACTGGTCCCATTTTAATCCACTTCTCTTCAAACTTCCCGCACACCCTCACCCTACCTCCAAGCAATGTCTCAAATATTCACGTGCAGGCTTCTGGGATCCTTGACCCCAAGCGAAAGGAAGCTTACAGGGCCTTCCAGAGAATTTATGCTTTCAAAAAATGTCTCATGACCCCTTACTTAAAAAAAAAAGTGAGGAACGCCTGGGTGGCTCAATCAGTGAAGCGTCTGCCTTTGGCTCAGGTCATGATCTCAGGGTCCTGGGATCAAGCAGGGAGCCTGCTCCTCCCTCTGCCCCTCCCTCTGCTCGGGCTCTCTCTCTCTCAAATAAATGAAGTTTTTTCTGTGGAAAGAGCTGAGATGCCCTTCAACAGATGAATGGATAAAGATGAGGTCCATATATACAATGGAATATTACTCAGCCATCAGAAAGGATGAATACCCAACTTTTACATCAACATGGATGGGACTGGAGGAGATTAGGCTAAGTGAAATAAGTCAAGCAGTTATCATATGGTTTCACTTATTTGTAGAACATAAGGAATAGTATGGAGGACATTAGGAGAAGGAAGGGAAAAATGAAGCGGTGGGGGGAATCGGAGGGAGAGATGAACCGTGAGAGATGATGGACTCTGAGAAACAAACTGAGGGTTTTAGAGGGGAGGGGGGTGGGGGGATGGGTTAGCCTGGTGATGGGTATTAAGGAGGGCACGTATTTCATGGAGCGTGGGGTGTTATACGCAAACAATGAATCATGGATCACTACATCAAAAACTAATGATGTACTGTATGGTGACTAACATAACATAATAAAATAAAATTAAAAAATAAAGTTTTTTAAATAATAATAAAATTTTATTTCAAAAAGTGGGATAGGGGCGCCTGGGTGGCTCAGTCGTTAAGCGTCTGCCTTCGGCTCAGGTCATGATCCCAGGGTCCTGGGATCGCGCCCCACATCAGGCTCCCTGCTCCGTGGGAAGCCTCTTCTCCCTCTCCTGCTCCCCCTGCTTGTGTTCCCTCTCTTGCTGTGTCTCTCTCTGTCAAATAAATGAATAAAATCTTTAAAAAAAAGTGGGATAAAGAAATCCTTCTCAGCAAAGCTGTTACTAGCTCCCCAGTGCCTCCCCAATGTGCTCATACCTCCTCAGAGTGAATTCAGGAGAGCAGACCCTGGATAATGTGCAATCAGCATGCCTCAGTGCCCCAAGCTTGTCCTTAAAGCCACCAGGACTCATGGCACCCCTGGGCGGCTAATTCATAACTAATATGGAACCCGACCCTCCCAAGCTATACACCTCTTCTCCTGTTTGCACCTGTCACCGGAGTGTTTTGTTAAACCCAACCTCAAATGCTGCCTCCACCAAGAACTCTTTCCTGATCTTCCCATCTGGATGTGCCTTCCCGTTTGGGATGATCCAGACCTTGGGCCTCTCTCATAGCACATATCACAACTACATAGTATTATAAGCCACTTGGGAACTAATGTCACTCCCACCCTCCTTCCAGTCCAACAAGACCCCTGGAGTTATCACTTCCATCTTATTTATATCTGGCATTCCAGCAGAGCTTGGTTGATGCCATGATTCTGCACGGTAACAAAAGTTCTAATTCACTGAGCCCGTTTAAGGTGGGCATGGTAATAGAAAATGGATAGGAAGGATCTCCATCTTATATGATCTTTGTAATGTCTTGTATAATTGTCACAGTATTGTTATCCCCACTACAGGATACACAATCTCAGAGAAGGCCCATTTTGTTCCCCAAACAGGCCAAGCATGATTTCACCTCAGGGTCTTTCCGCTGGCTGGTCCCTCTGCCTGGGTCATTCTTCCCCAGATAGGCACATGGCTTCCTACCTCCTTGCTTCAAGTGTTTGCTTAGTAAACACCCTATCTATGGAGATAGGAGAGTTTCCTGGCTGCCCCACCCTCTGACATCCCTACTCTTTCTCCCCACGGCTCTTCTTACTATAGAATATCCTACCCGTATTAGACCATACCTCCAAGAGGACAGGGGCTTTGGCCTCTATTGTTTACAGGTATGTGTCCACCACCTAGAAGAACACCCAGCACAGAACAGGTGCTCAGTGAAGACTTGCTGAGTAGAACTCAACTGTCTAAGGTAACTGAGCAAGTAACTGATGGAACCAACCAATAACAGATGCACCCACACCTGTCTGACCTCAACCATTCTCTTGAACATTGCCTTCTGTATTTGTGGAACCCAAAGCAATGTAAGAACAATTCTTTTTTCCTCAGCTACAATTAAGCTCATTATTCTTAACTCATTCTTTTACTTCTTCAGCCCTTAGATATTAAAATTACCCAGACTCCTGGGGACTTAGGCCAACATTCACGTCTGTCACCATTTATGTGGTGGGTCCCACCTTTCTTTGTTTGCTGGCTTACTGTCCAGCTATCTTTTTTCCCCCCGAGACTTCTCTGCACCATCCTGCTGGTCAGTATACACTGTTTCCTGGGTACCATGTTTTCCTCCTGTTTTATGCCCTTACTCACCTGGGACACATCCACTGAGTGCTGTAACCTAGGAAAGGGGGTGTAGGAAATCCATTTTGTCAGAACTAGCAAGACTGAAGATATTTGATTCTGCCTTTATATGGATAATTTGGCTAGGTATAGATTTAGGTTAAAAATAACTTTCCCGGGGCACCTGGGTGGCTCAGTTGTTAAGCGTCTGCCTTCGGCTCAGGTCATGACCTCAGGGTCCTGGGATCGAGCCCCGCATCGGGCTCCTTGCTCCACGGGAAGCCTGCGTCTCCCTCTCCCACTCCCCCTGCTTGTGTTCCCTCTCTGGCTGTGTCTCTTTCTGTCAAATAAATAAAATCTTAAAAAAAAAAAAAAAACTTTCCCCCAGAACTTTAAGCACATCAGCTGATTGTTCGTCCCCCTCCCCTGCCCCCACTATTGCTACTGCAAATCAGGAGGCATCTGTTTTATTTATCTCCAGTGGCCTGAGGGTCTTTATGTTGGTGCTTTGAAATTTCACGGTGAGGAATGGGGACATGTCCTATTCTGAGCATGGGGCATTTCCTATGAAGGTGCAAGTCCTCCAGCCCTGAGGAATTGTAGTATTACTTCTTCGGTAGCTTGCTTCCCTCCATTCTCTTTCTTGGACTCCGAAAATGTGCTACATCTCTTGGATGTATCTTGTACGCACTATTACTGCATTACTCTGAGTTTCTCTCCCCTTCCTTACACGGCTGCCATGTGAGTACTCGAGTTCCTTGACTACTTCCCACTCGTTCTATCAGGTTTTTTATTTGGGTAGTGATAGTTCTACAGCCTATAAAGATTCTCCTGTTCTTTGATCCTCTCATGTATCATGCAGTTCTTATTTAATAAACACAAGATCTTCTTAAATCCTTCTCAGTACTGATTCTAAAGTTTTTCCTTGTTTCCTTTAATCTCTTTTATTCTGTACATTATGTGTTTCTTCTGAGAGACAGTTCATTTTTCTATTTTTTTTCATGCCACTAATTCTCCCCAATTCCTCAGTAATCCCTACTAATTTATCATATTTGAGAAAGAAAAACCTGGCATTCGTTTCTCCCACTACAACATAAATGGAAGTATTTCCCACTAAATAACCCTCAGTTAGAATTTATGACGGTGAGGGTAGGGCATATGCGCTGGCATTCTTCCTTGAGGATGAGAGGCTGAAGGGCAGCCTAGCCCTGTTCCAGCATACCACCCACATGCCTGTGTGATACAAATTTTGTCCAGGCCACCGGCAGCCAAACCAGAGTCTAACTTTCTCAGCTTGTCCAGTTTCTTCAGGAGACCACTCCTGCTCTTCACCTTGGAGTAAGCACAGGCCACAGGGTCGCCATCTTGGTAGCCAAGAGGGTATGTGAGTGGGAGGAAGAAGCTGACCTGAAGTTGTGCCAAGCACTGACTTCCAAAGAATCCCTCCGTCTTTAGCTCCATTTCTCTCCCCAGACCCCAGCTCAACCCTGATAACTGAGCCTGTCCAAGAATTCACCGAAGACTGCCAGTCCACCTCCGCCGTGCTGACAGAACAGATTCTTGGGAGAAAATTCTATGTTTTAATTGCTCATCACTCCTATCTATTTTGCTTTCTAGAAAATTCATGGCTTGTTTTTGACGAGACCCACCTGCTGGCCTCTGTGTTCTTGTCTCTTTGATGGCTCACCCGTTGTAATTCTGTACCTTATTTTTCTGAGGATCTGGAGAGAGGGGAGGCAAATGCATGGACAGAGTATGCCATCTTGAACCATTGTCTAAGACACATTCTCATATTTTTAATTTATATTTTCCTAGTTAAATTAAAGCATGATTGAAATATAAGTGTCAGTGATACTGGAAAGGCTTTGATAGAATTCTACGCAAAGTTTTCCCTTTCCTACAAAGGTACAAAAAGGACCTGTTTGCCCCATTTTAACTAGCAAGGCTGCCATGCGGTAGGAAGGGAAGGGGAGGTATTAGTTTCTGTGGATCAACACAAAAGACATCAGGTAGGCCTTCTGGGCCACCTAGCATTCCAAACATTTAGTTCCAGACCCAGCCACTGACTTACTGTAATGGGATGTTACAATGACAGTCTCCCGGATGTGAGTTTGGCATGGACATAGACAAAGGATGTCTGATCACCATTTCTGTGCATCTTGGGCTCTGGGAAGATGGAGGCAGGGGTCACCAAGGACAAAGGAAGTTTGCTGAGGACATTTTAGTCTCTGTGCTCTTGGAGGGAAAGCCTGGAGATGGTGGGCTTCCATGGGACCACTTGGACTTGAGTCCCCTGCTTGTAAAATGAGGGTCCAGAATTCTAGAGGCCAAATGGCTGACAGAACAATCACTTTGTTGGTGGAAGTAGGGGAGGGACATTGGGTGCAGGATGCCAGAATGCAGCACGCAGGAGAGAGACTCTATTATATGCTGATCTAGAACATAGCCTGGACCGGGACTGAGTGCTGAGAGCAAGAGCTTCTGAGGAAGAGGCTGGACCTGAGAGGCGTGGCCAGCAGGGAATGCCATGGAACTTCAGAGGCTGGGGAGGAGACCCCAGGGAGGCCTAGCTCCAAAACGCTACCCGGAAATGTTGGTTGAAAAATCAGCCTTCACTGCCTTTGAAAGAAGATTAAAGTGTTGATTGGTATCACAGGCTGATCACATTCGAATTAGTGAATCTGAACTAGAAATTTTTGCTTTACTTAAGGGTGAGCAGAAGGTTCACAAAAACTGATTGAGTGTCCACTGGCAGGGGAAGATCACCTTCGGGAAAGGTGATTGAAAGGAACAGCAGCAGCCAATGGACAGATGTCGTGTTGCATTCAGCCCACATCCCCAGTGTTGTGTGTTAAACAAACTCGCTCATTATTTGAGTAGAGTTCATGTTTCCTTTGAGAACCCGACAGTGGAGGCTGCAAAGCTTTTATATGGCATTAGGTGGGGCTTCTTTCTTTCTTATAACAGGTGCACCTGGAATCATTAAAAAGTCAAAGAATGGAGTTGAAATCACCAAATATGCGGAATTGGGGATTTCTAGTATGTGATACACTCTAAATACTGAGTTTAAGTCCACTTGGCAGCGGTTAAAGAGGAACATGCCTTGACAAAATTCTTGTCCATATGAAGCCAATTTTGGCTGTAACTATTGGTTAAGAATCTGCCTTTAATTCATTTCATTTTTGCCTCAAAATAAGCTTCTGATGTTTGACTTAACTTTAATACCTATTTACAACTCAGATTTCTCCTCTTAATAGGATTAATTTTGCTCTAAAGCAGAAAATGGAAGGATCATGCTGTTCCCTTTACAAAAGTGAATAAAAAATAGGTACTGGTAAAGTCATATTCAATAGGATTACTGACACATTTTTGACATATTTTTGCTTCTTCAAAATCACTAGTTACTTCAATAAATTAAAAACTGGGACTGTATTTCTATATTCTTGGTGTTTTTCTTCATTAACAGAAAACATACTGCCTCTGTCCCAATACCATGTATGTTTAAGAGGATAGAGAAGCTGGATTCAAAGTGATCTTGGTTCAAATCACATCCCCTTCACTTAGCCAAGTAACTCTGGGCAAGTAACTTCTCACCGAGAAGCCTCAGTTTCCAAATCTGTAGGATGCGGCAAAAATCACACCTACCTCGTTAAGTTGTTGGAAACTACATGAGATACAGTTGGCAAAGTGTCTGGCACAATGCCTGGCATATAGCAAATGCTTTACACTGCAGTACGGGGTTCTTTAAAACTTAATTTTATTCATCATGCACAAAATGAATAAATTTAACTTTTAAACTATCAAAAAGAAAAAAATAAGCAACCTATTTGTCAAGAGAAAACCTAAGAACTAGTTATGCCGTTTATTTAGCTTTCTTCCTCTACCAGGTATAAGTTATGATTGTCACATTCCAAAACAAGTGTGTGTGGGGAGGTGGGGGGCAGGGGGAGTTTTGACAACTAGCCCTGGGAGCAGGGATGGGCTATTCTAGTGCTTTCCCAAGTGTTTCCCTGCCTGCTCCTTCTTGTAAATCTATCCTCCACTCAGTCCCCGGAATGGAGTTTTTAACGTGCAAATAGGTTTATGTCAGCTGTCTAAGGGAAGGACGACGAACTTACATGCCCCTTACTACTCATCTCTTCTACTCTCTACTCTTCCCCTCCCCCCACCACCTCTACCATCCATTTCTGGCTCAGGAAACCCTGACCCGCTGGCACTCTCTACCCATCACGCTCCCTACCCCTCACTCCCCACCTTCTTTACTCTTGGACTTGGTTCCAGATACCATTCCTCACTAGTTCCGTCTACATGGAACATATATCTTTATTTCTCAAACTCAAAGCTTTATTTCATCAACTTCTAATACAGTTTGCATTGACAAGTGATTTCACCTTCATCACATAAGAAGGTCAGTGACCATCACACCAAAGAGGAAACCTCACATATCTTAGGCATCACTAAGAAATTAGTATTTCGCGGGCTCCCTGCTCCTTGGGAGCCTGCTTCTCCCTCTGCTTCTCCCTCTCCCTCTCTCTCTCTCCTCCTCTGTCTCTCATGAATAAATAAATAAAATCTTAAAAAAAAAAAGAAATTAGTATTTCGAAGGCTATGCAAACCCAGAATAACAAAAAGCTTCCAATTCAGTCTAATAAGTATCTTACTTTTCATCTATATTAATTTGGAAATTACTTAGCTCTGGGGCTACCACATCAAGGAAGCATCCACAGCCCACATCTGACACGACAGTAAGATGTCTCTGTAGGATGTTCCCACAGAACCCACATCTACTGGATCCCAGCACGGGGGTTAAGATTGTCCATTCATGTATCTGTTCCGAAACTGGGTCTCTTGAGGGCAAAGATGGTCTCTCACTCATCTCTGTCTGTCCAACACAGACACTGATACGTTTTCAGACTCAAAAGATCGCCTTTGTGTCTGAAGCAAAAACGAATGACTTCTTCCATACACAGCCAAGTCAGTATGGTGGTATTATTAAATAAAATGAATTAACTTTCACCGAGCCGGGAAATGTGCTAGTACTTCATACACGTTCTCTTATTTAGGTCTAAATCAGACAAAGAGATACTACTGTGATCCCCCAGATGAAAGAACGATTTCAAGAAGGTGTGTAATACACACCTTGGACAAGGCAGAACTGGGTTTCCACTCAGGCACTGTTATATGATGAAAAGGGATACCAAGAAGGAGGCGGAGGAGGTAGAAAGAAAACATTCTAAGAGGTCTTCAGATCCTGATGACCTAACACTAGAGCAATCACACTTTTCTAGGTTTAATCCGAATTTGGTGTTTTCCCAGAGAGCTGGAACTCCCAGATTCCTGGCCACACTTTATAAAAGTTTGGCCACTGGGAAGATCTAGTGGAAAATGTCAAAGAATGTTCTTTACCAAGTGCCCCCTACAATTGATGGCTTGAAATCCTCAGACAGAACTTTGAATCTCTGGAGATAATTGTAGGTAAGCCATAAAAACTGCTTGGAAACATTCTGCACAGTTTTAGTCTCCAGTTTTCCTCCTCCCCTTGTTTCGTGGACCAGCCCTGCCTTCAGTAGGATTTCCCCACCATCCTTCACCGAAACTGTTCAACAATGTCATCGAACAGTCTTCCTTTGCCTTGACTTCTTAATTGCACTCGACATAGTATCTTCTACCTTGAGGTACGCTCTTCTCTTGGCTTCTCAGAAGCGACACTGACCTACACTTCTGGTTATCTCTTTTGTGGCCTTCTTCTCAACTCTCAGACCTTTAGATCTGTTGGGTGTTGCGGGGGGGGGGAATCAGCACTCGATCCTTGGACCTCTTCTCTCTACACTTACTCCCTAGGTGATCTCTTCTAGCTTCATGGTCTTAAATACTGCCCACCTGCTTGTGACTCCCTCATTTTGATCTCTAGCCTGGGCTTCTCCCCTGAACTCTGACCTGTGAATCCAACTGTCTAAGTTCACGTGTATTTTGGGTCTGGTGGACAGACAGTGCATGTTCAAAACCAAGATCTTAATATTAACTAGCACTGCCACCAATCCAACTAGACTCCTCTGCAGCTGGCCCCACCTCAGCCCATAGGGACTCTCTTCTTCTGGGTGTTGGGTCTGTGAGACAATCTGGTCAGCTCTACCATATATATGCGTCCAGAATCACACTATTTTTTATAAATTCCACTGCTACCATCCTGACCCAAGCCATAATGCTCTCTTGCTTAGATTACTACAGTAACCCCCCTACTGGTATTCTGGCTTCTGCTCTTGATCCCCTACGATGTACTCTCTACAAAGCAGCCTGACAGCCCCTATTATAAATGAAATCAGCTTGTGTCACTCCTTGGTCCAAATCCCCAAGGGCTCCCATGGGTTTGGCACGGCTAGCCACCTCAAGTCCCCATCAAGACGTGCAAGGCTTTCCCTTTCGCCCCGACCTGGCTGTTCACTTTGCTGACCTCTTGTCATTTCTTTGCCCTCCTCCTCGCTGATCCACCCCCACTGGACTCCTTGCTGGTCTGCAAACATATCAGACATAACCCCTTTACCAGCCTTGGAACTTGCTACTCCTTCTGTTCAGCATGCGGTTCCCCACATATTAATATGGTCAGCTCCCTCCCTTCCTCCATGACCGACTCAGAAGTCACCTTCTAATTAGAGCTTTCCCTGGCCACCCTACCAAAACTATTTATCATGCTGATTTTCTGTCCTCTCCATTTGAAACAAGGCCAGGGATTTGGGTTGATATTGATCACTGCTGTATCCCCAGGGTCTAAATCAGTGCTGGAACATAAGAAGTGTTTAATAATTATTGAATGAATTAACTCATTCAATAGTGAAAGTCACTCCCTATCCCATATTTGTACTTCGTAGTTATCACTGACAAGTCTCCAAAATCACAACCCTGAGCATCCAAAAGCTATTTTTCAGTCTTGACTTCAACTGTGCTTTCAATTAGCAAGCCAGGGGCTTCAAACTCTATGATGCCTGGGCTGGTATCAAACACACAGATTAGGTGTGGGGTCCCCAAGCTCCACTACTCTGGATCTCTTTCAAATGTTAGAGTCTGTCCCCATACCGTTCCTGGGCCATAGTTTTCTAATTTCTAAATGGGGAATCTGATCTTCTGCCACTCAAGTATTTATGCAGAGCTATAGAGTAATTTTAAACTCAAAAACCACCAGCAGCAATTTGCATGAGAAAAATCTTTAAATGAATATTTAAAAGCATGCATTTTGAACAAATAATGCAAACATTAAAGTGTTCACGGTTAGCTCTAAAATTAAGAATCGTCAATGGCACATTGATTTTTTTTTTTCCTACCAGGAAGCATGATGAAATATGGGCAGAGAATCTGAGGGACGGCTGGAAATGCAGAGGCAAGACAGGACGCATGGACTGTGTGGATCTCACTCATGGGAGGTGCGCCTCTTCCTGGCCAACACCTCCTTATCCCCAAACACACACACACACACACACACACACACACACACACACACATCAAACCCTCAGAAACAGTCGTTCAAGGTTTTACAGAGAGTAAGCGATTCTTCACCTCATATTTACTTTTAAAACCTCCTCCTAAATTCAGTGACATAAAGAACAGCAAGGCTTTCCTTCTGCCCCATTCACACCCCCCACACTCTCCAACAGACCCATACTCCCTATTTTCACTAAGATGACTGCGTGGAGCAAGCACACGTTTAGGCCATATAATCAGCAGGAGAAAGAGTTGGGAGCTGAGCTCTTGGTTTCGTTCCCCAGGTTTGCACAGGAAATGCAATGGCTGTTGGCAAGCCACGGGGCTCTCTGGGGCTCAGGCTCCTCCCCCTGTGGCCACTGAGAAGAGCAAGGAGGGCGGTTTAAGTCACCTCCAGGCTCTGCAGTTGGTTCCCCGCTCCTTGACTGATCTAGTAACTTATTTTACAAATGTATAAAACGAAGTTTCCAAACTTCTGTACACAAAAGTTTCCATGCATGTCTCCTAGCCACCTCTGCTGTCCAGACTGCTGATCTTGAGTTCTTACTTTGGTACAGCCTCTGGGTGGGCATTAATGATCATCTACCTCCAAAATTCTCTTAAGGAGCGTGAGAGAGAGTATTTTCATTTCAGTAAACACAGCCAGCATAATTTGGGGGCACTGGAATTCCAGCCTGCATCCTGCTATACCAGGCCCGTCCACACTGGCAGTTACTTGTTGCATTAAAGCATACCTTGGGCACCTGCCTCTTGTATGCAACAAGTCCCCCCCCCCCCGCTTTTTTTAATCCTATTTATCTTCACAGTCATCTATTTATGTCAAGAAAGGAAACATATGAGCACAGCATCTGTTACTAGAGTGACACAATTACCAAATACTTTCATAAGAGGAAAAAAAAATCAACAATAAATCTGGGTTCATTGTCAGGTGCTTTAGGAGACAAAACATTAGTCTTCAATCACAGCGTCTTGTTTAAGCTGAGCAGATGGTGCTACCAGCAGAGAAGCACCAGCTCAGCCTGGTCTTTGATGGGCATAAACGACCACAGAAATGTCACCTCCTCTGAATTGGCAGAGAAAAAGCAGGTTTCTTATCACAAACCCAGTCCAAGCCCAACCCCTCGGTGCCTATAATAAGCAGGTAATAAATTCAAGGGACTTCATTACTGGTTATTCTTCCCCCACTGTGGGAAACTATGTAAATGCAATGGGTATGGGGGAGTCTTTTACTTTTCCCAGTAACTAAATTTAGACATAATATTAAAAAAAAACTGAGTAAGTTAGAGCCATAACAAAGTAGTAACAATTCAAGGCAATCAATCATTGGTTACTTTCTCACTACTCTGGAAATCTATGTAAATTGAAAGGCTGCTTTGGGAAAACCTCCCATTTTTCTACAACGAAATGGAGGTAACTATAGGTGATCATCGAGCTTCTGCAATTTTTATTTGCTTTGCTCTTTTTCTGGATATCATCAACAGGTCTGCATGGTTCTTTATTAAATTTGACTTCATTTTATGGATGTCTTAGTCTTCGGATTGGAGAGAGAGAGAAGGAGGAAGAGAGAAATTGAGAGACTGAGAGAGTGAGAGAGATTGAGAGACGTTAGTTTGAGAGACTGCATTACTTCCCAAAGAAGTAACTAGCATATTTCAGTTTAGACACTAACGTAGCCTAGGGACAGCCCGGCTTTCTCTACATCCTGCAGATGCCGCACACTGGCCCACAGACACGCCCAGCCTGAGCTCCCGCTCAAGGCCCGCACTCTGCTCCGTCCTGCACGCTCCCCTACAAAGCGCCCAGGTTGTCCCCCACCCGGGGCGGAGCCGCGGAAAGTGGACAGCGAGCCGGTTACCTGCCAGGCTGCCCGGCCTCTGGAGGGTGGCCGTGGCATACAGCTCCTGCGAGTGCTTGCTGTACTGCTCGGACGCGTGGACCAGGCGCTTGGTGGGCGACAGGGTGGCGTACGTGCCGATGGTGGAGCTCAGCTGGTGGATGGGCGAGGAGGAGATGGTGGACTGCACGGTGGGGGGCGAGGTCACGCGGATCGGGGACAGGCCAGCCGAGGACACGACGATGTTGATGGGCGAGCTGGTGCTGTAGGACTTGGCCAGGCGGCTGGGCGACTGCTTGGGCGAGGAGCCGCGCGGCGCGGCGTAGGCGGCGCCCTCGGGGGCTGAGCCGCCGCGCTGCAGCTTGGTGGGCGAGCCGCCCTGCGGTGCGGCCAGCGGGGAGCCCCCGCGCGGCGGCGCGGGCAGCGTGGAGCTGGAGTAGTAGAGCGCGGCGGCGGCGGCGGCGGCGGCGGGCGGCGCGTCCGGCAGGTGGAAGGCGCTGCCCAGGCTGGGCGCGAACGGCTCCCGCGGCGGCGGCGGCGGCGGCGGCGCGGGCTCGGGCCCTGCCAGGTGCGCCGCGCGGCTCGTGGTGCCCTGTGCGCGGGAGAGGAGAGAACACGCGCGCTTAGCCAGCGGGAAGCAAAGGGCATCCCCCCCCACGCCTTCCCCGTGCGGCCCGGCCCCCCGGCGAGGGAGGGAAATTCGGGCGCGCTCCGGCGGAGCACTGCGCGTGGGATCGGGACGCAGACGCCCCTCGATCTTCTCCGGCAGGGTCTTTTCAGCCAGGAGGGACACCTGGCCGGCCGACAGTGGGGTGGGAATCGCGTCCGGGAGTGGGACAGTGTTCTGCTTACATATCTAAGATGTTTCGGCACTAGCAGAGGCATCGCATTTAGGCACATCAAGATTTTAACAGGCCACCCAACAGGGCCATCAGGATCCCTTCCTTCTGATGAGAAATCAAGGCACTAAATCCCCGGCCCCCAAGGTCATTTCACTGGATACAGTTTCTACCTCCAAAATCAGCTAAGTTGCATACTTATCTGGAGAACATCAAGAATAAACATACTTCTCAGAGTTTATTCTGTTGCTATTGTCGTGGTGAGTCTTCGTTTTGTACCAGAAAAGTTAAAAGGAGGGAAAAAATATTAAGTCAAAATAAATACCCTTGGTCTTTCAGTATTAAAAAAAAAAACCAATAAAGCATTTCTAGAGGAATCAGAGCAATTGCAAACGCAAGACTAAAAAAGCCTCCCTTTTCTAGATTTTAACGCTGGGCAACAAATCTTTCAGCATCTCTCTCTCTCTCTAGCTGGCTTTTAAGAGCCCCCTGCAGCTGTGTCTTCAAATTGAAAGCCAGTTGCTTCTCATTTATTTACAAGAACACAAAAGACAACAAGGGCTGGGGTGGAGCTGGAGAGACCGTTGGAGGGAAAAGCACTTTCCTTGAATCTTGTCCAGAGACAAATTTGCATTCGAATGAAAACACTACATTGTCAACCACTTCTGGGCAGGAGGTCTGGGATCTTCCAGGCTTTCCCGGAGGAGCAGAAAGGTTTTTGAGAGCAGGCTGGTGTGAAAAGGGGTTGGGATTGTGCGCAGAGAGAGAGAGAGAGAGAGAGAGAGAGAGAGAGAGAGAAGCTGGGAAGGAAGGTTTTGAAATAATGGGTGGGAACTGAGTGGGAAGGAGGAAGTGGGTAAGATGGAGGGAACGGGGAGAGAGACTCAACAGACGCCATCCATTAAAAGTTTCAGTGCTGCCTCTCTGCCCGTTTTGGAATGGCAACTGGGCAGATAACAGCCGGGGCATCTCCATCCGCACACACATAGCGTTCCAAATGTTACGTGGATGTCAGGTTCATGGAAAGATCCGAGGGAGATTGAGTAAAATCAAAATCCTTTATTAAGGGCAGTGGGATGAGAGGAGATAAAGTGTGTGTATGTGTGTGTGCATGTATATGTGATGTATGTATTTTACCTATTTGTGTATATTTTATTATCAGTCCACTGACAAAGATTTTCTCCTGGACCAAACTCTAGTCAGGCTCCTCTGAACTCTCTTCTCAATGAGCCCCTGGTTCGGGGAGCTTCTGTAGTTCATCTCCGCATTGTCTGGTTTTAGCAAGAATCCTGCTTAGTCAGTTTAGCCAGAAGCCCCCACACTCCATGGTGGATCACCCTGCAGGTCCCACCTGGTTCCTGGTGCCCCAATGCCCATCAGGTGCCTTCTCAGCAGGGGGCTTGCCTTCAGCAAGAATCCTGTGAGGTGGGTTTAGTCAGAGCCCCCTACCCCTAATGTTTCCTCTTAGCAATTTTCTGCCACTGACTGCACCTTGGCCAGAAATCCCACTTTTCCTTGTTGAAGTACGGACTGAGCCTAGTTCATTACCGAGGTCTCTTTTCCTTTACTATATTAGTTTTTTTTCCCCCTGAATAAAATCTGTATTCACCATTTTACCATCCAGCTCTAGTTTTCCTTTAACACCACTGAGCAATTATTTTGAATTTAACAGTAGGAGTGAAAGTAAAATGTAAACGCCAAAACTTTGTTCATTAAGGTGTCTCCAGACACTAGAGCAAGGCCTGATTCATAGTAGAGATGCCATGGATATTTGCAGAATAAAGGAATAGTTAATAAAGCCGGTTCCAAGTCTTTAGCAATGGGGGTGGGGGTGGGGTTATGTGTGGAGGATGGCGGAGACGCTTGAAAGAAGCTCGAAAGAACCGGTGAGCTCATCCTGAGCCCCGAGATATATTCCGGCATCATCCAGAGTCAGAAGGGACCTGCTTACTTCCAATGCCGCTTGCATCCCAGTAGAAGTTCTGAGCATGAAATGTATAGGCTGGGCTTCTCGAACCTGACTGCATATTATCAGCGGAGGAGCTTTTTAAAAAATCTCAGTATCCAGGCTATACCCTAGCCATTCACAGGATCTCTGGAGGTGGGACTCGAGCAGCAGGCTTTTAGGAAGCTCTCTAGGCGATTCCAATGTGCAACCATATAGGAGAACAAGTTCTCCCTAGAGCACTAGTTTTCTGAGTGTGGTCCCTGCCCTGCCCAGGATCAGCATCAGCCCACCCTTACTGAATTGGAGATTCTGACACGGGGGCCCAGGGAGCTGTTTTAACAAGTTCTAAAGGTGATTATGGTGCTTGCTAGTTGACAAGCCCCCGATCTAGAAGAGATTATGATTTTGGGGTCTGGAGTGAGCCTGAGAGCCTGCATTTCTAACAGCTCTCTGGGGGAGGTGGATGCCGGCTGATATGAGAACCACCACTACAGCAGACAGGGACCTTCTTCCTTCACTCTTCTTCTGATGCTCTCCTGGGGCCTGAGCTACATTCAGCTGTGCAGAACCCAGCTGACAAGGGGCAGAAAAGCCTACGACAGGAATTTTCTCTAAACCTTTCCCACAGGAGCAGAAGGAGGAGGGAGAACCCCAGAGGCTCTAAGGAGAGTCCCCTGCTCATAACAGAACGAATACTTTGTGTTATGTCTTGAATATATACCATTAATGATAACCCTATGTGACATTAATGATATCACTGCCGAGTTGCATAATTTTTAATAAATACTAAAGTATACCGATATAAACTAAAGCAACGCTATGTAGAACTCTAGGATTTAAACATCAGAATGATGTGGGCCCTAGGAAAACCCTGAACACACTTGGCACACATTTAATTTCCCTTTCAATCTGTTGGAACGCCTAGTTTCAGGAGCGCTAAATGCTAAATATTATTGTCTCGAAAGATTCCTTAAGTGGCCCCCAACTCTGTGGAAGTTTTGAGAACTGCCATATCAGCTCCAGGTATTTTGACAGGCTCTAGCAGCCAGTTCAACAACCTTTTAAATACTGTAGGATCTTGGTGAAATTTTGCCATTCTTTACATGAAAAAAATTAAAACATAAGAAATAAAAATTTACATGCTTTTTAAGATTGGTATTGTTCATGTCAGAAATGTTTTGTATCTGCACTGCCCAATATGGTAACCACTAGACACAGGAGCCTATTGGGTACTTAAAATTGGCATTGGATTTTAACACATATTTAATTTTAATTAATTTGAACTTAAATAGGCAAATGTGGCTGGTGGCCCACCTTACTGGACTATGATATAAGCCCCTTTGCAGTTTATAATAAATAATCCAGGGGTATTAGCCTCCCTTCGGATGGCTATGGAGTCATTAAGGGCCTAAGAACGATTCTTTGGTTACACAGAGAATTCTCTTTTTACAGCATCAATTGGGCAGAAGCAGTAGTCTTTTGGGAGCTTGTTTCCACTCTTGTGGTTATGTTTTGTTCCATTATGTAATTTTAGTTAGCAACTCTTAGCAGTTAAGGATACAAAATCCGTGCCTCAGACCTAGGTTTATTACTACCTAGGTCACTGGGTTAAAAATAATATAAACAGATTTTAACATGCATAGAATGTCACCCACTTTACATCACAGAAGCTCAATTCTACCTTAAAAGTATGTTAACACTATAAAACTGTAAATCCAATTTTAAAGGTAGAGTTCCAAAACTTCCCTTAAGAAAATCCCAAACAACAACATCAATAAAAAACTATTGACTATTATACGTTCTTCCCTAAGGATATTTGGAAATGCAGTAAGAACTGAAATAATCTTTTTATTGATGATAAGACCCTTAAAATAATATAAAACTTTCTACATACTTGGAGCAGATTGTGCCCCAATAATGTCTTGTCCTTTGAGAAGGACAATTTCTGTTAGTGTCTTCATTCTTAGCTCTTTGGAACAGACCAACCCAAAGGGCTACTTTGTCTTTCCTAAACCCTCCAAAATAGGAGACCCACCTATGTGAAATTAACAAGGAAGTAGAACATTGTCAAATAGACACTCTGATTAAATGGTTTCCAATAGGCTGAGTCTGGTGTTCACTAAATGTTTTTCCTTCCTTGCTTCCCATTATGGAAATTCATCAAGAGAAAAATGGAACATTACTTCCAGTTCCAATGGATACTTTCTGTATATTATATCTCAAGTAAAAAATAAATGTAGGGATTTAAAAAAAATGAGACATGAACAATACATGTAACTTATCAAAGCTCTTATAAGCGAGATATTTCATCTGCCTAATAGTTTACATATAAGTTTCAGATGGGGCAGATTTAGAATATGCTATAGTTGTGATTTGTATGTTGTATGTTTGCATGAGTTTGTGTGTATATATGTGTACACCGAGGCCTCTTGTGTAATTGTGGAGTGCTATTTATACCTATTTTACGAAAGTGTTTAAGGGGAGAATGTATTTTCAAAATGTAGTACAAAGAAAGTTAAAATGAGAATTTAGGCAATATATACATTATTCCCAATACCCATTAACCAACAGTATTCAAGATCCATGCATTAATGCATTCCCTAATTCAATAAACCATTAACTGGCACCTGCTATATTCCATGTACAAATGAGGAGTCTGCTCTTGAAGGCCTCTCTGCAATCCTCTTTAGGTGAAATATTTTACCTTGACATTATTTTGTAGATCTATCATAATTTTTTACAGAATAATACCAGGCCTACAATTATGCCATTGTTCTTTTCTGGAAGCCTGAGGCCCTGAAAATATGGCATTCTTGGACCAGAATGTGGCATTGGCCCCAACACAGAGCAGAGCTGCTTCCTCATCCCTTCACATTTTACCTTCTGTCTAGGGAGTAGGGATGGGGCATGGAGTGACATGGGGAAATAATTCTCCAGACTCAGAAACTTATTTAATCCTCATTCTTGGGAGACTGGGCAGTATCAAAAAAACAAAACAAAACAAAAAAACAAGAAGAAAAAAAAACCCAAACCAAAAAAAACAACAAAAACCACACAAAACCCCACTGTGCTGCAGCCAGTTAACAAAAGACTTGACAGCCCGGGCTGTCTAATGAACCTTGACTTCAAATCATGAGTAAGCCATGTCACTGCGGTAAACATCACATTTTAGAAAGCAGGTCCGTGATTCATGGGCAGTCCTTGTGAAGATGTATTTAGACCTGCCAAGTTTCCTGGAGTTGTCAGCGAGACCCCTAACTTTGGGTCAGGAGGAATATTTGCCCAGAATGCTGGGCAGCTGGGCCAACGCTGTCAGGAATGGGCAACTGGACTCCCTGTTCCATGGCTTCCCTGAGGGAGCCTGATGACTGGGGGGTCAGCTGTCTGTTCCCCCACCAGCTGTCTCCATCGCTTTCATTCTCCTGGGATTACCATCAGATTGGTGAAGCTAATAATTCATGGCGCAGATGTTCCTGGTTGTGGTGGCTAAGGAGGTCCTGGGCAAAAACAGTGTCATGAGAGGCAAAGCTGGAGAGCGCGTTTCAAAGGAAGACAGAGGCAACAGGGTGAGTCAGTCCAGGCTGGAAGAGCAGTAACTCCAGGAGATGACATTGATTGGATGAACAAGGGGGTGGCAGGCTGTTTGAGAGAATGCAACTAAGAAAATAAGAGCAATGACTGAAGACTATTTGTTTGATGAGTTAAGAAGCTTGAATAGCTTTTAAATACTAAAAAAACAGGACATAGCTTTAAGATGACATCTTTGAAGAAATCCGTTTCTAAACCAGAACAAGCTGGTAACATGATTGAGAAATACTGGCTACATGCTGTTGATTAAAACATCTGAGAGCATGTAGAACTTTCCTTTCCTAGATTGAGTCTGCACAGTCAGGTGGACAAAGTCCTTTACCTTCACAACTTGGAAATGAGAAGAAATCATGCTTCCGAATGCAAAACAGTCTCATTTAGTTATTGTCTGAAATGTTCCTATAGTACAACCCAATTAAAATGAATCTACATTCCCAAATAAGTTTTGTGCCCTTGAATTTACTCCCTGGGATGAAATGCACTTGCTTAAACGCTACAATCATTGCTCCCCCAATTTTGATATCTTCTCTTTTGAAATTGACTTTAGAAGGAATGCCATTCTTTAAAATAAGTCCCAGGTACAAAACCCTCGTGCTGTGAGAAAGGTCTGATTTTGGAAATAGCCAAATAAAATCATCAAGAGCCTTGTCTAGCAATTCCCCTGAGGAGCACTGGTTTTGGTAAAAACTAACATGAAACATAAAGAGACAGCTTCCGTTCACAGTTCACACTGTCCCTGGAGTCATCACTGCTGGATGAGGACAGAAGGGCAGGGTTTGCCTGGCGGTGACCTTGTACTACAGTCAAAGGTAGTGCCCAGAGCAAAGTAAACTTAATTGAAAAACCAAGGAGTTTGGAAGGAATTCCTTCCCCAGAAGAGAACAACTCAATTAAAAGGGCCATAAGAGCTATAATCTTTGAGATAAAAATGGAGACCACCCTCACTGCTTTCTTTTTGCATGAGGATCCCACAATTAGAGAGAGAGCGTGCGACGGAGCGGGTGCTCTTGCAAACGTATCAGCTCTGTCACTGCAGTGAGAAGGAGGTGCTAGTGGATCTATTTTCCCAGGGTTTTCTAGTCACTAGTACAAACCGGGTGGGATGGAGTTTTGCATCCTGGGTGATGGTTTTTCCTACCCTCTGCCCTCCCTTTAAATAAAGGTATGATTAGGGTCATTATCAATAAATATTCAGAAGAGTATTTCATACGGCCATCAAAAAGCTCTACCAATGGAGGAGCGCCTGGGTGGCTGAGTTGGTTAAGTGTCCGACTCTTGATTTCGGCTCAGGTCATGACCTCAGGGTTGTGAGACTGAGCCTCGCATTGGGCTCCCTGCTCAGTGGGGAGTCTGCTTGAGATTCTCTCTCTTCCTCTCCCTCTGCTCCTCCCCTGCCCCCACCCCTGCTCACACGCCCCTGCCCCAAATAAATAAATTCTTTTTAAAAAGCCTCTACCAATGGAAAAAAAAAACAGAAAAAGAAAACAATGATATGTCTTATGTAAATTTATCTTAAAGAATATATAAGGAGGGATTTCTGGGTGGCAACTTTTCCTAAAAAACTAAATAAGCCTTGGCAAAAATAAACTACAAGAAACTTTTATTCCAGCAAGAGGTTCATTCAGTATTTACTTTAAGAAGCCACATATTTGCTTAGAGGGAGAATTGCTCTAGTACAGCACATACCCTCCCTTCAATGAGAGATGTTTCAGTTACTGAAGCCAGATTATACATATCTATACTGGAAACAGAAAATGGAGGGGGAAGATTTTAAAGCAGAGTAATGAGAAAGGATTTCTAAAAGGTGGTCATCTGAAAACTATCTTAAAAACAAATAAACTGCCCATTTCCCACAAACATGTCAAGGAAAGTATAGAAAATGGCGTGATTTCTCCCCTAAATGTTACATACTGTCTATATTCTAGACTAAATACATCCCTGTGATTTTGTGTTTTCCAAGTTCATTGGTGACTTTTCTCTTCCTAAGTATTGCCAAACAACAACTTCGCTCATAATGAAGCAAACCGGAGTGATGTCACCCCAACTATCCGCATGACCCTTCCCATTCAACGGCCAATACATAGGTGTTTACTGGGGATTTGCTTCTCCTTTGCACCATGTGGGTTTCTGTGCACCGAGCCACCATCCACAGAGCTCTCCATCCCCTTGACTTTCACACTGACCTGACGTGAAACTACACCATTTAAGTGATGCCCCAAATTCAAAGAACACCCGCCATGGGCACCAATGAGCAGACGGTATATTTATAATTACGATATAGTCTAAATGAGCACTTTTAAGACACAAAAGTCAGCGCCACATTAAATAAGTAGGCCAGATGACAAAGAAAGGGCAATATTGCTTCTGAACAAGCTTACTGCTTTTCTAGGCTACCCACTGTTGTCCAGTTTTATTTTGCAAAAGTATCATACAATTCTTCATTTCCCGTAGCAAGCAGGCATTTTTCTAGGATTATAAATGTGCACACACTTACTTCTGTTCTGCTGAAGGACACGAGGGTGGTTTTAAAATCTTTAGGCTCCTGCCAGTACTCTGTATACAGGTGCATCCTTTCATATCTTTTGCTTATTTTTGATTTTTTGAGGGAAGAAGTGCTTAGTGAGACTACTTTATGTGTGGACAGGGGAGAGACCAACGTTTCTAGAGTGGTTCCTCTATGCTGGAAGTCTTATATTCAGCATTTCATACAATCCATAGGAAACATTATGTGAGCAGAAGTAGACAAAGCCTGGAGGAGAGCCAGCTTCTCGATCTGCTCTCTACCCACAACCTCTGCAGAAGGATTATCCAGAATAAGGCTGGGGTTGGAGGAGCCTGATGAACTCTTGGTGAACCCTGGGCCAGTTACTTGCAATACGGAGATCAACTGTGTCTGGTTTCTGCTCCTGCAGCAAGGCCATCAGATGGGAAGAAACTCATCTACAAGTAACTATAGGGTGTTTTCTGTGATATGACAGAATGATGGCTTTCAACCCATAAGTCAGGCCATGCTGTGCCTCCCCGAGTAAAAGACAAGATCCTCACAATAATCCACTGGGTTTCCCAGCCCTTCGAAAACTCCTGCACCCGAGGCTTTAGCCACCTTGGCCTCCTTGCAGAATGTTCTGTCAACATGCCAGGCCGCCTCATCCGGGAGCCACTGCATTTGCTGTCCCCAGGATGGCCATACAACTAGCTGCCTCTCTCTCTGCCTTCAGGTCTTTCCCAGCTGTTACCTTCTGCACAAGGCCCCACCAGCCATCCCTTGTCCCACACTTTGGATCCTGCTCACCCTGGTTGGCATCATATCCTCCTCATAGAAATCATCACTTTGTAACAAACTATGTAATTTACTTATTTCCGGTGTGTCGGTTTTCTGAGTTCTCACGGCTGCTGCTAGAATTTAGGTTCCTCGAGGATGGGGACTGCGTTGCTTTGCATTTCTTTTCTTTATTTCTTCATCCCGAACACACGACAGCTCATGGCATGCAATAGGCACACAAAGCATCTTGGATGCATTAAAGAATAACCCACAGACACACACATATACCTGGAAAAGCTGGAAAAGCAGCTCTATTTTAACTGGGGGCCTCAGGAGAGTCACACAAAGGCCAAGGTTAACTTGGGCGGGGGGAGGAAGGCGAGAAGGAGGGGTGACCTACACAGCCTGTTTGAGGCTGGGGCACAGAGCTTGCAGGCTGGGGGGAATACATAACCATAAATTGGCTCATTGTTACTTTCCAGAAAGGCCTTGGGGTCCGAGGGGAAGCGTCTTACCTTCTGTGTCTTCCAGCCCCATGAACTCAACCTAGAGTCCGAGGAGGATGACTTTCAAGGATTCTAGTTTGGGTAACACCAGAGAATTCATATTTTCGTGCACCTCTTGCGCCTTATAGTTTTACCTGCGGACTGATATGATGGGGCAGTTGTAGGTTTTGCATGAATTGCTGAGGCCTTGTGTAGAGCCTGGGGATGCTGGTGATGATCACTCCACAAATATTTATTATGTTGAATAAACTAGAGGTTTTTTTTATTTTAGTTGAAATTACAATCTTTGAACATGCATGATACTCCTTTGAAATTGCATTCTGACATGATTTATGAATGACAGAAAACCATTTGCTTTACTTTAGAATTACACATATTTTTTAGACTAAAAAAAAGAAATATTTTTGTGTTATTGATTATTGACCTTATTAACTTGGTCTGGCATCTGTTGGCAATAATTTGAACTTCGCTAGCCCTTTTGGCACTTTCTAACTACAAGGTATTCTAAAAATTAATCCAGCCTCAAAGAAATGACCTTTTACACCACTCGGAATGCTGAAAAGAATGTGTCACGGGGCTCAGCCAAACCACTGGAACAGAGGGATCAACCCAAGATGATCTGAACAAGGGAGATGTTATCGGAATGGGATGTGGCCTCCCTAATTTCAAGGTATAATGCTAAATGCAGAATAAACCTACTGGTTTACTTGTTCAACCCTTCTCTGATATTATTTGGAAGTCACAGGTCCTATGGGGTGTTCAAGAAAACATGCCTTTCATACTGCAGCACGTGAAAGCTAAAGTAAAGCATGGTACCAAGATCCACCACTTAGTAAAATAAATAAGATTTAAAAGATATTTGCCAATGGCCTCAATCCTGTTCATCAAGTGGATTAGAACAATCCCCTGCTTTGAATGTTCAGACTTCTCCATCCAGTCACCTGCCAGGGTAAATGAGCATGCCAGTCACTTTTGCCTCGAACTTACGTTATCACCTTGAACATGATATAGAACATTTATAGATGTCTTCAAATTATTAACTCTGATGACTTTAAATACATAGCTTTGATATCTTTACAACTTTGTTACACTTTCTGATTAAACTTTAAAACAGACTTTACTGTGAGGCCCCATCCTGTCATTCTGAGCTTCTACTATTTTACTCCCATGTTAATTAGCAGATGACAGAATTAGCTCCAAGAAGAACTCCTACAACATGGAAGTAGATAAACCGCCATATTGCTTGTCCACATTTATAGACCTGTTAATAGGTTCAAGCTGCTGATGAATTTAATTGAATTGGTCAATAATAAAAGGAAACCTATGAAAATTGCTGGAATCACTAGACTTCAACTCAGTCAAGACTTTGTGCCCATTTTCACTACTGCTGCCTTAAAATGGCGTGTGGCTACATCTCTAAATGCAATGAGCTTGAGTCTCCCCATCTTTAAAGTGTAGATGCTAATACAGCCCTGTTGTGGGGATTAAATAAGAGGATGCATGTAAAACAGATTACTTCTGCGTGCTCAATAAATGGTAGCTATTAATTTAATAAGAAAGCTTTGCTTTAACAGCTAGTCATTACATAGCTACGTGTGAATTGAGCTTACAAGATACTCACAGATGAGTTGATAAGTTAATTGATTTTTTATTTTATATTGACATTTCTATTTTCCATGATGCTCAGTCAGCTATGGGAATACAGATTTTTAAAATATTTGATTCAATGTTTCCAACTCAAATTACAGGAGTCTTAGATATTTATAAAAAAAAAAAAAGCCAAACATGAGTAATAAGAGTTCAAGATTTAAAAAAAAAAAGTAGAGCTTTATTGTTTTACTACCTGTATGTCTTAGAAATTCTAGGAAATTGGTAAAAGCTAAAATCATGGCTTTCATAGGTTAATTTGAATATAAAATATTCCTTATTTCTGAATGTGGCCTCTTGCATCTAGCTGTCTAGCCAGATATAAGGATAAAAGAAAGGCTCTAATCCACTTGTGTGCTTCCAAAGAATTCAAAATCATGTATATTCTGCCACAATCAGTGTATCGTGGTCCAAGAGAGTCAGTAAAGATGGGAAGAAGAAAGATACTTCCTTTCAAGAATGGGATGCTTTTGAGAGAAAAAAAAATCTAAAGCTACAGAATGAAATCATACCACTTCCATTTCACCTTTTAATAAAATGAGATTAAAAAAATCTAACGATATTTCCTATGCTAGTAACACCCAATATTTCAAACATCATATAATGTTCTTCTGTCATGAAGCAATAAAGACTATTTTGTTTTTACGATAAATCCATGTATATTTGTACATACAATTTTTTTCTAATAAATTAAAAACGAGTTTTAGATATTCTCTCACATACCCCTTCACATTTCTTTAAGGGAGGTAAGACGAACCAGCTTTTATAGAACAGTGATCCTGGATCTGGGAAACAGTAGAGTTCCAGGGGTCGCCTCTGTGTATGTGACCTGCCCTCAGTGACTTCAGGGACCATCCCTCTCAAGCCCCACACACCTCCATTCTCCATCCAAACAGATGCACTGAACCAGGGTCCACACTGGACTACAACAGGGGGACAGGCCATTCTTCTCCGTGGAATGTTTTATTTACCACTCCCTCTTATTCACATATCCTATAGCTTGGCATCACAAGAAGATAAAACTCACAACGCCACGGATGGACAAGAGTGTTGCTTGAAGAAGGTACTCATATTTTTAGTACATTGCTGAGGCAATAATTTAATAATTGAAATGCACTGATACTTTTCAGTTTATGTTTCACTTCTGTCCATGTCACCTACAATAAGCATCTCATGGTGACGGTGCTATGCCATTCTAGCTCACCTTGCCTCCTACCTGTCTGCCGACATTTCTTGGGGGCCGTGGGGATGGCTAGGGGCTGCTGATAAAGGCTAAAAACAGTCCTGCCCTCAAATAGATTTTAATTTAGTTGGAAAGATTCTTGGATGCATAGTAACAATAAACTGGTGATAGCGATGGACAGGTCTGATTGTTAAAGGAGCCCAGGATGGGTAGAGTGGCTGGGGAAGGGTTCCTGGCAGAGGTACTATGCATTAATGCAAAGTATGAAATTAAGCCCATCAGCTGATAGGGATACTTTCAGGGTTGTGGGCTCTTCATTCCAGGAACAAAAACACAGAGATTAAAGTAAATTTAAACCAGCTTAAAAAAACAAGATAGCCCTCCAATCAACATATTAATTCTGGTGGGTCGATCCAAGATAGCCTGCACCCCCAAATTAGCATGTAAACCACATTTACATCTTTCTTGAAAAAAAGAATTCAGGCTAGTAGCTACTTCATTTACCAAGAGCTGATTTTAACGGCACCTGATAAATCTGTGCTCTGAAACCACGGGGTAAGTGCACGCTTTAAAGAATTACAGGCACATTTCAAAATCACACTTGACAAAGTGTAATTACTTCTAAACTCATCTTAGTTACCTTCAGAAGAGCTCTGTGTACTCGATTATGCATTAATATACTACGTTCCTTGATACGAGGAAGCCCAGAGAATAATTTCATGCTTTTTATTTTTTTTTAGGAGAAAAAAATTTGTTCCAGGTGCCCTCACAAACTCAGAATGTATGTCATATTTATGTCACATAGAGACACAGAAATAGTAACTAGACACACATTCACGGAGACCAGCACGCACAAAGCGGATACAGCACGAGTGATTCACAGACGCTCCTCAAGAAAAGATCTACAATTCAGTGTTACTCAATAATCATATTTTATTATTCATGTCCTTCCCTCACAGCCCTGAAGGCATCTCTCCTAAGTTATGGGGCATGCCTAAGAAAGGCAGGAGGGAACACCACAGCCGGCTCACAGCCCTGCTCCCCACCTGTTCCCTCGGAGCCCAGGGACCAACACAGCAGAGGCGCCCATCCCCACACGTACCTGGCTGAAGGTCTGGCCCGCACCTCGGGCTTGCGTGCCTCGGGCGGGGAGCTGCGAAGGGGCTGTCTCACTCAGGGCCAGGGTCTGGTTGCTATGGTAGCTGGCCGGATACTGGAAGGACCCTTCAGGTTTGGAATTGAGCTGAAGTGCACTCTGGGAGAGCAGGCTGGGCCCTGCATTGAAAGTCATTTAGAGCAGTAAGTGACAGCCTCACTGAAGCAGAAATGACATGTATTATTTATTGAGAGTAGCCTAGAATTATCACATGCACACGATTCCAGCCATCTATGCTTTGAATTCTGAGAACTAAAATGACCATATAATTTGACTCCGGCTCTTAAATGAGATTTTTTTTTTTTTTTTTTTGGCGGTTTAAAAGTTCTCAAAAAGACTAGTTTTTTTCAAATGATCTCATCCTGACCTACATAGAGACATTTCTTTTGAGACAAATTAGTTAATCCAGCAGTTATTTTTGGATTACACAATATCAGAAACATTTGAAATAATTTAAAAGTCTATCTTCTGGTTCATGTTAATTGTATTAATATAATTATATCTCCTACTTAATTATCAGGATGCTGAAACACGCGAAACCTTCCCATCAGTGGCAAATTGTATCGCATAGTGATGTAATACCTCAAAGCCTGAAGGGTAGACAATGTTTAAGATAGTAATAGGTCTTCAAACAACGTAGAATTCGCCCTGATCTCACTTGATACCCGACTGCTGGTTATCTCTGCCATCACAGGAGGAGGACAACGAGAGGATACAGTGTTAAAATTGGTGCGGTTACTGTGACTGATATTATAAGTGATGGAGAAATGAGAATCAGTGCCTGGCCTTATTATTTAATTATATTTTGTATAAGAGACTGTGTTTTATTTTCTTCCATTCTGTTTAGATGGTATCTTCACAAGAGTTTGCCCGTTGTCTTTATTTAAGCAAATTTCTTTAATCACATTTCCTACTCACTTTGGGAGTTCAGAGAAAGTAGGAAGAGTGCATGCACTTGCTATTTCCCACTGTGTGGCTCGAGAGGGGTCTGGGGTGAGTAGAGGGAGTCAGGGGGGAAGGACCTGGCAACCCAAGCTTTCTCATGCTCTCTTAACCATAGTGCAAAGTCACTTCTTTTTTTGAAAGAGCAAAATTATACACACGTAGACTATGGTATAATCATTACCCGGTCCTTAATCTCCCTCGTTGGCTGTTTGAGACCACAGTATCATTTCTAATAAATGTGGGCAAATTTCAAGTTCCTTACTTCTTTCTTTTCAGGACTATAATATGGCTTTCTTTCAAAGGAGACCACAGATTCGACATGCAATAGGCCTTTTCTTTTTTGTATAATAATAACGTGTCTTCCTTAAAAAAGCATCAGTTCCTATAACGTTTGTCATTTAAGAACTTCCCCCACCTTCCCTCTAATTCCCCGGTGAGGCTTCTGAACAATGCAAACACAACTCTCAACATTGGATATTGAATAATAAGCCAATTAACTAATACAGGTAAGACTGAGTATTTTGAAATCTGGAAAAAAGTCAAGCAAGGATATAAAAATGTTCCCATCCAGTCCCAATTTCATCATGAAGGGCATAACAAAAGTACAATTGTAATCCTTTTTCTTGTAATTTAGAAAATAGAGTCGCAAGCAAACAATATATACCAGATGGTGAAGTTTGCAATAGCCTGCAAAAAATCGTTTAATCCATACTGATGGTATTATAGGCCTAATCACCAGAAATACGATGTCTCTATGGGGAGTGCAGTCAAAGTTTCATTGTGGATGCCAGGAACATATTGTCCCCACTGCTGCTGGCGAAACTTCGAGGCACAGAGACAGACAGAGTCATGAGGCCTAGGCGAGGGGCAGGCTGAGATATAGGAGAGCCTGTGGGAGGAAGAGGAGCTGGGGTGATGGGGACAGGGGCAGACAGGGACTAACTGCAAGGAGGAGGAAGAAGAGGGAGGTACTGGGGGACCAGTAACAAACTGTGGCCAAAGGCTTTCCCCTGGGACACTACCCTACTGAAGATCACAGCTCAGTGGAGGAGAGTGAGCTCTGCTGAAAGAGCAAAGGCCCTTTAAAGTCAGTGGTCCCCACTCTACCTGACCATGGGCAACTCCCCCCTGAGACTTCCTTTGGCTATTTCTTTCTACCCTGAGGTGATGGCTTTGCTTGGCCATGCCCCCTCCCCCATGATAGCACACCTCCAGGGTAGTGAAAGTTGCAACAGATACAACAGTGGACAGACTTTTGGAAATGTCAGTAAAACGAAATAAAGTAAAGTAAAATCTTTCAATTCTTATAAATAGTTGGACATAATCTTTTTTGAGAGAGAGAGCAAGAGAGAGAGAGCAAGAGCGCACAAGCAAGTGGGAGGGGCAGAGGGAGAGGGAGAAGCAGACTCCCTGCTGAGCAGGGAGCCCGATGCAGGACTCCATCCCAGGACTCCATCCCAGGACCCTGGGATCATGACCTGAGCTGGAGGCAGACCCTTAACCAACTGAGCCACCCAGGCGCCCCAACAGTTGGACATAATCTATAAAGTAAGAGAACCATGTGTCCTGGTTATTTGCCTTTTAAGAAAACTGCATCACTCTGCTCTGAGGAACTTACTTGCCTCTGTAGTTAGCAAGTCCTACAATTTCCTAAATTCTGAAGAGATTCATAGAATTATCACCAGAAACCTACAAATGCTTTCCATGCAGGATCTTATGGTAGCAATTTAAATTCTTTTTTCGAAGGGATTTCAATTAAAAATGTGATTTATGTGCTCCTGAAATATATATCATGAAATAATCAGATCTGCTCATCTTTTATAGAATCAGTCATGTATCTGATCAATAGTCAACAAAAACAAACCAAGATTCTCTATCCCATTATTTCGTTCACCCATCTCAAGCATGAAACCCTTGATGCAGTCTGACAAAGGTAATTGCAACAATGAGCAATGTATCATAATATTACAGCACTGACATATCACCTGGCAAGGGCAAAACAGGACAATAGCCAAAACACTGCGTGCCTTTTAGAATGATTTCCATTGCTCACTAGGTTTCAAATGAATAGCATTTATTCATTCCAATTTTAGAGAACAAAGCTATATGAGAATATGAAAAAGGTTAAAATTATAGGATAATCCTTAATTACTTTATAATGGAAGTAAAATTTACATATAACTAACTCTTGATTACCTTTATTAACATTATTGTGCATTGAGGTAGAAAATACAAATTTTCCAGAGGTTTCGAAAGCATTTACAGTCTTGGGCTTTAAATTATGATTTTTTTCCTCCAGAACTTTTGACTTTCCATCGAGTCTTGGCTAGAGGCTTGGGCTAGAGGTAATATTAGACCACAGGCGTGAGGATATGAAGCATATCTCCTGGGGGGTGAGGATGGTGGAAGAGGGTTTCTTAAGTTGTGGAGAGAAGAGACTGGGCTTTAAAATTCCACTCAGGGAAACAGAATGTTTCCTTTAGTGTAATTAATTGTTCCAGAGGAAACGTGAACTATGAGCAACAGTGGATCACCATGTCCTATTAGGTCACAGAAAGCAACAGTTACCCTCTGGTGTGTGTATGCTTCCAGATCTCTATGCTGACTGATCTCTCTGTCCATTCTGGTCTATTCTGGACCTTCCCCATCATGGGACAGTCCTCAAAGCTGAGCCCAGGGGTCTGCTCAATAGGACTCCTTGATCTGATCAAGACACAAGAGTCCCAGCTAGACAGAGGGGAGAAAGTCTAAGGGAACAACAGAGCTCAGGGGCATAAAACCTTCCATGGATCCTAGAAAGATACTGAAGCAATGTATTTTGAGTGTAATGCCAGTATCTCAATAATATCTCAGTGTGTCTTCTAATTCATCGATTGACTAGAGACCACATAGTAACCTGTGAAAAAAATTGTCCTGGAGTCTTTTTCGTGATTTCTCAGAAATGCAAACAGAAGTGTGGAGAGGCTGAGAGGTCGGTCAGCCGGTGTCATACACTTGGAAAAAGTGAAGATGAGACTCGGATCCTCATCTTAACCCAAGTCCAGGAGTAGCTGCTGTTTGCCATCCAAGCAGTATTAAGTCCTATACACAGACCAATATTTTAAGGTTGAAAAAGTCTCCCCTAAAGAGAAGCTAACTTGTTTGTAGGAGAAATCTTTATGTCTCGGACTGGGGCTCTTCTCCAATGAACCTCTCCTTACCGACTCTGGGTTTTGGCCGGGGAAGCTTGCTGTCTGCCACCAGTGGGACAGAGATCAGCCTCAGCAGGTAGAAAGCTTGAAAGGTTAATTTTCTACGTAAAAATTCAGACTCACAGATCGTATTAACGTATACACTATAATATATCGTCTGTTTCTTCTTAACTGAGCTAGAAATTCTAGAGCTTTCATGATGATACACTCTTATTCTGTTTGCACAGGTTTAAAGAGACTTCTTCTGGAATTGCTAATTCTTGCCTGCTTTAGCTAAATATCGGTCCCAGAAAAGAGTGAACCTTTATTCGACTACATACTTTGCAATAATGCAGAAAAGGCCAGAGGCCTACCATGTGGCATTGCTAAGTCATTATGTAGGCCACAAGCACGCCAATGGCTGGGTGGAAAAGAATCCAGGACCAGAACTCTTAGTAGACTTCCCTGTTTATGAAAGGGACATGATGAGGACGGCGAAGGGCCGGTAATACCACCTGATCTTTACTGAGTACTTGCTAAGTTCCAGGGACCATCCAGAGCAGCTGATATCCGTTAGCTCACTGCATCTTCACAAAGACCCACTGAAGAAGGTGCGGCCATCCCTCTTTATGTCAACGGGACCGAGGGTGGCACCACACAGTGGGGCTGCATGCAAGTGAGGCCTCTGGCTTCAGAGCATGTGTTCTTAACCACACTCCCTCATTCTGCCTCTACAACTTTTAATCTTGGCAAATTTGAGCACCTAATGAGATAATGGATGTGAAAGTGGTTGGAAAAATATAAACTGCTTTACAAATGTCGGTTTTTAGTATTAGTATCTAATTATCTAATTACATAGCCACATGGTCTGATCATAATAAAACCTTGATTGGGATTTGTTTGTCCTGAAAACCTTATTACAGTACTGTGCCGTATTTCACTTAACGTTTTCCTTCAACACCTCGTGAGCTTTCATTTTACAAATGAGACATTCGAGGCACAGATCATTAAAATGGCCTGCTTAAAATTAAAAACAAAACCGAACAAAACCTAGCTGTCAGAGCCAAGAGATGAGAAAGCCAAAGTTCTCTCTGTCCCTTCAGCCTGAAATTCCCTTCTCTGTCAACCGCAAAACTCATTCTTAAAAAGCCGTTTAAATGTCACCTCCTCCGTGCGGCCTGCCCTGACGCTTGATAGCTCAAAGAAAATTCACCTTACCGCCGCCATGCTGCTTTAACCCTCTGAACAGACCAGACTCTGAGGAATTTGAATGACTTAACAGAGATCCGTACAGTATTACACAGGATAATAGGATGGAAGCAGAATTCTGAACATTTACAATGAAGGCAGCAGGGCTCTATTCAGATGCTGGGGAGACTAGGGCTAGGGATTTCCTGCAGTGCAGAGAAAGGAAACCCACGTCAACTGAGGAAATAATAACTGGTGGCTACTTTAGGATGGGACAGGAATGTGCACAGTTAAGAGACATTTTAGAAGAAAAGCTCACAGGAACTTAGTGACTAAGTGGGCAGGAGTGAAGGAGGGTCCAAATGACTCCGTTGTTCGGCTGATTGGGAGCACTGCAGCGGGAGCTTGGGAGGTTCCTCCAGAAAACCCCACACACAGGACCCTGTTGTCATCATCAGGCACACGCCTTCTCTTTCTACAAGTGTTAAGGTGATTTACTGGGACTTGCTAATTCTGGTCCGCTTCAGTCAAGCACCTGTCCTAGAAGCCAACAAATATTCACAGATGAGTGTGGGAAAGCAGAAACTCCCAATGATGTGGCATTCCGAAGAAGAAAAACTGGTGTGTGTTGCAGCCTTGATGTTTTGAGGAAAGATGGGCTTCCTTTTTACATTACAGAGTTGGAGGAGATGGTGGGGATTTATGTAGTTAGAACGGGCTTGATTTTAATACTGGCTCAAACATCACCTGACGAACTTAATCTTCCTAGGTCTTACGTAATTTCCAAGATCAAAGTTTGATTGTATGTAAGTGAAATTTTAGGACAGAGATGTAGCTGCCAGGGTCACCGATAGTGGGAGCTGAAACCGCAGGAATAAGACAGGGATTCTAAGGGGTAATTAAGTTATCGATTTAATTCCAAAGGATCATTTCTACCATTAAAAAAAAAAAGTACTACTAACAAGAGGGCACTAAGATAAACTATTAGAATTAGGCAATGCCTCAAACAGGGACCCCATGAACGGTTTGTTGAGGCTGTTAATTCAGGATTGTCAAAGGAATAATAAACACACCAACTGAGGGACACTTTCAGGACTGGACCCCAGACTGGCAGCTTTGTTTAGATGTACATTTGTCAGGAAATTTAGAAACACTTACTCTTAGGTTAAATCGATTCTGTCAAAATGATATAGAAACTTATCTTTATGCAGACCACGAAAAATAATGCCAGCAAGATTCACATACATTTAAAACTGACAGAATCTGCATTCATTTCCATGCTCTTGCTAACCAGTCTCTGTGGAAGGTTAAGAATAATTTGAAGGTTAGGCCGCATGGGTGGCTCAGTCGGTTAAGCGTCTGCCTTTGGCTCAGGTCATGATCCCAGGGTCCTGGGATCGAGCCCCACGTTGGTGTTCCTGCTCAGCGGGGAGCCTGCTTCTCTCTCTCCCTCTGCTGCTCCCCCTGCTTGTGCCCTCTCTGACAAATAAATAAATAAAATCAATTTTTTTTAAAGGATGATTTGAAGGTTGGGGCGCCTGGGTGGCTCAGTCGGTTAAGCATTTGACTCTTGATTTCAGCTCAGGTCATGATCTCAGGATCGTGAGATCCAGCCCTGCGTCAGGCTCCACACTGGGCAGGGAGCCCATGGCGGATTCTCTCCCTCCCCTCTGCCTCTCCCCACCCGCCATGATGTGCACACATAGAAAGAAAAGAAAGAAAGAAAGAAAAAACAGATTTGAAGGTTCAGCATTATTGTGCTTTAAATGAGAATAAATTTTTAGAGAAACATCAAATAAACAGAAAGAGAAAATCTTTTTTTTATAGAAAATATGGCATTAGAATAAAAGAAGTAGTTGGTGGAAGTTACATATACATATGCAAGTGGGCTGTTAAAGATCACAAAATCAATGGAAAAGTTGTCAATGAGAAAAGCTGTCAGATTACTGAATTGACTTTAATAAGCTCAAAGCACTTTAGTCATATCTAACTGCAAGTAAAAATATTAACTTTTGTTTATTTATTTTAACATTTATTCATTTATTTGAGAGAGAGAGAGAGAGAGAGAGCAAGTGGGGGGACGGGCAGAGGGAGAGAATCTTCAAGCGGACTCCCCGCTGTGCATGGAGCCCAACCTGGGGCTCCATCTGACACCCCATGAGATCAGGACCTGAGCCGAAACCAAGAGTCGGTTGCTTAAGTGACTGAGCCCCCCAGGCGCCCCTTGACTTTTGTTTAAATTGAACTACTACTAATCACTTTCATTTATAGTGGCCATTTCTTCTTTACGGCTTCTGGATAAATTCATCAGTTTAAACTTAACTTGGAATAAGAGGTGGCTAGTGGTGTTAAACTGGCTATTGTCTTCATTAGTAAATTTAACAGCTCATAATTTCACTGAGGAATTTCACTGAAAAGAGTGGTTAAGTCCAACCACCATTCCTAAAATTAACCAAGGGAAAAAGCTCGAGAGGCTTGTTGTGCGAGGCAGCTCCGAGTGATGGGGCTGTTGTATGGACAGATGTGTTTCTATACTTCATTTCTAAGTCTGTCTGCAGAATATCAATTTTGTCTGGTCACCTGCTTTCAATGTGTAATGCCTTATGTGAAAATTAAAACTCTAGTGGTCCCAGGATTCGATAAGTACTCATTTAGTTTTTAAGCTGATTTAGATTCAACCAATGCTATCGGCTTAATTAGTAGGTTTTTTTTTTTTCCAAGTCTGACTATTGTATATGGATAAATAGAAGGTCGTTACTGCATTCACACTAGGCAATAAGTCACTTAGTTTCTTTACAGCTGTATACAATAGAGGGAGATGAACAAAATGACATTTATCACAAAATGAACTTCAAATGTATAACTTTATTTTAACCATTTTTTTAAAGATTTTATTTATTTATTCATGAGAGACAGAGAGAGAGAGAATGAGGCAGAGGGAGAAACAGGCTCAGCCGGGAGCCCAATGTGGGACTCGATCCCAGGACCCTGGGATCATGACCTGAACCAAAGGCAGAAACTTAACCATCTGAGCCACCCAGGCGCCCATATGCATAACTTTAGTTTAAAATGTATAGCTCCGGCGCCTGGGTGGCTCAGTCGTTAAGCGTCTGCCTTTGGCTCAGGTCGTGATCCCAGGGTCCCGGGATCGAGTCCCACATCGGGCTCCCTGCTCAGCGGGAAGCCTGCTTCTCCCTCTCCCACTCCCCCTGCTTGTGTTCCTGCTCTCACTGTCTCTCTCTGTCAAATAAATAAATAAAATCTTTAAAAAAATAAATAAAATGTACAGCTCAAGAATCTTATTATGCATGGGATTTTACATGATGTTATAATCACAGAACAGTATTTTTTATAGCTTACTACAATTTCCAACTATCTCCTTGTAAAGTTTTATTTTCAGATTATTTACCATTTAAAAAGTTAATGTAGCACAGAGAGGAAAAGCATTATTCATATTTCTTCATAAATTAATTGTTTATAGGTAATAGATTCATATTTCTTATTATCAATAATTGTGAAAAGAAATAAAAAAATCAGTTCAGAAGAAAACAAAATTTAAAAGCTAAACCCTGAAAATACTGTAATTGATTTGTGGAATATACTCACTTAAAGAACCAGCATTTCATTTGCCACAAATCACAGACTTTTCCTTAGAAATCTGCATGGCTTGTCTGCGCATTTTGTTCAGGTCCCTGATCCAGTATCTTCTCAAACAGAGGTCTTCTTGGACCCTTTGATTATTCTCTCAAAACTAGAGTTCTCATAGCACTTTCATGCTCTTCAAATCACTGAGGACCACAAAGAGCTTTTATTTATATGGGTGATATAGAATGCTATTTACTGCTTTAAAAATGAAAAAAAATGTTTAAAACCAGATGGCAATGATGCCATCATGCAACACGCAGCTTCTGGAAAGCTCTGCTAAAACTCTGCTCCTGAGACTATCTCGCAGGTGTGAGAATGAGCATTGAAAGGCAAGTAACGTCATAGGATCATTGTGAAAATTCATGCCTTTTCAGGTCCCCCGAAAGGGCCCAGGACCCCCCAGGATTCCCAAGTACACATTGAGAACCCTATTCCAAATCTAAACCTCTTGCTGACTTTGTCATTGCTTATAGCAATTATGTACTTGACCTTGTAGTATTCCGATTGCTTGGTTTCAGCCTTCTCTGACTAGTGTGGAAATGCCACAAGGGCAGAGACTCTCTGTGCTGCCTTTAACAAGTATTTAATATATACACTTAAAAATGAATGACTATAACACCCACCTGTGCCTGTAGGGCTTCACTAAAAACTCAGCATAGAAAGAACAGACTACATCAGTTGCTGTTGAAGTGACTTGTTTGATCCTGGGCAGTTTTAATGTTTTAAGTTCTGGGGGAATCCCACAAGACGTCTCCACAAAGTATTACCAGGATACCCTTTCTTCCACTGTCCCCTGAGGAAAATTGTGCTTGCTCTGACTTTCTCATGGGATCTTTCAGACTCTTTACTTTTTCTCACACTCATGCGAGTTCTGATACTTTCCTCACTTTCACCAGCTTTTGTTTGATCCTCATATTTGTGTTCTGGGCACCTGTGGTGCGTTGACAATTTCAAAACTCAATTGTTTTTTTTTTTTATTAAAAATTCCATCAGGCTTTAAACTTTGTGCTTGGTCCCAGGACACCCTACTAACACAGGTGGAGATGATTTTTTTTTTTTTAATTTTATTTTAAGTAGGCTCCGTGCACAGCACAGAGCCCAAATCAGAGCTTGAACTCACAACCCTGAGATCAAGACTTGAACTGAAATCATGAGTTGGACACTTAACTGACTGAGCCACCCAGGCGCCCTGAGAATGATGTTTTTTTTTTTTAATTTTTTAATTTTTTTTTAAAGATTTTATTTATTTATTCATGAGAGACAGAGAGAGAAAGAGAGAGAGAGAGAGAGAGAGGCAGAGGGAGAAGCAGGCTCCCAAGGAGCAGGGAGCCCGATGCGGGACTCGATCCCAGGACCCTGGGATCATGATCTGAGCTGAAGGCAGACGCTTAACCATCTGAGCCACCCAGGCGGCCGAGAATAATGTTTTTAATGAGAAATTCGCATTATGTTCTCTCTTGCTTCAGGGGTGGAGAAGGAACACTTGGTACTTTATGCCTTTGTCAATCCCTTCACTTCCTACATTTGCTTCTTTGGAAAAGATATGCCTTTTAAACATCTATGTGATAGAAGGAAATCAAAGAAAAAGAAATTGAACATTAGTTGAAAAGCAGGTAGAGGTAGCATTTGGAAGGGAAATTCAATTATAGCTTCTAGGAGGATATTGTTATGTCCTGTGTGCCACCTGGGTGCTTTCCCTTGACTTTTGCTCATATCTTCCATTTCTGCTACTGTTAACTCCCTATTGGCCCTACAACACCAAAGGTAATGGAGGAAGTGAGTGTGAGTGAATTTTGAAAGGAAACCAATGGATGCATATAGTATCTAAAGACAACTTTAGACTTGGAACCATGACAAACTTCTGGAAAGGAGATTATCTCATTTGCATTTCAAAATCCAAAGGCATATGATGAAGTGATTTCACAGGAAATGAGCAATCCAAGGATGAACTCAACTAACTTGAATAAGTGCATTTCCAGGGAAAAGACTTGGGGTCTCCAGAGTCTAGGTGACAGTCCTTAACCACTGGGAGAATGGGGTGAGCATCAGGACTTAAATCCAGGTCTTCTGACTCCAAGGGTGGGATGGGCTACCTTGTACCCCTACCCAGAGGTTCTATGTTGGTCTAATTAAGGACTGGTTTCCACCATAACAGAAAATAAGACAAACCAGTTCTCTTTCCCTGAGCATATCAATATTGCGAGCCACATGATCAATATACTTATCATTTTGATTATTTTAATTATTATAAAATCCTTATACTCCCAAACCACTTTGGCATCCTTTGGTGCCATGCTTACTAGGAATTATGAAAGTATTCACTTCATAAGGATGTCTCTCACCTCTATTATTATTACTGCATAAAAATATGTGGAGTTATATTTTACAATATCTTAATAACTTCATCCCTCAATGATTTTCTCACTACATAACAATTAAGTATAAGCACAGCAATTAAATAAAGATGACAGATTGTTAATCAACAGTAAATAATATATTCACCTCTGCCCAACTACATATGATTATTCTATTTGGATTCTATCTGCTAAGAATAGTAACCTACAAGATTGATTCTTGGTTTTTTGAATATGTTCTGATTTGAAAACTCAGAATAACATTCTTTTCTGTATCGTAACATTCAGAATATATTAAGCTCCTAAATTTTCTTTTCCTCCTGAATGCTCGGATTTTCTAGAACATGGTGGAACTTCAATTTATCAATATGCTACAGATAGAAATAATTACTATTTCAAAATACAATATTTAAGTAAATTAACATTGTCTATAAACATGTAAGTCATTTTCTCCCAAGTTCTCTATACGATTTCTGATTTCAACTGGCAAATATTTTTGTTAGTTTTTGGGTAAGATATAATCACCCTTATCTCTGAGTTTCTATCTCTGAAGATGCATGGATTAAATAAGGTACTTAGTCCGTGGCAGTTCAGGTCAAGCTGTACATTATGTGAGAACCTAATGGCCCCGAGCTTCTATCAGTAACTTTTTTTTTTTTCCTCAGTAAAGCAATAGCAATTCTCCCAGTGACTCTGTGACACATATTTGTTAGAATTGAAATTACACAGCCGGCAGTCACAAAATGGTGGCAGGATGGCAAAGGTTGTACACATGATTTACATACTGTTTAGGATAGCACTTCTTAAAAAATGCAAAGTGTTGGAAAATACCGATAAGTATAGGACACTCTAGTTGGTATGGTAGAGCAGTTACTGCTTGCCTTAGGGTCACAGAGGATGGATTTACTAAGACTCAAATTTATTTTAATCAGACCATGGAAAGAAAAATAACAAAAGCTTTTAAACACAGCAAATTAAACACTGCGTGCTTGGGGGCTGAGACTGGTTGTCATTCTAGTGCTCTTTCAAGCTGGTTTTAGATTGTATTTAGTGTTGTTTGGAGTGAGGACTAAGAAACTGGCTCTCAAGGGCAATGTGTCAGGTCCAATTTAACTTTAGCTATTTCATGTCGGTTCCAGTAAGGAACCCATCAAGTAATCACCAAAACAAGGGACTCCGAATCTGATGGGCTTGCACTCATTATATGAGATGTGTCAAAAAGTCAGTACCTATCTATGTGTTAAGTTTATACAGCAAGAACATAAACATGGTATGCTGTTCTACTACTTAGTGGGATGTCTTGCTGCTTATTTGCTTTGCTCTGCATAGTCGTTCTCTGCCCTTTTCTCCAAGTAGACTGTCCCTTGCTCTTTGGCTTATGATCGGATTTGGCCAATAGGAGGCACGAGGACAGCAGAAGGCGGAAGAAGAGAGGTTAGGACGTTTTTTCTTCTGCTCCTGCCATGCCTCTTTACTCTGCATGTACTATTCCTTGGACTTTTCCTTCAGGACCGATGGTGGTAAGGGCTTCCCTCTGTTGCTGCTACCCAAGTACCTCCCCAGACATTGTATTCCCTTAATCTTGCCCTCTCCTTTGTAAATAGTCCCAGAATTAACTTCTCTTTAGTATAACTCTATTGAGTAGAATCTATTTCCCACCTGGACCCTGATACAAATACAAAAGCAATTGAAACTTTTATTTTATGACCTTCTAAACAAATAAAATTACTCATCATTGATCCCTAAAATGATAGTTACCTACTCAGTATTTTTAAATTAATTTCCTAAAATTTACTCAATTAGTTCAGTCTCAAAGTGACTCTGAAACTGTTAAGAATAGATGTAAGAATAACAATATTCTGCATTTCACTGTGGTTTAGATCCTTTGGCATAAAGCCTGTGGGTGGTGATTTTATCACCTGTTTTTTTTTTTGTTTGTTTTGCTTTGTTACTTTTCCTATCTCAAACAAGGAGGCAGGGGCATGCAGGAAAAACAATCAACTAAAATCCTATGAGTCTTCAAAAAGATAATCCAGTACATAAAAACATGAAGTAACTAATCTTTCTGAAAGACAAAATTCAGCAGTTGCCAAATACATTCCAAAAAAACCCCTACTGGAGTATTTAACGTTCCTGTAACAAAGCTACGTCTTTTGTGGGTAATTTTTGAACATGTATTACAGGAAAACAAAAGTGAACACTAAAAATTCATTCCATTCCTCTCACGTGTAGCACAGTGTCTCAATTAGGAAAGCTGAGGATTATTAGTTGATTTAAAGTTATTTAAAAGTTCACAGATTTATTCCTTCTATCACTTTATTTATCTCTTCTACTCTTTTGTTTTATATTACTTTATCTCCACATTACTTTTATGAGTCCCCTCTCCCTAGTTTCTTTTGGTTTAATTTAGCCCTTTTTAATGTTTCCCCCAAAATGAGTACAACATTCCTTTACCTTGTCTTTGTTTTTAATAATAAAGTTAAGATTTATTCTGAATGTAGTTTTTTCCCCATACCCCTATGTTTTCATTATAAAATATTGCTACTTTATTTGCTTTTTAAATAGTATGTAATTTTCTGTTTTATTGCTATTTTGATTCAGTAGATCTAAATGCATGTTTCTTAATTTTAATGTGAATATATTTTATCATTTTATTTACCTTTAATTTTACTGGATTATTATTAAACAATGTGGCCTTTCTATACTTCTCAATTTTTGGGATTCTCTTTACTGCCCCACAGCTGATCAAGGTTTATAAATATTCCCTGGACATATATAAAAAATATATATTATAATTCAGTGGATTTAACTTTTTAGATACATTTATTACATCGGTTTGTTAATTATTTATTCCAATTTTATGCATCTTTTTCTTCCACTATTCTGATTCTGAGACATGGGCATTATTGGCATGTTCACAATAGTATTTTTTTATCAATTTCTCCTTTCATTCTTAATAATTTTTGTTTTAATATCCAGACACTATTTTGTTTGGTGCATCATGTTTACTTTGTTAGTATGAGTGTATTGCATCTTTATAAGCCAAGACATTTTCGCTTAGATAATTCCTCTTTGATTCTGCTTGGGGCTTCTGCATTAAACTCCACTTCATCTCACAAATTCTTCCGGATCCCAGTTTGTGTTTGTTGTATTTGCTGTTGCTACTTTGCTCCTTTAACTTCAACATTTATTTCATTAGTATAAGTGTGTCCCTTAGAAACATCACAGAGTTATTTTATCTTTGCTTATTACAAACTTGAATTTTTATTCTTTTCAAAGAATTCAGTGTGCTCAACTATAGTGTGTTAAGTTGATATACCTGATTCATCCCTTCTATATTAACTGGTTTGCCTCTTATTTTACATTTTCCTTCTTTTTTCTGCACCTTCTGGGTATTGAAGGTTATCCCCTCTCCTAAACTCACAACAGAATATGTTTCTCTATTATTATATGAAAAATGTGATATCTAGTATCACCCCCTCTCTCAAGACACACTATTTTATCTCTGCTTTCCTCACTTGAACAAAGTAAGTACGTGTGTCTCAAAATTAATTAAATATAATTCTAACTGCAACCACCCCTATAAGGGAGATACATTTACTGACTCTGAGAGAGAAATAATAATTCTACATTTTTAAATATAAAACACAGAGGAGAAGGATACTACAAATCATGCATCTTATTTTAGGAGTTTTATTGAGGGGATGCCTACGGGTTTAAATCCATCTAGATATTCGTGATGATGCTTTCCTAAGAGTAGTGGTATTGTAAAAATTGTAGAGAAAGTAAACTAATGTGTAAATTTAATGGTCTCAAGATCGGAATGTTATCTTACTCTTGTATCTTTCTTTTAAATAACAAACCTTGGTGGGTATTCGAGGAAATTTTATTTTTTTAAATGAAGAAATAAAATGCTCCAGTGATTTCCGATGTAGAAATTGCCAGGGTGATGTACGTTTTAATGATTTAGTTTTTGGCTTTTTGTGGTATCTTATTAAACTAAGTCAAGAGGATTTTATGATTTGTTAAAGTGAAGCTCATTTCAATTCGGAGCACTTTTATTCCTAAGCCTCAACCACTATGGTTGAAAAATTTGTAATTAGGATGAGATGAAGAAATTTTTAAATATTCTGCTAAGGTTAATATGCAACGCAAGACGGCCACATACAGAAATACAAGGGGTTACTGCATAGTACTATAGCATAATACTAAGCATTTAGTACTGCATATATTATATTGAGTTTTTCTATTTTGTTATATAATTGTCATACCGTTTAAGACCTCTACCAAAGATGATCTGTGTAAGTAATGCATTCACAGTTAATTTTAAAGCAGACACTGTATTGATTAAAGAAACATATAGTGAGTTCATTCAATGTGATAGTCTAGATAGATGCCAAAAAAGATATCAGAGAATTGGTGAGAATCACCACTATGTCAGTAATTGGTAAGAAATCTAGATGCCAATTACTGATTTAAGACAGAAGAATGAAGGGGGGGAAATCGGAGGGGGAGACAAACCATGAGAGACAATGGACTCTGAGAAACAAACTGAGGGTTCTGGAGGGGAGGGGGGGGGGGGATGGGTTGGCCCGGTGATGGGTATTAAAGAGGGCACGTTCTGCGTGGAGCACTGGGTGTTATATGCAAACAATGAATCATGGATCACTACATCAAAAACTAATGATGTAATGTATGGTGATTAACATAACAATAAAAACTTAAAAAAAAGAGAGCTTGTAATCTAACCTCACATGAGTTGGGGTGGGGTAATGTGGGAAGGAACTAGAAGAGAGTGGAGTGAAATGGATAAAACAAGTATAAACACAGGCTGAGGTCCTATTAGATATGACTCACTGTGTTAATTATACGAGAATAAACAATACTCTTATATTTTAATTGTCTTCAAGCATAATTGTCATTTGACTTACTTTCACCTGTTGAATAATCCTGTGGGTCAAGTATTCCTGATTCCTGCAGTGATCTAATACAGGAGTCCACCAGCTCAAGACCTGTTGTAAGTTCGTCTTCGATGTCTTTTTGACCATCTGAAATACAATATTTTCAAGTGATGAATAAACACATGATATTGTTATTATTAAAGCTTTAGGCTACTCTTTAATAATTAAAAGTATCCTAACCAAAGACATTACGTCCATGAAGTTCTCATTAGATTTCATGTTGTAATTCTTGGTCAACCAGTAGCAAAAGCCAAGGCCAGCGAATTCCGTGTATCCACGAAAATCATAAAAAGTTTCTAGGGAATTGAGAGACCTTAACTCTCAGGAAATCATGAGCTATCACAACATCATTTAATTTTAGTGTCGTGGTCTTATCGTGTCCATTTTTATTGGTCTTTTTTCTAAAGTTCACAAGGAAATTAATCAATAAAGACACAATGTAGAAATAAGTGTAAGTTTCATCAAGAAGTTGTACCTTACCTTGTGATTGCCAGTGAAACTGCTCTTCTGTTGAACTATAAAAAAGAGAATACACAGGTGTAATGCACTGATTGAAACCAAGGACCCTAGACTATAAGACACAGAGGGGCATTCGAGTAGCAATGCACTGTGGGCTCCATGGTGTGTCTTATTTCTATTTATTTATTTATTTATTTATTTATTTATTTATTTATTTAATTTATTTGTACTGAGAAAAGAGATTCTGTTCTGATGCAATCTTAACTTTAATCCATTTGATGTATATCTCTTTTGAATCACAGGTACTCGTGTGTTATAAATGGACACTCTTCTGTAATTTTCAGAGAATAGCTCCTTTTTTTTTTTTTTTACAAAACCCAACCTATTATACTCATCCCTTACAATACCTCCTACATGGATGCAGTTCTACCCAATTTTAGTTATTTTAAAATATGAGGCTGACTAGTTTCATGTAGACTTCGTCAGGTAGTCTGGGAAAGATATAACCTCCTTTCTCATTATAAAGAAGATACACTAAATCTAAACCTTCTTCCAGACATATCACATGAGCAGTTCCTGTCAGTTGATTACTAGTTTAAATTAAGTAATTTAAAAATTGTAACACTTTACCACCAATTGGATATACAGTTCCCAAATTCTCACTTTACAAATACATTTTATAAGACGACCTGGGTAGGAAGGGTTGTCCATATACAGGATAAGCCAAAGACACTGCACAGATTTCATCTATGGAGGCAACGTAGGTAACTTCTGAATGATTTATTAAATAGATAAATAAATTCAAAATTTCTAAACATGCATAACTCTTTCATTATATATGCAAATACTTTCTACATGCCCCCTTTTTGTATGTCAATAATTGGTAAGAAATCTAGATACCAATTACTGACAGGTATTTTGAGAATGATTTTCTACACTTATTTCACTAAAGCCTCTGTTCTGATCAAGCAGCTTCTATGAATAGCTCATCAGTTGCACAACAGCAAGTGGATTTTAGACCTTTAATCTGTATCGCAGAGATGGCTTCTGCATACATTTACAGAGGGACAAGGAAAAGGGAATTCTGGTATAAATCAGTGTTCAAAAAGCTATGATTGATATACACGAACACAAGGATAGTCCTTTAAGGGACATGTGACTTTTACAGGATATCTTGCTCCTCAACCCATCCATTTTAGCAAACTGGGAAATGGTTTCACAATGGTGAAAACTATAGACAGAATTGATATGTGAAATGATAACTTTATAAATTCAATCCAACACAACTTTTTCTTGTATCAAAAAGTTATGTGCTATATAGTGGTAATAGAGAACTACAAAGTTTCACACTTAAAACAGAAATGTAATCCTGAAGTCAATATTTTAAAAATTGCACGCATGGTCAGTGAGTAAGAGGCATTTTAAATATGGGAATAAAAAAATGCTTTCATATTTATAGTAGGTTGAATGGTGCCCCTCACCCCCAAAAGATATGATCACATTAAATCTCCAGAAACCATGTAGCTACTTTTTGGAAAAAGCGTTTTTGTAGATGTAATTAAGTTAAAGGTCTTCAGATGAGATCATCCTAAATCCCACGATAACTGTCCTTCTAAGAAATAGAAATGGAGAAACACAGAAGAGAAGGTTATAGGAAAGTGGAAGCAGAAATTGGAGTCCTGCATGTATAAGCCAAGAAATGCCTGGAGCCAGCAAAGAATTTCTAGAGCCATCAGAACCTGGAAGAAATAAGAAATGATCCCCTCCCCTCCCCCAAACCTTCACAGGGAACACAGCCCTGCTGACGCCTTGATTTTGAACTTCCGGCCTCCAACACTGTGAGAGACTACATTTTTTGTTTTGTTTTAAGCCACTCAGCTGTGGTAATTTGTTACGGCAGCCCCAGGAAACTGATACAATATTTTTCTGATACAATATAAATGCTCTCTTGTTACACCCTCCAGGATTTACAACTATCTCTATGAGGCTACATTCCTTTGGCCAGTATAGCCCTTCCCTAAGTACTTACTATATACCTTGGCTCTGTCAATTCCTGTCAACCACAATGCTCTTCTAATAGACGGCGAATAAAGGGTTATAGGTGTTAAATACCTTGACCACACGGATCCTAAGGAGCTCAACAACGACTTAAACTAACCTGTCCCACTCCACAGCTCATATTCCTCGTTCACAATAAAGTCATGGAGGGAAACACCCTCAAGTGACTTCCCACCTGAAGCGGTACGAGGAAGTCAATGGAGGCACTCACGACTCCTCTCCTCAAAGGCACACTGTAGAGCACACTTCACACCCCCGCGCACACAGATGGGACCATGTAAACCCTATGACAGGAAGTGACAAGTGCCACTTCCTGCCCCAAGCACAGAAGGGCAAGCATGCGATCCTCATGCTGTCTTTCTCTCCTGATCCCCGCTGCGATGGGTCCCTGAGTAGGAGGGAAGATTTCTGCCAGCCCTGAGAAGACACAGCATGAGTGAGAAATAAAGCCCTGCTGTGTGAAAACTCTGGAGCTGGAGGGGGGGTTTGTTTCTGTAGAATAAATATCACACTGAGGAATACAGAAATGTGTCAGTATTTGAGGTTGTAAGGTGTTTCTTGCTTCTCTGCCTTCCATTTCCACAGCGTCACGTGGGGAGAAAATGTCTGGGGTCACTCACACAAATAAGGTGGTGTGACAGCTTTTACTCAACCTGTGAGATGTATCTGCTCATCTACAATAATGGGCGATTTCATGTGTATGACTACGCATCCCAGTTTTATATAATATTTACTTTTTGCTCATCTCTTTCAAAAGTGTTTCGATTTTATGATGCAACAGAAATAAGAAGAGACATTTTGTATTGCAATTGAAAGAATACCATTCCCAGTGAATATGATGGAACAATCCTCTCAAAGCGGAGGGAACCTTCCTTTTGGCCAGATAAAGAGCATTAATCATTTAAAAGGTTTCCTGATTCCTTTAGTACAGTTAAAATGCATTAAAAGTATGAGTGATCACAGAAAATAGAAGTCCCAAGAGAAACTTGGTTTGGATTTTATTTCCATTAAGTGCACACTTTACTCGCTCTGTTAGGGGATTTTATGCAATTGTATATCTTATACACTTGATTCCTTCTTTTAAAACTACTTTTGGGTGGATGCTTTTTAAAAAGCAAACAAACTATTTATTCATCTGATAAACACAGATTATGCCTGTATCCCACACATTCTTATTTCAGCTGTTTAGGAATTACTCATGGTGAACTTTCTCCCAATTATATCGTTCAATTTAGTATAATATAAAAGTTATTTTCTGAAGCAGTTGTAACTCCCATGCATGTTAAATTTTAGAAAATGAAGTTTGCTTTACTACCGAAATGCTGTTTCTTGAAATACAAGTAATCTGTAAAGAATTAAATTTAATAAAATAGAGATGTAATTTAGAGTAGTCAGTATGTATTTAAACATAACTATGTACAAGTTCCAGAACCCAATTATTATGAGCAAAATAACAAAGACTACCTAACATTTAACTTTTAAACATATAGATAAATATGTACATAAATCAGTAGTGCTAGGAAACAGTTTTTAAAACAATAATATATTAAAAGCACCAATCCTGGGGCACCTGGGTGGCTCAGTTGGTTAAATGTCTGTCTTCAGCTCAGGTCATAATCCTGGGGTCCTGCGATCGAGCCCCACTTCGGGCTCCCCACTCAACAGGGAGTCTGCTTCTCCCTCTCCCTCTGCCTCCCTCCCCCACTCGTGCTCTCTCTCTCTCACTTGCTCTCTGTCTCAGTAAATAAATAAAATATTGATTTTTTAAAAGCACAAATCCCAGTAGGTAACACTTAGATAGTTCTCACTTTAAACCAGACAATATTCTAACTGATTTATAGTTAACATTCATGACAACAGCTTTGAGATGGGTACTGTTTTCCCATTTTACAGATAATGAAACTGAGGTAAAATGTTCAAGAACTTGCCGGAAGTCCCACCTCCAGCAAGCTGTGGAGGCAGGATTATGACCTTGGGTATCCTGTTCTAGAGGCTGCATTCCACACATGTGGCGACATAAAAATTAAACTCCTATGTGATAAAAACAAAAACATAAACATAAAACCATCAACCAAGTTGAAAAAAACAAGCCATGTCCTGGGAGAAGATATTTGCAATGCATATAACTTAAAAGGGTTAGCTTCCAGAACATTAAAATAACTCCCACAAATCATTTTAAGATAAAGATTAAAAGGTCAAATAGGAGAGAGGTCAATAAATATATATATCGCTGATGCACAGAAGAAAAAAAATCAAGAATCAGGATGGTCACTGAACATATTAAAAGATACTCAAATCTATTAGCCATTGAAAGAATATAAACTAAACACAAGACAATTCTTTATATTGCACAGGCTATCAAACAACTAGGAAGTCTGACAGTATTCTCTACTGGAGAGGAGTTGGGGAAATAAGAAACTCTCATACATTGTACATGAAAGAGTAAATCAGAGACTTGGGTGAGCAATGAGGCAAAATCTGGTAATGTTTTATATGCAGATGCCCAATCACTCAGTAATTCCGCTTGTAGGCAGAGCTTCTAGGGAAACCTGCACACCTATGCTCGGGACACCTGGACAAGACTGTTCATGCCCACATGTTGGCAGTAGCAAGAACATGGTAACAACCTACAGGATCAATAATAGGGTATGGACAAATATAATACTGTGATTGCATACCTATATACGGGATCAACACTATTCAGCAGTTAAAATAAATTAGCCAAATACATAATGTATCCACATAGGTAGTTCTCAAAAGCAAAACACAGAGTGGAAAATGCAAATTTCCCATATGTATTGCCTGATCCCAATTATGTGAATTTTAAAAACACTGACTAAACAATATTGTGTATATGTACACATAGGTATTCACACACATATATATACACAAAGGTTATTTTTTAGTTTAAACTAGTTTTACATCTATCTACCTACCTACCTACCTACCTATCAAGGGAAATCATATAAGTGTAGATTAAAAGTTACACCGAAATTCATGATGGTGGTAGCCTCTGAGGAAGAGAGAGAAATGCCTGAGAAGGGGTAAAAAGGGAATTTCTCTTTTATCCTTAATGTTTTACTTCATGAAAAATGACGGAAAATGTTAACATTAATTTAGGAATGCCTTAGGTACTTGGAATAAATAACATCATGATTCTTACATTTAGAAACATGTTTAGTTAAATGCTTAGGTAAATCCTTGTAACTCAGTTCCACATAAACCCCCACCACTGTTAGAATCACTCATAGTTGGAATTCAAATAATGCAAAAAAAATCTGAAATATAAAGTCCAAATAATAGAGGGAAATAATGGATTTAGAGCTATAATTGCTTTTGTCTCCATTTTCTTGGTTATAAAAGTGACACAATCACTTTTGCTGCTTTGATATAAGCTTAAAACATTTCAAGTGAGCCACCAATAACTTCCAAGTTCTACGGGCATGATGTTGGGGAAAAACTAGTTTATACCGAAGAATAACCTCTGAGATCCTTGAGAAGTGATTTTCACCCTTATTATTTCCAGCATGATAGTCTCCTTATCCTCCTCCAGGCTACTTGTAATAAATAAATAAATATATGAAAGTTCAGGGAGTTTGCTTAACGTCAGGAAAAGACACAAAGCCACGCAACACCAGAGCAACTCTGTCTGTCATGAACCAGCGCAAATATATTTTCTGATTTTCCTTTTCAGCTTTCTGATGCCCAGAGCATCAATCCCAACACTGTAGCATGTGGTGTATTATTGCTCACAATATGATTCAAAATGAAATAAAGGTAAGGAACTATGAGGGATTTTTTGGTGTTGTTAGTTTGCTTTCAAGTTAAGCAATGTACCTAAAACAGAAGCCAGAGGAGCTAGCGTGAAGTAAATGGCTTCAGAACTAATATTTGATTGGTCAAAAGTCCAGATTACTGTGGAAATGTAACATACTCGGTAAGAATGCTGAGAAGGGGTTGCCCATGTTGCTGGGCTGCCCTCTTAGCTCAGTGCACTGTACCCAGACCAAATTTGTTAGGATTGGTGAGCAACTCTGCTTCCCCCAGAACTTCCTGAGCAACTGATTTCCCTTCAGTCCACTGCTTTGTGGTCTCTAGATGTATCATATCCCAAATGAATGTCCTAATCTCTCCGCCATGCCATTGGCATGTTTATTTCTTTCTTAGATCCTACATCTTCTTTCTGCTTTACCTATTCTCATTAGAAATGTAATTTTACAGCTATTATAAAAATGTCTGTAGGGCTACAACGGATAGCCAGAGGACCACAGAGCTCCCAAACCAGGAGAGTTCAATACATTAGTTTGTATCAAGTGATTTATTTATCAGGTGATCAGGGCCTGGCAGGTCTTGAACAAATATGGAATTTTACATATTGTTAGAATGGTTTTTATGGCTTGTAGGTTATGCCTTACTCTATTTTATCCTTTGGAGCCACTGCAGTCCTGTCGTGGAAGGGTTAGGTTGGGGGACAGACATAGAGAAATGAGAACAGAGGACATTAAGAAAATACCCAGGCATGGTGGTCTGTGCCTAGGCTGTTGGTCACAGCCAGTCCTGGCGCAAATGGGAACAAAGTCATCACACATTCTTGGCAGGTGCTCATGGTGGCTTTGAGTATACGGAACAGAGAATGCAGCGTCAGCTCCTTGGGACTCTAGTCTGATAGGGATGCGGGAAACCAGCACTCAAAGCTGGGAGAACCATCGCGTGAAAAAGTGCGCTCAAGTCAATACTGTGCACAGGTGCGTAGGACTTGGAGCATGGAACTTAATCTCTTTAAGCCTCAGTTTCCCCATTTATAAAATGGCGATTTATTAGAATTTCCCATAGAGATCTTATGAAAACTCATGTATGTAAAACCCACAGAATAGTGCGGGAGCATAGAAGGCATCTAGAAGGCATTAAAAAAAAAAAAAAAGCAAGCTCTCATTATCACATGTAGAGCAGAAGGCTCAGAGAGTATAGGCAGCTTGGAATTGGAAGTTTGATGGGTCCACCATATGAAATTCAACTTGTCCATGCTGGGGACCAATAAATACCATGACACCAGTAATGTGAGAAGCTTTGCACAATTTAAATTGTCCCCCTTTTCTTTTCTCTACACTAACACTGTAAAGAAAAAGAGGCAGTCTGTGATTTCCACAGAAAGATAATTCACTTTTAAACCATACGTTTGCCCATCAGTCCTGCACAGAATGCCTCTCTCTGCGGCACCTGCCACTGTTCTTGCTGTAGTAAAACAAAAAACAAAAAACAAAGCAAAACCTTAAAAGTCCATTTGTTATTTTCAAAACCTTGCAAGAAAATAAGTCAGACCCAAATTGCTATTATTAATTTCTTTTTAGTTTGAGGCAGGGGAAATTCATATCCTTAAGTTAATTTTGCTGGGATTGGTGACTGACAAGTTATCTAAACAACTAGGAGTGGTTCCCATGCAGTAGCCTGGATACACACGGTCGCAATGTTTATCACAGGGTCCTGCGACAATGCCAGGCTTGTGCCCTGGCCAGCCAGAGCTACACAACGGGGAACTAACGTGAATTCTGTTCTGTTTTAATTCCCTCAAAAATACATACTCCAGTTTTTAGCAACCACAAAGAATTAGCCCTCGGCTCAACACCCTAAACGTGCTATCTACACAAAGTCAAGCTCTTACCATGGGAAAGACATAATTTCAAGTTTCTCTTTTTTGAACGCTTTTCTAGTTTTGGCGTAAACTGAGTTATATTACAAGAGACAGATTGTGTATGAAATTCTGTATCAGAGGAAGGAACAATTGGTAAATTATAAACTAGAAAATTCTCATGTTATATGTTTCCCCTCTGTAGTTTTCTGGGAGATTTCTCATGCATGAGCTAGGCACTTTTTAAATGCTTATACTAGCACATCAGAATTTTACAGGGGTTGAAGCAAAATTCTGGAACGCCAGCCACGTTAGACAATAAAGTTATCGTAATATTTTTGTCTGTGAGCATTCCATAAACCGGGATGTAGTAAGTCACAACTGCAGATGACCAGGGACACTATTAATTAAATAACTCTGAGACCTTGTAATATTTGGAAATGTCTTCCAAACTACCGGAAACTGGAATCGTTTACACAGTTTATATGCTAAGTGTATACTACTGCATTATACATTGTTACGTTAGTAGTCTCCTTAGTGTTCCTCACAACTCATGGCTCGATCTTTGGTGAATCCAAAGGCTTCACTCATGGATCTTGAGAGTGAATAGAGAGCTCAAGTGCATTTTGCAGTTCGGTCATTAATAATTGATTTCTTAGGCAGGAGAAGAGGATAAGAATAATGGGTTTGTCTGCTGACAGAGGTGTTATGTATACGAATGTTCTCAGATGTTCCAAATTTCAGTCTTTTGCATACAGTCTCCCAGAATTATCTCTGTTGTTAGGGTCCTCTCAGTGAAGGGAGCTCCTTAGCGTTGGGGACATCTCTGGACAAAAGGAGGGGTCAAGTTTATGTTTTCCTAGCTTCTTGGGATCATGTGTGAGATTCTGTGTGTGGGGGTGTCCCTCACTCCTCTGTTCCTCTCAAATGCACTGATCTGGGGCGCCTGGCTGGTTCAGGTGGTTAAGCATCTGCCTTCAGCCCAGGTCATGATCCTGGGGTCCTGGGATCAAGCCCCACGTTGGGCTCCCTGCTCAGCAGGGAGCCTGTTTCTCTCTCTCCTTCTGCCTGCCGCTACCACTGTTTGTGCTCCACCCCCGCATCAAATAAATAAAATCTTTAAAAAAATAAAAAAATAAAATGCACTGATTTGCTCCAGCTTTTCTTTCACCTGTTCTTGCTTCATAAGTGTGTTATCTATTACAGATATGTCAAACCCTGAGTATTGAGTTTGACTGAAAGTGATATGATTTTATTAATATAAGTGAAGCTAACACCTCTTAGGTATTTAATGGAAATTTATGCAAATAACCGTTGCCTGTTTCACAGAAAAGAGAAGTCTGAATCTTTTGTTTTCTGTCTTCGAGTAGCAACAGATGATTTGTAAAAATAAGTTTCAATTTCCCTGTCCTTATGGAGCAGAAATCATGTAATGTTCGTGAATAACTCTCACAGAATTATAGATCTTTACTTCCTTATGAGCAGCAGTGGCTTTTAAAACCATTTGAAGGTTCCATTCAAACGTTCAATGGGCACACAAATGTTGATAGTTTATTCATAAATGCCCCAAACTAGAAACAACCAAATGTTCTGCAACAGGTGAATGGTTAAACAAGCAAATACATCCACACCAAGGAGAAGAATGTAGCGATAAAAAGAAATGGATTATTGATAGATGTATTAAACAGCAGTTTGGAGGGATCTCAAGGGAATTATGCTGAGTGAAAAAGATAAATAACATTCTTTTCTTTAAAAAGATTTTATTTATTTATTTGAGAGCGAGCATGAGAAGAGGAGAGTGTCAGAGGAAGAAGCAGACTCCCTGCTGAGCAGGGAGCCCCATTCAGGACTCGATCCCGGGCCTCCAGGATCATGACCTTAGCTGAAGGCAGTCACTTAACCAACTGAGCCACCCAGGTGCCCTGATAAATAACATTCTTGAAATAACAAAATTATAGAACTAGGGAATAGATCAGTAGTTGCCAGGGCTCCGGGATGGAGGATGAGTATGGGTGTGACCACAAAGTGGTAAGAGGAAGTCTTATGGTGCTGGAATCATCCTGCATCTTATTGTGGTGGTGGTTACACAAAGCTCCTATGTGATAAGACTGCACTGAACTAAACACACACACACACACACACACACACACACACACACACGTGCACACGGGAATTCAGCTAATTAAAACGGGGGAAATCCCAGATTGTACCAATGTCAGTTTCCTGGTTGTGATACTGTGTTACACAGTTACCCCACTGATGTTGCCATTGATGGGAACTGGGAGAAGTTACAGGATATGTGTCTGTGCGTTTTATTTTGTGACTGCCCATGAATCTATAATCGTTTCAAAACCAAAAGGTTAAAAAAATAGTGGGGTAGGGTTTGGTCTGCTTTCTTTTCTTTTCCCTGAACTGTTTTCTCTACATGCAATATGCCATTCATTTATTCCCATATAATAATTAAACTAGGATTCAAAGAACATTGGGAAGAGTGGAGTAAAGGGAATGGAAGGAAGGAACAAAGAAGGAAGAAATAAGAAAAAAAAAAAAAGAAAGCATTGTGAACTTCTGATTATCCCTTTTGTTCTTCCTCCGTAGGCAGAACTCAAGCGACTCTGCCCTGGGCTCTTTTCTGCTTTGTTCTGTGAATGAAGGCATTATCCCTGGAGCATAATATACCAATCATACTGCCCACTGCCAGTCAGATGCAAGGGATCGTGCTGCTTCTGAATGAAAATTTATCCATTATATCTAGGCTCCCTACTCATCAGGACCCTGTATTCGCTTCCATTGCCATATGTTTTTGGGGGAAAATTAAAATGGTATTTTGGCTTACAGAACCAGAGCAAACAAAATACAAGTCTGAATGCATTCTACGTGAGTCCAAGAGGCCTCACATGATACAATTCATTGGCTCTCTGGAAGCATATTCATTAAAGTTAGGCTTGAACCTGGCAGACACGCTCCTGTTTCTCCTGCTAATTCATGGGGGGAGGGGCGCGCCCCAGTGCCAGTCTGCTTCCGCAACCCCCTACCCACTACCCCGGCTCCTGAAAATTGGTTTCCTTGATTACATCTGTCTGTTGCTTTCCATATTTATGGTGGTAGGGGAAAAAAATCATATATTAAGAGCTGCCTTCTTTCCAGCACTTATACTACCTAATGCTTGAAACTGAAAAGCTGGATCAGCCTCCCCACCTTCTCTCCCTATCTTCTGGTCACAGGGCCCCTTGATTTGTCCTGAGTCTTCCTTTTAAGAAAGAATGGGCATTTGAATGTGACAGCTCACCAAACAATTGTACTGCCTGCTAAACGGATAAAACCATTTAAAAATCCATGAATTGAAAGATCTATTAATGTTAAGATATTTAAAGCGTATCTTCCCCCAAATAATTTTTGAGATCCTTAGCATGTACCTATCCCTTCTCCACCGTAAATGTGCCTCGAAACCCACTCCCTTTACGGTTGCTATCGTCGGGGCTTTTTGTGTTCTCTTTCCTGGTGCTATAAAGAGCTCTCTGCCTAAGGGTAGATGTAGCTTCCCATCGACAAGGATTCTCTCCTTGATCAGACTTCAGTTAGGCTCCTGTGAACTTTTTGACTAGGTTTCAGTAGTGGGCTCTTCCTTGCAGAGTCTAGTTCTAGCAAGAATCCTGCCCAGTCAGGTTAACCAGAATCCCCCACGCTTGATGTCTGGCCACCCTCCATATCTGATTGGTTCTCTACCCTCTACCGTCCCCCAGGGGATGTCCGCTTACTTGGCTTGCTTGCCTTCAGCATGAATCTTGTTAAGTCAGTTAGGCAGTTAGGCAGAATCCCTCCCGCCCCCAACCTGTTCCTGATGGTTCCTCCGAGTAACTTTCCATCCACTGACCCCCACCCTGCTCCTTGGCTTTAAATTCCATTTTTCCTTGTAGTATTCGGAGTCAGGTGCTATCTTTCTCCCCTACTGCAAACCCCACTGTAGCAGCCCCCCACCACCACACCTTGAATAAAGTCTGCCGTATTGTTCTTTCACAAATATCACCCAGTAACATTTTCATTACCACCACAGACTCCCCACAGCCTGAGGGGAACATGCAAAGCCACATCCCTCTATAATCTCTGTCTCCTCCTAGGTGCCGAGATAACATTACCAGGGTGGGCTTCATGGGAGTAAGACCTGGCGGTTGTCCCAAATTACAACTGTCCCACACTCAGAGCGCCCCCTATCTTTGAACTTGTGTTTTGCAAGGGGAACACTGGAACATGCACATGAGTGGAGTGGACATGCATAATGTGTGTGTCGTTCTATTCTGGGCTGTCTCATTCACAGAACGCTTGCAAGGCCCTATCGGACCCATAATGTGTTGTGGGAGCTAAGTAAGACTCAAGGTGAGTCCCAGGTAAGCATGGATGTTTCTGACTGAGTAAGCAGGAGTGCTGACTGCCCCAAAAGGCCACGCTTACCCTTCAAACCAGAACTTGCTTTGAAATAAGAAAGGCAAAGATGTTCTAAGAACCGTGAACAGTCATTGAACCCTATCACATCCTTTCTTACTCATGTTACTCTCCTATGTCTGCCAACTATTTATGCTAAAAATGATGACCTAGAAGGAAAGGAAAAGATATGGCAACCCACAGTTCTATTTCCTTTCAGTCCTTCCTTACTCTTCAGTAAGACAATGTTAGTAGAATTGTGCATATTGAGAAGTGAAAAAAAAAAACAGGTAAATTTGGGTGCTGTTTCCACTGGTCTGCTGAGAACGAAGTACGTATGCATGTATGGGCTATTAAATATGAATTGTATCATTTCAGTGATTCTGCATACAAATTCAGCACTCCTATATTTGCATTTAAATCTGGCATTGCGCAATACAACGATAAGTGGAATAATTTGTGCCAATAGTTTAAAATTTTAATTCTTCTTTACTTAGAATGACATTACATAGTAAATTAAACACGTTATGACAAGGAGAGAGAGGGAGTGTGGGAGCGCATGGGAGAAAGGAAAAGCTTTAGTATCTCTTTAGTACCTTTAACGGCATTCCACATCCCGTGTTCTCATTCTGCACTGATTGTTGCAGATTATATAACTGGCTCTAAACACGAGCTAACGCAGATTGCTATTGTGGGGATTAAATGAAAATACACATGAAGGTCCTAGGCACAGACGGAATATCAACCAGTCCTTCCCTATCTCTCCTCCAGTTCACTCCACCCAGCCCCTTTCTCCTATTCTATGCCTGTAGCCTTTTCTTGCTCCTATCAATCATCCACCGTGTATTGTGCAAGACTGTTGAATCACAGACCCGTACCTCTGAAACAAATAATACATTATATGTTAAAAAAAGAAAAAAAAAGAAGAAGAAGATAGCAGGAAGGGAAGAATGAAGGGGGAGAAATCGGAGGGGGAGACGAACCATGAGAGACAATGGGCTCTGAAAAACAAACGGAGGGTTCTAGAGGGGAGGGGATGGGGGGATGGGTTAGCCTGGTGATGGGTATTAAAGAAGGCACGTTCTGCGTGGAGCACTGGGTGTTATGCACAAACAATGAATCATGGAACACTACATCAAAAACTAATGATGTAATGTAGGGTGATTAACATAATAATTAAAAAAATGAAATAAAATAAATAAATAGACACCAAGAAACAAACAAACAAAAATATCCACCATGTCACTGACATCAACATCCCAAAGCAGAAAGTTGATCATGGGAAGCCCTAGTTCAAAAGCCTTCAGTGGTTTCCCATTGCCTGGGAGATCAAATCCAGGCTCCTTTGCAGAACCTGCTTGGTGTATGAGGACTCCTCTGACCCACTTTGAGGACCCAGCCTCAGCCACCTGCTTTAGACGTCCAGGCTGACTGAGGCTCTGCATCGTCTGAGACCCCAGAGCAGCCTTATCACTCGTCAAAACACACTATAATGATGTGTTTATTTTTTAATAAAGATTTTATTTATTTATTTGAGAGAGAAAGAGAGCTGGAGGGAGGGGCAGAGGGAGAGGCAGACTCCCCGCTGAGCAAGGAGCCTGACACGGGGCTCGATCCCAGGACCCTGGGATCAGGACCTGAGCTGAAGGCAGATGCTTAACTGCCTGAGCCACCCAGGCACCCCCAATGACTTGTTTTTAATACTTTGTTAGACTGTGAGCTCCCTGAGGACAAGAAACCAAACAGTATTCATCTCTGTATTCCATAGTATAAAGCTCGTTGCCTAGCATTCATCAAACATTCGTTCATAAATGAAGATCAGCACAGTTAGTACAAGCCAAGACTTCGACTCATATTCGAAGTGTCCTTTTATTTGTTTCTCTTCTTTAGAATTGCATCGTGACAAAGAGGGACTAAAACTCTCTTATTATACTTCTATCATAGAACGTCAGTGGAATAAAGTAATCTACCTAGTGAGTGTTTTGATTTGTACAACCTCGATTAGAATAAAAACAATCACTAATCAGCTGCTAAGCTATCAGTTACCCTATATATGAAATTATCAAAGCACAAATTATTTAATGGTGCACCATGACAAATCTTTTTATAAAAGCAATGAAACTTTAATTATATTTTTATGTACCTAAATTTATAGATTACCATTTTTTTTCCTAAGTTCAGTATACATTTGGATTCAAGAGGAGGCCACAGTGGGCAAAACTATTGCTCTGTGGGGGTAGGGAAAATCTATCATTTTCAAGTAGCACTACATCTTACACCACTATACGATAATCTCTTTTTTTAATTGTTAAATTCTGTTCATCCTATGGACTTGAACAAACTAATTTTCCTCTTTTTAATTGAGCCTATGATCATATTTCATTCACTCAAGCTTCCTGTTAAATGAAACACTGTTTTCACTTATAAATGTTCTATGATGTGTTCCTAGTGGTTTCTAATTGGGGACAATTACACACAGATAAATCAGAACTCATCAGTGGCAGTTGTCATTAGCATGTCCCTGTTCTACTTCTGAGGCCTTCATGTTGGTTTAAGGCAATAGGGCAAATCAGGACTCCAGAGGGAGCCTTGATGGAGAAGCTCAGGAAATTCATAGGCAGTGAGGACATCCTTCATCCCTAATTTGTTGGTTTAATCTGGCTAGAGAGGAACTGACAAAATCTGCATCATGTAATGTGCTTAAAGGTCTAAATGAAATGAGTTGGTGGTGTTGGTTTAGCTCCTATTAGACCCATTTCTAAGTCATATGAGCCCCTGATAAATTACTTTAATGAGCCCTTCTCGCAGAAAATGCAACATAGAAACTAGACGTAGGCATTTTGTATAGATTTTTCTAAAAGCCTTAAAAAAGTGAAATGATGTGGGGCATCTGGTGGCTCAGTCAGTTAAGCGTCCAACTCTTGGTTTTGGCTCCAGTTATGACCTTGGGATTGTGAGACTGAGCCCCGTGCTCAGCGTGGAGTCTGCTTGGGATTCTTTCCCTCTTCCTCTCCCTCCCCTTGCTCATGTGTGCACTCTCTCTCTCCCTCTCTCAAATGAATGAATGAATGAATGAATGAATAAATGAATAAAATCTTTTTAAAAAAGTGAAATGATGAGAGCCCAGAAAGTGGGTTATCACCCCCTTGCACAGGTCATTATAAGTGCAGAGGAAAATTACACCCCCCAATCAGAGTAGATTTTCTTCATTTTTTTTTCCTATTCAGAAAGAAAGAACCAGAACAACAAATATAATTTTTTTATATTTGTAACTGGTGGTGATTATCTGCATATTCACTGCTGGAAAGTAAAGTGACTATTTTTTTTACTGTTATGAGTTAACATAAAAAATACAAAAAGAAGTAAAATATTGGAATGGACGATAAAATATAATAAACCAATTTCTCCAGAGTCAGGGAAGATATACTTTTTTTTTTTTTTTTTGAGAGAGAGAGAGAGAGGGGGAGGGAGAGTGCATGCTCAGAGCACGAGGTGAGGGCATGACCTAGGACAGAGAGAATCTTAAGCAGGCTCCACGCCCAGTGTGGAGTCTGACTGGGGGGCGGGGCTCGATCTTACAACCCTGAGATCATAACCTGAGCTGAAATCAAGAGTTGGACGCTTAACTGACTGAGCCACCCAGGCGCTCCCTTCTCTTGCTTTACTGTATAAGTAGTTTAAAAAATAATAGGTTAAGTAAGAGCAGTTTGTTTGTTTTTTTCAATACAGGCTGAAAGTCAAAACAAGAATAAAAATGGTACTTCTTTTCCTCTTTTTTGACATTCAAAATATAAGAAAATACCAAAAAATCAAATTCCCCCAAACTTAGAATTGTATGTAATTAATGCACTATCCTGGGAAATGACTTGCCTTTCCCCATAGTGACTGGACAAGCTAGACTCAGAATGTCCATTTAGAAAACTGACGAAAATATGTTTCTTTATTTTGCTATCATTTGCCTTTCCCGTGAACGTAGGGATACATACGTGCACATGTGCACCCAGACACAAACACATTTGCAAACACACCCCACACCACCATGACCACCGACAGCAACAACCTTCTTTCTGTCCTAATTTGGAAGTTAAGACAGTATTTTGTGTCAGAATAGAGAACAGAAATGCCAGTATTTTCCCTTAGGGATAACATAGGAAAATGTAAATTTTAGAATGAAATCTCGCCATTTGTAACAGCATGGATGGAGCTAGAGAGTATTATGCTAAGCGAAATAAGTCAGTCAGAGAAAGACAAATACCACATGATTTCACTCAGATGTGGAGTTTGAAAAAACAAAACAAACAAGCAAAGGGGAAAAAATAAAGAGAAACAAATCAAGAAATGGACTCTTAACTCTAGAGAACAAACTGCTGGTGACCAGATGCGAGGGTGTGGGTTAAACAGGTGATGGGGATGAAGGGGTGCACTTGTCGTGATGAGCACCGGGTGTTGTATGAAGTGTTGAACCTCTATACTGTACACCTGAAACTAATATTACACTGTATGTTAACTAGCTGGAATTTAAATAAAAACTTAAAAAAATTAGAAAAATAAAATAAAGTAAATACAGGGGTCATACTTTTCTTCTCCTTTCCAGAGATTCAGAACTCTACCCTGTCAGGGCATAAATTCAGGCTGTGCATCTCATTGAGATTGAGCAGTTTAATGTGGCTGGGTCCTTGAAATATATCCTCATTACTTGAAAAAATAATAATAAATATATCCTGCCTATTGCAAATTGGTCAGTAGAAGCAGCTTTACATAACATAAAATAGTATTAGGCAGATCTTCTTTACCGACGTTATGTCATTTCGGAGAGGATTTTTACAGAACTTCTTCTCTTTCCGAGCCCTCTTTTGGTGGAAGGTGTTACATTGCTCACCTCCCCCAGGCCTGTGCTCCTGCAAGCTGAGGTAAAAATGACAAAGAGCTCTCAAGGGGAATTCAGCTAAAAAAAGTATTATAAGTCCACAGAAAGGGTGAGCCCTTAGCTCTTGGACTAATACCCTGCAGTGCCAATGTAGCAGCCAATCCTCCTTAAACAAGTCTAGCAAGTTAAACTAGATATACTTATGTCAGGAATGCATGTGATGGATCACAGTTAACCACAAATTCTGCCACTTCATTCACTGACAAATGGGGGGGGGTTCTCTTTCTCCCCCCGCCTTTTATTTAATGACCTGCTTAGGCCATGAAAATGCAGCAGAATCATTAAAATGATGCTTTGTAACTTTCAGCTCAGGTTATGATCTCGGGGGTCCTGGGATTGAGCCCTGCAGGTCTGGCTCCGGGCTCAACGGGGAGTCCACTTCAGGATTCTCTCTCTCTTCCTCTGCCCCCCTCCCAGCTCACTTGTGCTCTCTCTCTCTCTCTCTCTCTAAAATAAATAAATATTGAAAAAAGAAACACAGGGTGGAACATTTAACTACCTGCTTTTTTGTATCCTGAGTAAATCAATCTTCTTTTTTATTTCATTTTTCAATGAATTAAAGTGAATACACACTAGCTAAGCTCCAAACCATGAGTTTCTGGAGTTGAGATTTAAAAAGAAGTAAAATGTTTAGGGCCTGTTACCTTGAGAAAAAATACACTTTGCCATAGAAATGATGTATAAAACTATAAATTAATAGTAGGTAATGCAGACAGTGTTACAAGCTAGCATAAACTGGGCATATGATGGCAAAGACTTTGTAAAAAAAATGAAGTGAATTTCACCAAGATAGATTATCTGGGTAAAAATGTGATTTGAGCCTGATCTTGCAAGAAATGATGGGAAAGAACTGAACAGGAGAATGGAGGAGAATCCCATGGGAATATTGACTTGGCAGATATCTAACAGGAACTAAAGATGAAAGAAAAATAAAAATCAATAACTTATTTAAGTCAGTTAAACATTTCTAGACAACACTATAGCTAAGCTCTGCAGAATGTAATTCAGCCAGAGAAATACTTCTTCCCTTGCTGGGGTGGTGGTGAAATGCAGGGATGGGGATGGGGAGTGCAACTTAAGCTAAAAGGTGATACTTGGGGGGCGCCTGACTGGCTCAGTTGGAAGAGCGTGTGGCTCTTGCAACTCAGACGGCTTCTTATGAAACTAAACACACACCTACTCAATGATCCGATCCAGTGATATCAATCCTAGATATCTTCCCCAGAAACACAAAACATACATATACAAAAAGACTTGTACGAGAATGTTCTTGGCAGCTTTATTTATAATAGCCCCAAACTGGAAAGAGCCCAAATGCTCACCAATAGAAGAATGAGTAAGTAATTTGTGTTGTATTTATACAAGGAATGCTGTTAAATGGTGAACAAAAGCACTATTCATATGTTCAAAAGCATGATGAATCCAAAAGCTTCATGTTCAATGAAAAAAAGACAGCAAATGACACATACTCTTTGTACCCTTTAATATGGAATTCTCATGTAGGCAAAACTAGTTTATGGTAGAAAAAACCCAAAACAACAGTAGTTGCCTATGAGAGAGTAGGGGTGAGGTTTGCAGGTAAGGGGCATGGATCAGCTTCCTGGGGTGATGTGCAATGTCTGTATCTTGATGGAGGTTTGGGTTACCCATTTTTTTCCTTTATTAAAACTTGTTGAATGGTGCATTTGAGATTTGTGCCTTTCCTTGTATGAAAGTTGTACTTCAAAGGGAAAAAATAGGAACTGGAAATAAATAATAAACTCTAGTTATTGATACACACGCTGAAGTATCCGGGAGGGTAGTGTACTGATGTCTGTGATTTTTTTGAAATGCATCAACAGATAACATTTGTTATATGACAAATAGCATTTGTCATATAACAAATAGCATACACTAAGTGGCACATAGATGAATACATATGTGATTAATCAAGTATATCAAACTTAGTGGTAGGAGGTAGGTGGTGGGCATATGGATGTTCACTGTAAAATTCTTTCAACTTTTCTGTTTAATTTTTTTTCTTTTTCTTCCTTCCATTTTTTGTTTTGTTTTGTTTTGTTTTAGAGAAAGAATCTCAGGGGGGCTCTCCAACATGGGGCTCGATCTCTCGACCCTGAGATCATGACCTGAGCAGAAATCAAGAGTCAGACACTTAACTGACTGAGCCACCCGGGTGCCCCATGTGTTTAATGTTTTTCATAATTAAATGCTGGAAAACAACTACCTAGAGCATTAGCAATTGGGAAAAGAATGCATTTCATATTCCTGGCTCAAAAAATGTTGTCTGTACATGTGAATGGAAAAAGCAAATTCCCCAAGTAAGGAGCGTATACAACCTGCTCTAACTGGATAACTGCATAGAAAATATAGCACGTACAGGAGTAACATATACCCAATCGATAACTGACACCATGCTTGAGATCGCCTTTTACCAATACTCATCTAAAAATGAAATATTTATTTTACTACAGAAATACCTGAGCTATTCGGTGTTACAAGAAAGTCTATTTTGGTTGATCTTCTATTTAGGGGCTGGCAAACTCTTTTTCTGTAAAGGGCAGCTGTGTGAGACTTTGTGGGCAATCAGGTCTCTATTGTAGTCACTCACCTGTGGTACAAGTGCAGGAGCTGCGGTAGACAACCCCCAAACCAACAGGCCCGGCTGGCTTCCCATAAACCTTTATTTACAAAAACAGCTAGCAGGACAGATTTGGCCCTCAGCCTGTAGTTTGCCAACTCCTGCTCTATTGGAAGAATACTCATAATTGAATTACTGTGCAACCCCAACATCACAGATTTCATAGTATTTATAGTGTGAATATTGGTTTCAGATCATACATTCAGCTACTAGGCCAGTCAACCTTATTTTTTTCAAGTCTTGTAATTCAAATAACTTTAGGGAGGGAAGAATTTCTTACAGGACTTTATTTCTGGTCTGGGCTTGCTTTGGAGAGAGGGTCTTGCTTTCAAATTCACTGGGGGTGAAATGTTCCCATTTCCTGGCTCCTCGAGTGCTTACTAAAGAGGACTTCAGTATTCCTGCATAACGACGAGGATGAACTGCGTTATGAACGTATCATGGGAGGAGTGTTGCGAGAACAGTGGCAGGACAGAGAAGTCTGCAGGATAGAGCTCAGTGCCTTCAAATACGTGAAGGGCGGGTCTGTGCGGGCGAGGGAAGGCTCGCTCTCTTTCTCGAGCTCCTTGTGGGTGCTGGTGAGGTGGGAGAACCAAACACTTCAAGACACAGTTCCCGCCTCACACTGCTGGTGACGTGTAGGTACAGGACAATAGGCAGCAGGTGAATGGGAGACAAATTCACTCGTTATAGAGACCCTTCTATAATTTGAGCCATCTGAGTTGAAATTTATTCCCAGAGAGAGAGGAAGCTCACCATCCCTGGAAGTAATCAAGAAAAAGCAAATAATCTCGAGTCAGGCATGTTTATTAGAGCAATGCCTCAGTGAGAAGGATTAAATCCAGAATCTGATGTATAATGTCAAAACTGACAAATGCAATTTGTATTGGGAGAGAGAAAATCTCAGATTATACAGATTATATTTACTAACAGGGCCTTGACACTCATTGTGCACACTATTTTAAAATATTTTTTACCTATACCTACTTTTCTCTTTACCTAGAATTCATCAGACTGCAATGGTCAGTCCCCCTCCAAAGGTGTTCATTAAATTTTCCTTAGGTTTGATGATTTCATAAAAAAAGAATGAAACATTTGTAAACCATCTGTCCCTTTATCTCAGATCTAAGATTACAATATAAGCTGTTTTATTTAGAAAATGGAATTTGATAAAATCTCACCCATTGTTTTTTGTGGACACTTTCAAAATGACACAGATTGCTTTTAAGGTCTTCGAGTTTCCTGGTATCCACTCCCTTATAAATTCAAAGATAAAAGTAATACAAACTAAATGCTTACAGCACCTCAATTACTTGACATTGTATTTTGTTTTAGCTCATTAGTCATGCCTTCAAATGTTAAATTACAAATGGAAATGATGGATATCTAGAAATAAGGGTTGGCCTACTACACTAAACCTATGCATGTTTGAAGCCATATATTTTCCTAATATTTTCAAACAAACCCACCACTTTGTAAGAAATGTTCTGGAGAGCCAACTGGAAATACTGAAGCACCAGAAAAACCCAACACTGCACTTGTCGATGTATGCAAGAGCAAAATTGGCTGAATTATTATATATTTTAGCCCTTTGAAGACTGAGCCATAAGCTGCTTATGTTTGTTTTATTGAACTCTGGGTTTCGGGATCCCTGTGTATTCATGAGAGCAATTCTCAACACTTTGCATAAGAAATCAAGTGGACTTAAGAGATTCATGATCATGCGACCCCACCTCCACGTGCTTCATCTGCGCATCCCCCTGTGCCCGGCACTGGAGAGAGGAGAGGACAACCAGCAGTCCTGTCCTCGGGGTGCACCGGGTTCGGTGGGGAGGACAGGCTTCTGGTGGGTGGCAAGTCTAAGACATGGGGCGTCGGAAGCACAGTGTTGGGAAGGAATGCATGTGAAGGAGGAGACCACAGAAATACCCAAAGGAGACATGGTGTGGGAGCCAAACTGCATAAGCTGAGGAGGATCTGGAGAAACAAATAGTGGGAGTGTGGTTTGGGGTCAGGTGGGTTGGGTGAGGTGGGAAAGAGGGTTTGGGGGTAACTAAAGGCATGAGTGTGAACCCAAGGGTAGCAAAGACCATATCCCGGTAAGACTGGAGAGAAGGAGGTACCTTCCAGAAGGAAAAGAAGGGGTGTCGTAGGAGATGGTCCCAGATGATAAGCTGGAGCCCATTTGTGAGTGACCCCAAGGGCCAATATTTGGCATTTATTCTGGAGAAACTTGGGTGCCTTTGAAGGTTTCTGAGAAATAGAATGGCCCGATTAAAGAAGATGGTGGGAAGAACGTCCCACAAGCACCTTCGCACAAGTATCTCAAGCGTAGCCTTGCTGGAGGTAGTGGATCTCAAACACAGCACCTGTGTGACTCCCTGTAGATTCAGTATTGGCTGTGAGGCAGTGTCTCAGCCCCACCTTCTCAGGGTATGTGTGCAGTATGTGTGACAACACAGGAAGACCCCACAGTCCAGCCATAGCTGATGCTAATGAGTTTTGGCTGGAGAGGAACATTAAGAGTATCTCAAAGGTACCCAAAAATGGCCAGCTGCCTATGGTTGGACTGGATGTGCAAAACCGGGAGAATGGAGTCTTCATTCTCAAAGGGCTCTCTGTATGGTAAAGGCAATCTCGTCAAGAATCTACAACTACCAAAGTACTTTCAATTATTATTTTTTTCATTTCATTCGTTCATTCATTCAATCAACAAATATGTATGAGTGTCCACAATGTACCAGGTACTCTTTTGGAGGCTGGCGATTCAGGGGGCGAACATACAAGGAGGTGCCATTGTGAATATCGAATTGACATGGATGGATAGGGTACGCCGTCTGGGAAAGGTTCCAGGAGGAGTTAGGGAGTTTCTGAGTTCTCACATATGAACTACACATGGTGTTGAGAAAAACATATGGTCTTATGTTAAAAATGTGTACCTAATTTCACAATCACCCTGGATAAAGGATTCTGAGTTATACGGTTTAAAGGAAGCAAGAAGCAAACTACCAAAATTGAACACAACAGTTAGTCTTAGTGATCTATAGTTTAGGAAGGGAGAATATCTGGATAGTCCCACATACAAGATGAACGATTTCTTTGCATTATCACCAAAACGTCCTCACTCCACAGCCCAGATGAGAGCGGATGATTTAATCAGTGTCTAGTAAAACATGATTCAGTTCTTTCCAAAAGACATGCTTCAATTTAACTTTATAAGAGATATAGCACATGGTTCTGCTTAAGTGATACGCCTCTTTTATGAAAGTCTAATCTACTTGTAATTCTTCTCTTTATTGTTGATTCCTTTCCCTGGAGGAAATGAACATAGCTGCTAAAAAGCGATTGCACCCAAAAGTTACACATGTTCAAGGACTTAAAATAGTTTCAAATGAAATATCCAGTGTTGATTTTGAGATGTAAGTCACACCACCATGATTGTTGTGTACCTACAACTAGCAGCAGACAGGCTTTTTCCACATATGGAATTGACCTAGTAGAAAAAGCAACCAGCCCCATACGAGGTCTCCATTCCTGTGTGAGGCAAGCCCGAGGTGCAAGGCACAGGTTTCTTGGGTCTCTGCGACCAGCCCAATATTTTCAGACTGTTGAACCTCAACGTGAGGCCATATGATGTTTATTCCAGTCACCATTCAGTATACTTCAGTTGGCACCAAATCATTTCTTGGGGACTGTCGCAGATGGCACAGAGGACTCCTTGGGGACAGTGAGGGTAGGGAATCCCCACAGACTTAATAGTTGCAGAGAGGGGCCATGAGTTCTGTCCATGAGTTAGCTAGAAGCTCTGTGGCACTCTCGTCAGCCAAAAAGGAGAAGTCAAACACTCTTTCCCTTTTATTTCTTTAAGATCTTGTTCATAGGCTCCACAGAAGAAGATGGGATAAATGAAGAGTGAATAATTTCCCACGAATATTTAATGTATGGTCCAAACTGGGACATTTTTTGAGAGAAAAAGATTGGGGGGGGCGTCTATCAACCATTAGGCCAGGACAACTGCCATAAACCATACTGTTCTCAGCAAACCAGTATTTCAAAGATCCCATTGTTAATATTTAAGTAAAAATAGTATTTGGAGGATTATTTCCTCGATGTAACATATTCCCCTTCATTTCTACATATTCTCTCATTAATTTTAATGAATCCTAAATAGTGACTTGAAAGTATTCCAGTAGATGGAGAAGCGCTGTTCACTGCATCAAAATTCTCTGCAATCAATGTTACATCTTATCTCAAACTTAAAAATAAATTGTGTAGATTTTATTCTCCTCAAGCTCAATTTCTACTTTCTTAGTCACCTGGCAGCACAGAGCTTTAACTGGGATATGTTATGATCCTAGTGTGCAGGTTTTAAAAACTATTTAATAAGACGGGCAATTTACCTTGGGAATATCGGAACTCCTATGAAAAGCTCTGAGCAAATAAGATGTTTTTCCAAATTCTTATGTACTATTATTGGATGAGAACATGTTGACATGCCCAAATGAGAACTACTGAGAAATAATCTAGCCTTGTGATCAGAAAGGGAGAACACTAAAGTGTATTTTGATTTGCAACAGTATTTGGAAATGCTCACAATACCAGCATCATAGAATATAGGTACCGATGTTCAATGTTAGAACAATAGTAGAGTATATTTTTACATATTTATGATAAAGTACACCTTAGGAAAATATACACAGATATATTCCCTCCAAAAATTAAAATTTAACTTCCAGAGAGTATGGATAAAGTTATTTTTGAAGCTCCATTATCTACAAACTTGTCAAACTATACTTCAGCTTTTATATGCTGAGCACACTCATATGCAAGCTAATACAACGTATATAGAATTATGTAAAGGGAGAATATAGATTAGTCCATGATTGTTTTTCATGAAAAGATAAACTTTATAGAAAATATCCATAGTTGTTAGAAACACAGAGTTTTGGATTCAGAAGAATGTTTTTGTTCATCTCAAGAGCTGAAAACATAATGTATTATAATTATATTGACTCTTTTTTTAAGGATGATAGTTTTGCTCTGAGGCACAGTTTAAAAAATACCACACCAAGATCACGTCTGGTAATTAATTTTGTTACTGAAATCTGTCATAGCATTAATAACGAACAAACTAGGGACATCTTCGAATTTTTCTTTCAACCATGTATAATCTTGCAATGTATAACTTCAGTTGCATAAAACAGAGTTGGTACAACTCTAAAAACTACTCGGCAAGCCATTTTATTACTGAGTTCATTATATTTACAATTAAAACAAGGACAATTGTTCAAATCTCCACCGAGGGATGGGAGTCATCTCGAACTGAACTCAGGGATGTTGCTGGGCAATAGCGCAGTTCCATTATCATGTCTGGAGGAAAGTCTATCAGTCAAACTGTCTTCTCCCTTAATCATCAGTTAATGTGACTATTAACAAGATATTTTCTCCAATATGTGCTTCCATTAGCATAATTCTGGGCCTTAATTACCTTATGCTTGTTTTCATCTTTAAATATCTGACATAAAAATTGCAGTAGCAAATAAGCCCATGCGGTTTTCTAATCTAGTTTTTTCCCAAACTTGTCAGGGATGATATTTGTTTGTGTACCTTCTAATCTGGGTTCTTTTGATTACTTCTTAAGATTTTTTTTTAAAGAAATAAAAGTACTACATATGTATGGTAAAAATTTAGAAGTTGAGTAAAGGTAAAAAATTAAAGTCACTTTTAGTCTTGGAAGTCAGGGAGAATCATTGTGAATGTTTCATTGCATATATTTATTTTTTACTTTTATACTTTATATAATTTATTTTATACCTTTTTATTTTATACTTTATATAATTTATTTTTTATTGATTTATATTTTTATATATTTATTTATTTATTTTTAAGATTTTATTTGACAGAGAGTACAAGCAGGTGGGGGAAGTGGCAGGCAGAGGGAGAGGGAGAAGCAGACTCCTCGTGGAGCAGGGAGTCCGATGCGGGATTTGATCCCAGGACCCTGGGATCATGACCTGAGCTGAAGGCAGACGCTTAACCAACTGAGCCACCCAGGTGCCTCTATATATTTATTTTTATTTTATATTTATTTTTTATTTTAGATTTTCCATATATATTTATTTTTCATTTTATATTTTTCAAAATTAAATCATACTACTTTTTTCTTACTTGCCACTTTCGTCAGCATTTCTCCCAGTCTTTATTCCCTGAAGAAATAATTTATGATGGCTACATATCAAGCCATATGGATATACTATAACGTTTAAAATTTACCTTACTTTTGATCATTTAGTCTATACCCAATTTATTTTGGTGTTACATTTATTTTAATAAATGTTATAGGTATATCATTATATATATATATGAATGTATATATATATTGCTGTAATAAATACCTTTATAAAATTTTGATGTCTTTGAACATATTACTAGAAGTGGCATTGTAGAGACAAACAATAAAACTTTTAAGTGTTCTTGATTAATTTTATAAATTCCTTTCAAAAACAGTGTTTATAACTAGTTTGGCAAAAGTTCAAGTATTAATCATATAGAGCTTTTTAAACGAATCTGAATTTAATATTAAGATTTAATTATATGGTTGAATACAAACCGGAAATTCTCAATAAATGAACTTCCTAATTTCATAAATATATGACTATAGGAGAATAAATTGTATATATAGATTAAGTTCGAACAGATTAGAATGTTGAAAAAGTACTCTGCCCTTTATAAATCACAAATAAATCTACTTTTTTTACCCCTGTTTTCCTCAAGAGAATTATAAAAGCAATTCTCCCAAATATTAAAACTCTGCATGTTTATATATAATTGGCTTATTTTGTGTGTTCTGATCAAATTCAGCTGAATTTACCAAGAGAGAATAACTAGATTTTTCAGTGACTTATTGTTCCCTTCTTTATAATAATGCTTGTAGGTGAATATTTGCCATCGAACCATTAAGTGTTCAATCTTTTACGGTTTTACAATTATGTACAAGTATCTCAACTCTGAATCTAGATTTTACGGGAATGTAAAAACTCCACCAATCTCATCTTTTATTTAACAATAGCTTGATTTTTCTTTCTTTTCTTTTCTTTTTATTTACTTATTTTTTAAGATTTTTTTATTTATTCATTTGAGAGAAAGAGAGAGCGAGAGACAGCGAGCACAAGTGGGCGGGCAGACTGAGAGGGAGATGCAGGCTCGCGCTGAGCAGGGAGCCCAACACTGGGTTTGATCCCAGGACCCCAAGATCATGACCTGAGCCAAAGGCAGATGCTTAACCAACTGACCACCCAGGTGCCCCAATTTTTCTTTATTTTAATGAAAAGATATCCCTGCAATACTCCACTCTATCATCCAAGAAAAAAACCATGAAAAACGTATTACATATCTACCAAACAGATACATTTTATACATGTTCCTGTATTTCTGTTCCTCACAATGGAGAAACAGAATGTGTGTATGTTATTAAAGAGTTGGGCATTGATATTTTTTCTCTAATTCATTTTTTTTGTAAAAAAAAAGTATATAGATACAGATAAGGGTATATATCAGATAGATTGATAAATTAGAATTCCTTGTGCATACACTAAAGTGTTATCTAATTAGTCTGCTGGAGATTTGGCTAAGTGGCTCAATATTATGAAAACATAACTAACATTAACACTGAACAGATAAGCACAGAAAATCAACTGTGTCAATACTGTGTGGAAACATATGACATGATGGCTAAAAAATTATTCCTTTACTCTCTGTAGAAGAAGGAACAGTGAGTTTGAAGAAACTCAAAGATTTCCTTATGGTGAGCACCCCATGCAGTTTTGGGAAATGTGTTTTTCTTTGCTGAAGGCTTTCTTGGTGCCCGAGAGGCAAATATAGGGTAAATTCAGATGGGCTGTCTTCTGGCTTTGAATTTAAATCATTCCTTAAGTTTAAGAGAGAAATCAGCATGATCGGCGGGGGTGGGGTGGGGTGGGGGTAATACATTCCATCTCATGGGACTGCAATCACAATATACACCTGAAATATTTATCCAAAGAGTAAATTGGTTTATAGCTACATTTTACCACAAGTACACTTGAGGAAAAGCCACTGATGTGACCCAAGGGAAATGCACTGGTACGAGGGCATTGGTGTACAATGCAGGCCACTTACGTTTTAAAAAACAAGTCCAGACTTCAACTTCAGTCTCCAAATATATGTGTATGTGTCCTTATACAAGCATGTGTAAGGAGATACTGATTAAGATTTTCTAGTTGAAAATTCTCTTCCAAACTTCTATCTTTATTTTGTTCTCATTTTGATTTATAGTTTGTTACTTGCCTTTACATTCACCTAAGTTATATACTGTTAACTCTAAGACAAACTAAACCAAACATGACATTTACCAACACTCTAAACAATGAGAAAACTGTACTCCAGAGGAAGCATTTTTCATTTGAAATCACGTAAAATCAGGCTCACATCAATCTATCGTACCTCAACAGTGTAAGAAATAACTTTTTTTTTAAAGATTTTATTTATTTGAGAGAGAGAGAATGAGAGATAGAGAGCACGAGAGGGAAGAGGGTCAGAGGGAGAAGCAGACTCCCTGCTGAGCAGGGAGCCCAATGCGGGACTCGATCCTGGGCCTCTAGGATCATGACCTGAGCTGAAGGCAGTCGCTTAACCAACTGAGCCACCCAGGTGCCCCAGTGTAAGAAATAACTTGAGTAAGATTTTTAAACACCCTGTGAGTTTCAGATTTCTGAGTCTCATTTTCTGAGACAGAATTATAAATATCAAACTTATTATGAAATAATAAGTTTTTATAATAAAAAGTATGCATTGTATAAACATTAGTTTCCTTCTACTTAACTCATTTATTCCACACTGACACCAACTGTTTATTGGCATGCTTAACAATGGCATGATCTCATTTACACATATAGATAAATAAAGTGATTAATTACTCTTCATCACTGCTGTGCAGAATATTGGCTTCGTTTAACTCAGTTCGGAAATAGTAACTAGAAAAAGCTACCTGGTCCACCCTGACATTGACTTAATGCCAGACTTCAGGAGAATTAAGATACATCCAAGTAGGCAACAGACAGACAGCTCAACAACTGGTCTAATGCACTGTGGAAGTGATATGGGTCCTAAATAAATTACTGGGCTATAGGAGAACTAGTATCACCTGATAACTTTTGGGATTGATGTGAGGGAGAATACACAAAGCATTTTCTCTCCTTCAGAACCATATACCCTGAAAAATGCTCACAAAAAATATGATTTTCCCCACAATTGCCTTAAATGACTCAAGCAAACAAACAGGAGAGAATTGTGGATCCTCATATAGACAAAGCAATTCTCTAAACCACTGCTCAATGAAATGTTCAGTACATACTAAATTCAGCTGCACCAAAGCACCAGTGTCTGTGCCGAGAGCAATGAGGAAATAAGGAAGTGTAAGATGGGGCCAGTCCATGTATCTGCAGTAGCAGTTATAAGTAATTGACCAGCTCTGGGAATGTGATAGCTTGTGGGGCCCTTGCTCTATCCTCTGGGACTTGGGGAGAGCAAAGCATGGACAAAACCTTGATCTGCCCTGAGGTCCGGTGGACAGTGCTGGTACTTGGGGCAGGGATGGGTGTGTGTGTGTGTGTGTGTGTGTGAACAGTGTGAAGAACTTCCCAGCAGGGATGTGCTCAGGGTCAAGAAGCACCTTCAACTCTTGAGTGAGTGTGAGGGTCTGTTTGCCCCATAAAGCTAAGAGGGAACTGTTTCCTTGGGCTGATGTAACAAAGTATCACAAACTGGGTGGCTTATAGCAATAGAAATATATTTTCTCAAAGTTCTGGAGGTTAGAAGTCTGAAGTCAGGGTATCAGAAGGACCAGCGTCTCTCTTAAGACTCTAGAGGGGGATCCTCTCTTTTCTCCTCCAGTTTCTGGTGGTTGCCGGCGATCCTTGGCACTCTGGCTTAGTGAGGCATCACTCTAATCTCTGCCTCCCATCACCACACAGCACTTTCTTCTGCGTGTCTGTGTGTCCAAATGTCCCTCTTCGCATAAACACATCAGGCATGTTGGATTATGGTCTGTCCTCTTGGAGTATGACCTCATCCTAACTCGATTACATCTGCAAGGATCCTATTTCCAAATAAGGTGAGACACAGTTTCTTGGGGTTAGGATTTCAACATATCTTTTGGGGGGGACATGACTGAACCCCTAACAGAAACTAAATGGCAGGCTGGCTCTCCTTCCATCTGTGAGAGTACTGGGGTCCCAAAGAGGCTTCTTCTAGGTGCCTTAGTTGGGACAGAGAGCCTGGCTTTGCCACACAGGCTCTGTTTGCTTTCCTTCACCCATTCCTAACATCCCTATGCTGAAGATAACCAAATAATAGGACCGAACCCCGGTGAACCAACAGGAAAACACCCCCACAATATTAGTAAAGACCCACTTATGGGGCCCTTGAGGTCAGGGAAGAGGATTTTGGCAAAGTAATCAAACAGGGTTGGTAAGGCAGAAGTGCTGCAAGACAGAATTGAAAACCAGAAAGTGAGTATTCTACAACACACCTAGGTTATTTGTTAGGCAGTAAATTGTATAAATAAAAACTAGAAAACCAATTTTCTGAAATAAAATGTCGGTTTGAAATGCAGTCTTCAACAATTAAATGTAAATGTAACAGTATTTACATGGCCACTTAGGCACAGACATAAGATGGCAGGGATCACATACCAAAGTGAGGAACAAACTTTGATGCAAATTTTGAATGGACCCAGTTCTGTGACTTGCAATCATTATGCTAACAAGTATTCCAGTCCTTCTCTCAGGCACATGGGAGGGTTGGGATTTCATGCCCAGCAGGGTTAAGATCAGTCATGTAACATTGTTTGGCCAATGGCATGGGGTGGGGGTGTTGTTTGCTACGGGAAGAGGCTTTAAGAGCCAGTATATGATTTGCCATGCTCAGAGTCCTTCTGGAAGATGCTTCTGCATGCCTCAAGCCTGTGGGGACTATTCGAGGGTAAGCAAGGCAAGAGGTAGGCTGCCTGTCTGCTGACTGATGGTCTGAAGGAGAGGTGACTGCATAGGAGTTGAGCTGTACTTCAGGGCTGGTTGGGAAAGAGATGTGGATTCCTTGGGCCTGATGTGGATTATAAGAGAGTGAGTCAGGGACGAGAGGCATCTTGACAGGCAGACCTCCACAGAGAGAGGAGCAAGGTTGCAGGAGAGCATTGCCTGCCACAGGGGAATTGCAAGCACAGTGGTGGTGTTGGCTGCTGATGCTGGGGAATCAGGTGTGTGAGACCTTCCTGCATTTCTCAGCTCCTCGGTGTCCCTTCCTCCCTGTTCCCCTACCTAGCTGCACGAACGTATGCACGCACGCATGCACGGGCACGCACGCACACACACACATGCACACACCTCTGCAGGGCTCCATAACTCCTGTCCCAGGCAGCCAGGAGAAAACCTTTCCTACAGGACACCTTGCCTAGAAGGAGAGCAAATAGCTATAATTGTGAATGAAGTTTTGACCACTATGAGAGTCGATATTACAAGTATCAAATGAGACTACATTTTAAAAATTAAAGTAACTTTAAAAACATTTATTACCCAAATATTAAAAAAAGTTAACAACCAGTATGGCTTGGGCACCAGTCACTGAGAACAAGCACTGTCAGTGTTGGAGCAGGGCCCTGGGGCTCTGTGTCGTGCCTTCTCACTGCTGTGCTGGAAAGAAGGGTAGGTTACAGGGGAGGTGCCAGGGGGCCTGTCACTGGCTGGTGGCTGGGTGAGGTGTACTCAGGGCAGATGCCTGCTATCAACCCAAACAGAAGTGCACTGATATTTTCACCAGCCACTTGGCTGACAAGGGTTGTCTTAAAAACAGGGGCCAAGGAAAGAGTTCTCCCACTGAATACATTTTAAAGGGACAGTGAGAACAAAATAAAATTGTGACTGCATTCCAGGAATCTTGACTGTCTGATGCATTAGTTATTTGTATTAACTAAGCTGCTTACAGAGGGTCCGACATACACAATTGTATCATATTCAATTTTCCTGACGATGAAGCCAGGGAAGAAGGAGGCAGAATCTTCTTAATGGTGGTATAAAAGGTCATGGAGGGGCGCCTGGGTGGCTCATTTGGTTAAGCTTCCAACTCTTGATTTCAGCTCAGGTCATGATCCCAGGGTGGTGAGATCCAGCCCTGCTTTGGGTTCTGTGCTCAGCGGGGAGTCTGCTTGAGATTTTCTCTCCCTCTCTCTTTGCCCCTCCCCCTACTGTGTGTGCTCACTCGCTCACTCTCTCTCTCTCAAATAAATAAAAATAAATCTTAAAAAAAGGTGATGGATTAGTACCTGTGTGGAATCACAAAATAGTAAACTTATCCTAACTGTGCACATTCAAAAATAAGCCATGCTGTTTGATTGTTACTACTGCCAAAATTGTTTATACCAAATGATTTATAATAGCTAACAATAATGAAGAACTCTAATAATGATTGATATGGGATCTAGAACACCATCAGATTGAACACTCAGTTTATGGATTTATGTGAAGTTTATTAAATTATTAGTTAAAATTATATTAAAATTTAGTTAATAATATTTTTTAAAAATCAGTAGGCAACAGATGGGCTACATCCATCCTTAACCATGAGCCAAGAAAAAAAAAGTAAGACCATATTATGATATTTCAATCTCTTCAGAGAGGTTAGGTTTGACTGGTTTGTTAGCATTTTATTAGTGTGTTTAATTTTGCTTTGTTTTTGTTTTTGTTAAGTAAAAGAATTAGGTAGTGATACAAGTAGTACTATAAAAATGCAAGTAAAAGAATCTAATTTAATATTTTAAGTTCTTACTTCATATACTAACACATCATTGAAAGGTAGAAAACACTTTTATCTTGCCTAAAACATAATTTTTAATCCTAGAACTTGGGTTCTGATGCTAATAAATCCCAAAGAATGAAAAAGAAAGACATAATTGTCTAGGTATCTAAACTTTTCATTGAAAGTTAATTCTAATCAAAACACAAACGATTTGTTGTTACTGCTTATGGTGAGGTCAAATAAATGTTTTTGATGCTGTTATAAAAATACATTTGTTTATTTTAAGGTTACTTACAGATATGATTACTTATGAGAGAAACCTAAGCTTTTGTCTCATGAGCATTTCATTGTCCCTGTATTTGAAAGCAAATTAACTGATCAACTGTTTCAAATGAATAGTGAATTCACAGAAGAGTTCAGCATCTTTAGGCTTTGTCAATGAACTCGTGTGGCTGTAGCATTCCAGCCAAAACCACATTGTTATTGGCCATTGTGATGCCAACAAGATTTGGATCAGCCCTCATCAGGAAGCTCTTCTTAGCTCTCATCTAATGTGGGTAAATAGCAGGCAGCCTTGTAGAAGCCAGAAGCCATCTGAGTTTCTGGGGTGGAAGTGGGGGGGTGTGTACTGAGAGGATGAAGACAGCAGGGAACGCAAAAGCAGACTCTGAAATCACCTGGTCCCTAATGACTCCACTGAGTCACAACCGGCCATGACGGTCACTTCAAGAAAGTGAGATATTAAATTAATTTGTTGTGTTGGTTTCCCTGTTACTTGCAGCTGAAAGCATCCTAACTGATGTGCTATTGTTATTATTCTTTTTTTAGATGTTCCGTGGTTCTATATGAAATTATATTATTTCATTAATAACATTATGTTTAATGTTAATGTTATGTTTAATAAATTATATTATTTATTGCTGGGGTAACTATTAACTGTAATTCTTACTAGAATACACTTTTCTCAAGAGTAAAGAGAGTTTCTTTTTTAAGTTTTCATTTTAATTCCGGTTAGTTAACATACAGTGTAATATTAGTTTCAGGTGTACAATACAGTGATTCAACACTTCCAGACAACACCCGGTGCTCATCACCACAAGTACACGCCTTAATCCCCATCACCTGTTTCACTCATCACCCTCCCACCTCCCCCGGGTGACCATCAGTTTGTTCTCTATAGTTAAGAGCCTGTTTCTTGGTTTGCCTCTCTCTCTTTTTTTCCTTTTGCTCCTTGTTTTATTTCTCAAATTCTACATATGAGTGAAATCAGACCATATTTGTCTTTCTCTGACTGACTTATTTCACTTAGCATAAAACTCTCTAGCTCCATCCATGTTGTTGCAAAGGTTCCATTCTTTTTTATGGCTGAGTACTATTCCATTGTATTTATATACCACTTCTTCTATATCCATTCATCAGTCAATGGATACTTGGGGCTGCTTCCATACTTTGGCTATTGTACAATAATTTTATTTTTAACTCTCTGAGGTAGTTTTATTTTTAACTCTCTGAGGAAACTCCACACTGTTTTCCAGAGTGGCTGCACCAGTTTGCATTCTCACCAATATTGCAAGAGGATTCTCCTTTCTCCGCATCCTTGTCAACACCTATCGTTTGCTGTGTTGTTGATTTTAGCCATTCTGACAGGTGTGAGGTGATGTCCCATTGTAATTCTGATTTGTATTTCCCTGATGATCAGTGATGTTGAGCATCTTTTCATGTGTCTGTTGGCCATCTGTTCTGGAAAAATGTTCAAGTTGTCTGCCCATTTTTTAATTGGATTATTCATTTTTTGGGTGTTGAGTTTTATAGGTTCTTTATATATTTTGGATACTAGCCCTTTATCAGATACATCATTTGCGAATATCTTCTCCCATTCCCTAGGTTGCCTTTTAGTTTTGATTGTTTCCTCTGCTGTGCAGAGGCCTTTTATTTCGATGAACTGAGTAAAGATAGTAACTGTGCTGTTCACTGCTATATCCCCAATATCTACCGCCCCATCTGACACACTGACATTCAGTAAATGTTGACTGAACGTAAGATAGCTTCTGTTGGATCCATGAATATAATGTCATTCCAAGGAACTCATTTATCTTTACAGTTGCTAGATAGTATGACATAAAGTTTTACGCCAAGAGATTTGGAAAGAGCACTTCCTTTCATGGAAGTAGAAAAAACGGAGGGGTAGAAAATCCCTTCTCAGACTTAACAAAGGGCTGGTTTGTCTACACTGAATGGTACATCTCATCATGCTCACATTCCTTGCCTTCTGCAGCTCTTGGCTTTAGCAGCTTTCTCAACTTAAATACCATTTCTATAAAATGAGTTGCTTCTTACATTCCTGTGACATGTCTTATAAATCTCACTGGCAAGATTCTTTCCTTGGGCCACTATACATGTCATCTGGACCAGTCAAAGGTGCTACCGGCAAGCCCTACCATAAAATGTACAGAAGACGTTATTCTGCTTATTAACCTACAATATTCCAGGACTAAAGTGTTCGACTGCACTGTCATGCTCTGCAACAGAACAGTCATGCTTCCAGTGATGGTGTCAATGGGCAACATTTAGAGCTCTTCAGAACCACTGACACGGTCGGAGAGAGGCGTATTGTCAATGATCACATCTATTCATCCAATATGTTAGTAGAGGGAAGGGAAGCCAGCAGACCCTCCAGTTTGCTCCACTAACACCCAGTGCACAGCGGGCTTGTTCCCGGGGCCTTGTATTATCAGATCTTCAAGACAAAACATGTCTTTCTGGAAAGAGGCTGATTCAAACTTAAAAATATGTTCCAGCCAATTTATGGACAAGTTCTTTCATATTTGGGGGACAAAAAAATGTCTTCAAACGTTTATCGATATTAGAGAGGGAATTCTGCTCAGGCTTTGCCCTTTCTTCAGATTATCAAATCAATGCATATTATTGTTGAAATTTTAGGAATAGTAAGGTTATAGATAACAATTAACCATGTTTCAGAGCTAAAAGATACAAATATAAAATTATATTAATATACAACCTAAGTGGAGATATCCTATTTTTCATGAGTGTATTATAATTGGCATGTGGTACTGTCCCTTAACATTACTGTCAACATTTTTTCTGATATCATCACATTAAAAATTAATGGTTGCATAATGCTCTAATCAATGGATGCATTGCAATTTTTTAACTACTCACCTCTTATTGGAGGGATGGCTTTATATATTTTTAAAATATAAATCAATTTCAAATTGATTTCTGTAAACGGAATTAAATGGTCAGTGGTTGTAACCAATTTTAAGGGTGCTGTACATAACGCCACATTTTTAGAAGAAAAATTGAGACAATTTTCTCTCCTTGCCTGTAGTTTACAAATGTTATGGGGGGGTCACTGCACCCAAGCTAGCATTGAGTATTTCAAAGTATGTATTTCTCAATTTTGTAGGTAAGACTGGTCTATCTTCTTGTCTCGATCTGGACTGCTAAAACAGAATATAAGGGCTGGATGGTGGATGAACAATAGAAATTTATTTTTCACAGTTCTGGAGGCTGGGAATCAAAAATTGGGGTGCCAGCACGATCTGGTTCTGGTTGCACAGGGACCTCTGTTGGCTTTAGTTGGTAGAGAGAAAGCAAGAGCTCTGAAGTCCCTTTCTTAAGGGCACTGATTCCATCCATGCAGGCTCCCCCTTCATGACCTAATCACCTCCCAAAGGCTCCACCTCCCAGTACCATCCGACTAGAGTCAGGATTTCAATTTGTAAGTTTTGAGGGACAGAAACATTCAGTCTGTAACATTTCTTTTAATTTTGGTTTCTTTGATTTTTAAGAATTTGAACCCATTTTTATTTCTCTTGTAAATATTTACTCTTTTCATGGTGATTACATGTTCATGTCCTCTGCACAATTTTCCATTAGGATTTTTGTATTTTTCTGCAATTATTTATAAGTACTCTTCCTTTATTAAACATATGAATAATCCGCCTAACATCTCTCTTAATAGACTATTCTCATTGCTACAAATTGTCATACAGGATAGACATAAGAAGAAAAATATAAGAGTGGTCTTTAATACAAAGAATACTTTATTGCTGCAACAATTCTGGGGTTTATAGAAGCTTTAAAAAAAGGACAAAAATATTAACTTTAGGAACAGAGTCTCTTTTATGATACAGATTAGGTTTGTGTGTAGGATACTGTTGCATTTCTGGATTAGAAATTCTACCTTAAGTGTCATAGTCATAGCTTTAAGGTATATAAGCTTTTAGCCTGATCCCCCCCCCAAAAAGGCAGTGTCGTTCATCTGATACAAAAGCCACGTTTAATGTAAGAGTTGAAGGCTAGAGGCATTATATCTTCCCAACATCACCCTCCTTTGTTGCAGAGCTATAGCTAGAATCAAGGGCTTTAGAAACATCCCAGTACAGTGTATTTCTTCTCCCCCCACTGTGCACGCCAAACACACATACAGGCCTTGTATCCTTTGAAAAATTTCCATCACAATTATCTTTGGGATGGTAATATTACAATAGCATCAGACTAAGTTACTAAATTCTAATGGTGTATTATTTCTTGTGAAAGACATTTTCAACTCATTTTTATATAGTGCTCACATTAGATATCTAATATGTTTGGCTAAATCCCATAATATGCCTATTTTAAATTTGAAACAGAAAATTGATTAAGACTAATTCAGATTAACTAATACACGTGAATAACACATTCTTTCATTAAAAAAAAAAATAAGTCTAATGGCATATCCTTCCACTTAGCATTATCCTTTAGTGATGTGTGCACAAATAAATACAACTGGCAACCATAGTATTCCAAAGATTGCTTTCCTCTGTTGTTTGTCCCAACAGTGATACTTTCCATGGTGATTACAAGGATAATTTCAGGCATAATTGTAAATTCTAAAGCTAAGCATGCTTCAGGAAGAAACTTTAAAAATAATGGATTAGCTTATTTTAGTGATGTTACATGTTTGCATGATAAAAGTTATTGCGTGCCTCTGGGCTAAGCACCCAATGCTGGCACAGACAGAATGAAAGGCCAGCCTGTAGAACATCAATAAAAAGAGGAAATGGAATTCAATATTTGCTCTTTTTTTTTTAATCCTAGTGTTTCAACTATTACGGCTGATACAGTTTTATTGAAAGTCTCTGAATTAATGAAGAGAATATATTGGTAAATAGAAATGCATTTCATGCTCTACAAAGGGAAATTGAGTTGCTCTGGAAAAATATACCCCCCAATTTTTTTTAAAAGTTACGATTTTTCTTTTTTTTTTAAGTTATGATTTTTCTAAAAAAAAAAATTCACTAAACAAAAAACTAATGGGATTTAACCTTTTAAAAATGCCAGGGGTCTCAAGTTTTTCAGAAGTGCAATTATTTTAGGTTATGTAATTTTAATAATTTTACTCCAGAATTCCAAAAATTATATATATATATATATATATATATGTGACTGGAAACATTGATAATTAGGTAGAAGCTGGAAAATTGTTGTAAAGTTGCTCTTTCCCCCAGGAAATTCAGTTTCTATAGCTCAACTCTAGGGAAACTTCAAGGCTTTGTTTTGGGTTCCAGTAACAAATACCATGATCTAACAATATCTTTTTTTTTTTTAAAGCAACATATATCTAGATGTTCATGATGATAGGAGATTATTCAAAGTCCTATTCATTCTATCTTTTCATTTTCTGTAGCCTGTTACGCCAACAAGCATGTTGACCTGTATCCAGTAATGTATACAATATCAGGAAGAAAAAAAAAAGAAAGCTCAAAGGAGAAACCTAAACTTCTTTTGAAATAGCTCATTTAACAGAAAATCTGAAGAATTTTGTGGTTTAAATCCCACAGGCTATGTGCATATATTTGTTTGAGCTGCACATGTTTGAATTCCATCATAATATATGTATATTACATTGATCAACTTTGGGTTGAAGAAAAGAAATTCCTGGAGAAAAAATTTGCATGAGTGTATCCTACTCATCAGCACCCAGCAGTGATGAGTCTCTGCCTGTTTCAGGTGCTCTTACATATGCAACTGGAACTCAGTCCACTACCCTGAAAAGCAGGTGACATCATCTCTACTTTGTAGGCTAGGGAACTGAAGGGAACTTGACAAAGGCTGTGGAGCTAGAAAGTGACAAAGGAAGCTGTAGTTTAAAACAAGATGCCGATGACATGTGCCCTCCCCACTGTACCTCTCTCCTAAAAAAGCCACTTCTTACTTACAACAGACACAACTCCTCGACTAATAAGCCTTCAGCACCGTCATGAGTTAATGTGCCGGTGTCTGTGATAGCTAACATCAAAGGCTGATCTCCAACACTAAACACTGTCTTCTCAAGATTGACATCAGCATCCACAGCGCTATAAACTGCCCCAATTGTTTTGCCAAACATTTGAGCTCTCTTTGGAGAAAGGACACTGTAAGAAGGTGAAACTATGTCATTTCTAGGTTTACTGAGACCTGCAGCAGTTTCTTTCCCATCGACCTGCAAGGCTTTCATTACTGGCTAATTTGTCATTGCTTATTGTCAATTATATGGAGTTTGAACCACAAAGATTAGACTCAGAATATCAGGGAGCACAAGACTTATTTATGACAAATGGAAGAGTTTTCCATCCAGGCAAGGCTCTATTCTGATTCCAGGATAGGCCTGAAAGAATATATAACCCAGTATTTCCAGCCATAGTATACTTACTCCTCCCCTCAAAAAGGAACACCTCCTTAAAAACAAATTCAAGGGGCACCTGGATGGCTCAGCTGGTTAAACATCTGACTTTGGCTCAGGTCATGATCTCAGGTTCCTTGGATGGAGATCGGTGTTGGGCTCCCTGCTCAGAGGGGAGTCTGCTTGTCCCTCACCCTCTGCCCCTCCCCCAACTCCTGCTCTCTCTCTTTCTCCCTCTCTCTCTCACACTCTCTCTCTCCTTCCGTCAAATAAATAAATAAAATCTTTAAATAATTCAAAATTGCATTTGTGTAATTTAAACATTTTGTTTTTCATTAGGTAAAGATATAACACAATTCCCTTTTTTTCCCTCCCTGCACACTTGTACTCTTCCTTCTGAAGACCACTGTATTGGTTTCTGCTAGGTTTATATTACTCTGCTTGAAAGTCATTTTCTATAGGATGACACCTAACTTTCTTTAATAAATAGAAATAAGGTTGTTTTATGGCTTCTGGAGCACTGCTAAAATAGAAATTTACCTTATCAACATTAACACTTTATAGGCTTTAACATGTTGAAAAGGAGCCAGAGGCCAAATTAACTGTTTATTCATATTAATTAATTAATTCATTCATTATTTTTAGAGAGAGAGAGAGCACACACAAGTCAGGTGGGGAGGAGAGGCAGAGGGGGAGAGAGAGAGAGAATCTTAAGTGGGTTCCATGCCCAGTGCAGATCCCGACATTGGGGTTCAATCTCATGGCCCTGAGATCATGATCTGAGCCGAAATCCAGAGTTGGATGCTTAACCGACTGAGCTACCCAGGCGCCCCCCAATTAACTGCTAAGTAGCAAATTATTTACTTTTTTCCTCCCCATACAGGTTATCCCATATTCTCTGTAACACTTCTTAGATAACATTAGGATTCGACTTATAAAAACCTAATAAAATATGACTAGCATTTTTGTTTTGCTTTTATATGTTCTAAATCAGTTTTCTTTATGTTCAAATCAGATGTGATCTTGGTTAACAAAAATCTTCTGATTTCTCCATACTATGTATCCCTAAGATACAATGTAGCAGAATATCTAGAACACAAAGTTTTATGGGTGTTATATGCAAACAATGAATCATGGAACACTACATCAAAAACTAATGATGTAATGTACGGTGATTAATATAACATAATAAAATAAAATTAAAAAAAGAAAGTTTTATGGGTTTTGTGTGCGTGTGTTTGTGTCTGATTTTTTCTTTTTTTTTCTTTTTTTGGAGAAGAGTAGGCTTTCAGATTCTTTCTTACAAATGGAATATTTCTGAGTACAGATCTTGCTCAATTTGCGATGGGGTTACATCCTGAGAAGCCCATCGTAAGTTGAAAATAGAAGAGGAAAATGTGTTTTAATACACTTAACCTACTGAACGCTGTAGCTTCGCCTGTCCTACTTAAATGTGCTCAGAACACTTACATTAGTCTACTGTTGGGCAAAATCATCGAACAGGAAGCCTGTTTTATAACAAAGTGTTGACTATTTCATGTAGTTTGTTGAAAACGAAAAAACGGGACGGTTGTGTGGGGACAGTGTATAGATTGTTGATGCTGATTTCGTGGCTGAGGGGGGGCTGCATCACAAGAGAGGATCAAACTGCGTATCGGGCGCCTGAGGAAAGATCCAAAATCAAAAATCAAAGTATGGTTTCTACTGAATGTGTATTGCTTTTGCACCATCAAAAAATTGTAAATTGAACCATCATTAAGTTGGGGACCATCTGTATTAGGAAACTGAACGTTGGCAAATAATTTAATTCCCATTTTGCCTCATGACATTGAAGTTGGAAGTACTGAACTTGTTCCAGGTCTAAGCTAAACAAGGTAGATAGGAACGACTCAAACACGGGTAGTAAAAAAGGTCAAGTGCAGAACTAAAATATGGAATCGAAGTGGATCATAAAAGCTGCTTTACTGGGAGGAAGAAGAGAAGGAAGATAAAATCAGTATTATTTTGTGTTTGCTTCCAAGGTGAAACATCAGGCAAAGAACCTTGTCTGTTCTGCCAGATACAGTAATAAAAACAGTTTTCTGGACCCCCTTCTAATTTTTTCTAGTTCCCCTGATCGCGGGATACACATGTTATAACCATGGTCCTCCCGTTGTTAGTGAAAACGGTTTACCTAAACCCCATACGCCTCACAATGTCTCACACAGAGCTGGCATTCCCCTACTCTCTCACGATGAGCTTCATCCTGATTTAGATTTCTAAGCATCCCTTGGGAATTTCAAATTAAATGGCAGGAGGTGACCTTTAAAGTCTCTTTTCTGAGACAGCTTAGAAAGTTCTGTGGGACTCATTCCCTCCCCCTTCCCTTCCTCCTTTGTGCCTTTCAGCTTTTGATGTGTTGCTTTAAAAATCAATCATTTTGTCATTCAAGAAGTGATCATACTTTTCTAGCAGGAGAGAAAAGAAGGGCATGGAAAAGGGTGACTTCTTACTTTAAGTAATGGTAACTAATGCTTATCAAGGAGGGTTTGTTCTCAGAATCAGGGAGCACAGGTCATAGGAATTTAACATTCTGCTTTCCATCAAAACCAAGACTGCTTGTTTAGGCACCTTTGAGAAACAACACAAGACTACTTACGCTCGCACATTCTGTCAGTATAAAACTTCCCCATTGGCAATGAGAAGTTTGTTTGTTTGTATGTTTGTTTACTAAAAATGGAACCTTTCATATTGCAAGAGAATGATTACTACTAAATTAATACAATTAAAGGCAATGGAACTCTTGTCTCCTCTTATGAATGAGTCTTTGCCCAGCATAGCATCTACAAAACTGCAAATCACATTTCAGTCTTTACCCACTTGGGCAAATGCACGCTGATTACCATCACTCATCTAGAATGTAATTCAATCATCTGGGCAATAGATTTTAATGGGTTCTGCAACTTCTTGATGTGCCCCAAGGGAGGGATTGTGTTTGGTTTTCCTCCCTGCATCAAGGAGACCGTGTTGGTTTTACACATATGCAAAAGTATGCTTGCTCTGCATGCTTGCTGTGCAAGACAGGGTGTGGTGGGTATTGAATAGAAACTTGTTTTGGCGAAACCCTCAAGTTTTTATGAGTATTCTACTCATAGCAACAGGAAGTTCTGCCCAGATTATAGTCTTACACCAGTGGCTAGACACAGGTGCTGTGACCCAGCAGAGAGCTGGATCCCATGTGAGTAGAGAAAATGTTTCTCAATCACTTAGCTGTACACTTGCACATTTCAACCCCACTACCTGGGAAGGCAGCTTCAAATATGTTCTGTTATTTAAAAATGTTTTTGCAATTCATCTTTTCCAAAAATATTATCCAGAGTTAAAGGTCTAGGAACAATTTTCTACAGATAATCGCAAAACAAGAATTGCTACATATATCAGCTGCACAATGGGGAAACAATATTAATTCACCACATTATATTTGCATGACAATTGACATGTCATCACATTAATTCATGACACCCTCTGTACGATCATCTACATGTTTAAGATCAAAAGAGGTGACAACATTTGTTCAAGGTCACAGAAAGAGTGATGGTGCCAGGACTCTTGGCTCCACAGTGGGCATTCTTTCCACACGGTCTTCTTAAGAAATGGAATGCTTAATGATTCCTCATTGGTAAAGGAGAGGTAATGTATCTGTACCTCCTAAGGGTGGTGCTTGACTAGTCCCCAAATGCAGGCATTTTTGGCTGCCTTTCTATTCGTGCACAGCATATGGTTTCATAGTATCCCTACCAGATCTTTGTCATCATTCTAGGTGACTCCAAGACCCAAAAACATGGCTCCTTGTCTATCTCCAGTGCTGGGATGCTTGCTTCCATTCCATTTCAGCTGCGCACTGGGGTCCACTGTTATCTCTCTGACTGTGACCCCTTATGTTCCCAACTCCTTCAGAAACTCAACAATCATATTAACTGATGAGAGACAAAACAGCACAGTGTTACTCACGTGGGCTTTAGAATCTGGCCACTGGACGTCGGCCCAGTTCCAGTTCTGTAATTTACTAGCGGGGCAAGTTTTCACATCATGGCAAGAGAATGGTCCCCAAAGAGCTGTTCAGAATAAATGAGTTAATACATGTAAAAAGCCAAACAGTGTGACATTCATTTAGAGCTTAATAAATAGCATCTTATTAAGTCCTTCAACTTTTGACTTTCATTCTCTCCAGTCTTCACTAATGTGTTTAACTCGAAAAAAATCCCTGAGAATTTGCTTACTTTGAAGCTCAAAATTACAACTGTGGACTTTTGAGCGAATGGCAGAGCATCTCTGTGGAAAACTTTTGGGTAACTCCTGTCAGAGCTATTCCATAACCCAACGTGGATGCCCGGAGGGAGGCATAGATTGAGTTTATATGTACAGTGGTGGGAGCAAAGTCCCAAATAGCTGCTGGACTCTGACTGATAGAAGAAAACTGGGAACACCATGATCCTTGAAAATATGAGCAGGGGTGAGTTGTCCTAAAGTGCATCTCTACACAAGCATCCTGCTGTGGGACTTCCAGGCAGACCCGTGACTGTGAAATCCCCTTAATGAAAATGTCCAGTCTCCGAGCAGAAACAGGTGAACAGACTGGGAATGAACCAGAGAGAGAGAGAGAGAGAGAGAGAGAGAGAGAGAGAGAGAGAGCACGTCCTGCCTCTCTAGTTCATCATTTCTCTGACTGGGACCAGGGGGAAAAACCAGTGCACTGTAGTACGTTCATAGGCGTTCCCGGACGTGGCCACGTGCATTTGGAAAACACCAGAGATTCGACTTTCCTCTTGGCGATTCAGAAAGCACATTAAGATACTGAAATTTCCTAGAAGTCCTGCTGCAAAGCAGTGGGCTTAGCTGTTTAATGCTGATACTCCTGTTCCTAATTTTTATTTATCTTATTTTCATCTTACCTCCCCCCAGATCTCTGAGATCGGACTTGAGATTGTCACTGTGGAGAAGAGAAAGTAAAACGATGAGATGGAAGACCATGTTAAAGCATTTACCAGAGTGCGCAATTCTAGAAACTTCAATTTTGCAGAGAGATCATTTGGAATGAGTGATTCATATGCGTAATGCAAAAACCCTGGGTTCCTCAATTCCTAAAACTAGCTCTTCACCCAAATGACTGGCGACGAACCCCCTCAACCACTCCATCTCACTTTATTCATCTATAAAGTATAGATGATAGTGCTAGTCTCACTCACAGATTTGTTAGAAGGAATAAATAAATAAGGTGGGAAATGAAAGGAAACTATATGGACCCTGCTTAGCAGAGGGCTTGACACGGATCACCTGGCTATTTCAAGTTTTGTTTCCATTATTGTTGTTTTACTGCCTAGGTTGCAGAGTTACAAAGTTTAAACTCTTGAGTAAAACAGTTCTGCTGTCAAATAAATAAAATAAAATCTTTAAAAAAAAAAAGAACTCTGTCTTCAAAATAGGACAGGCAGGGTCCTAGATTGCCATTTAAATCTTATCTCCATAAACAGCGTGGCAGTTTCAAATTTTCCACTTCATGTAGAAAGAAGTTGTCCCTTAAGTGCTAACACCACAGCATGGTAAATTCTACTTGGCAGCAGTCGAGGGAAAAGTACTGCTTCACCTTGCCAATTACAATGTATTAAAGATAAAGATAATTCATCCTTTTTGCACTTCTTAAAAGCCAAGAAGAGCAAAGGGTGATAGACTTAACAACTGCCCGACTTCCATGTGCTTCATCAGCATAACACTGCTAACTATCTCAGCTCTCAGAAAGGAAAATGTTTCCAGATAGTTCTTTTAGTTCTCTACCAGACACAAAAAGCGCCTCTTCTCCACAGATCGCGAATTCCCAAACTTGGGAGAAAGATATTACAAGATAGCTCATTTAAAACTTCAAAATGAATGACAAGAAAACTTTCTGAATGTAACTTCTAGCCTACCTGGAAGACATTGTGCATGCACTTGCCAGAGCGTATGTAGTCAACGCCGTATCTCAGTTCAATATTATATGATTTTACATACACATTTAGGCCAGTATCATGTTGCAAGTACCTGCAAATGAATTCAGAACCTGCATTCTTTCTTCGCCTCGCAAAGACCCTGGGGTCTGTGTAGTAATAAAAGGTCCAATGGTCAACACCTCCAGCAATCTGATAAAGTGACTATTCTTAGATTGCAAAATTCATGCTTAGAATTTTGATGAAGCCGAACTCTTCTCAAACAATGTTTACCCATCATTTTGACAAGATCACCCAACTGGAATGGACAGAACTCTTGGGCCCCTTTGACAACAGATTTAATGGTCTTGCTTCTGGTACATTCTGCCGCCAACAGTCCTTTCTGTAAATGCAGTCAGAGAAATCCTCCAACATAGGTGAGACCATGGCATTCTTCATGCAGTGTGCTAAAGGTCCCTCACCTCCCTGAGAGCCCAGGGCTACCCCAGGAAGGAATAGAAAATAGATGACCTAATGAAGAAATTCAGTGGAAAATATTCAGAGAACAAAGCTTTGAGTTTATGTCTAATATTTGTTACCTGTTTCCTTAATTGTCCAGCCAATTTCTGAATTTGATTTACACTGGAATAACATGAATGTTGACATATGAGATTTCACTCATATTTTAATACTGACATGTTTGGTTGTGTATAAGAACCCCAAATCTGCACCTTCTGTCGTTTTCCACTATGCTGTTCCCATCGATTACCATTCTACCCCCAAAGGTGTCTCCTCTGCATTTTTCTACCTATTCCTGGATCTGCCCCCCTTCTTCAGGCCATTCCTGCAGGTTGCTCTCCTTGAAGTGCCTCAGGTTGAAGTGCACTTGCTACCCTTAGTACTTTGTCCTCAGACACGGCTCATTCCTTCTTCTTCCTGATGGCTCTGTACAAATACCACTTTACCTCAGCTGACTATTTTACATATAAAATGGCATCCATCCCTTCACTCTTTCCCCCCTTGTTCTGTTTTGTTTTTATGGTTCCCCATTTTCTTTCTCCCCTCACTAGGTGTGAACTTCATCAAGGCAGAGATTTTGCTTGTTTTGTTTACTGCTGAATCTCATGCCCCTGGAAGTGTGTGGAACAAAAGTGTCACTACATAAATATGTGTTGAGAGGATCAACATGGGTAAATAAGTGAAATATTTTCGGATCTCATCTGCACATGCACTTGGATATGTACAGAGAATGCACAAGGTACAACAGTCCCAACTTCAGCCCCAACCCAGACATTCTATAGGAAATGGAGACTAAACCTGAAAATAGACCCAAGGAATGAGAAACAGGCCAGGTGGGGAGGAGGTCCAATAAGACCCAGAGTGAGAGATGGCTCATCAACCTCCCAGCTACTAGAACGAGGTGTATCTCCAGCTGGTCTAGCTTCAAGAACTCTGTGATTGACTTCTCCTTGGTGTGAGCTAAGCCCAGAGACAACAGGTCAAGGTCACTGGGGAATCCGTGACCCCTGTCCCCTTGATATGACTGACCTAACTCATCTCGACCATGTTCTCACTCTAATGAGCAAGCATTATAAAACCACTGAATTTCAAAGCTGGAATGGATCACTGAGCCAATGCTCCTCATAAACAAGGAAATAACAGAGTGACATTTTAAAAAATTCAAATGTTTGCACTCAAGGTTTGGGAAAATTATTTTTCAAGAAATAATTTTAGATCCGAAAGAAATAAGGACCAACACATTCCTTCTAAGAGATACTGTGTAGCACCATGTAAATTCTGGGTAAAGCTTAAAAATTTAACAATACAATTTTTTATCATTAAAAAGCGATATTAGTAGCACTGTTTCATTGTTATTTGATACCCAGGTTATATGGAGCCCTGTGATCTGAACTGAACTAACAAAAAGTGACAGAGGAAAATAAGGGTGGGGGGACAGACACGCCAGGGGGTGATCCGACTCTTGGGGGTGTCTTAGTCCCGTTTGGGCTGCTATAACAAAACACCACAGACTGGATGGCTGATAAACAACAATTATTTCTCCCAGTCCTGGAGGCTGGAAGTCTGTGATCAGGGTGCCGGCAGAGTTGGATGAGGAACCTCTTCCAGGTCACAGACGAGAGTCTCATTATATCGCATGGCAGAGACCTTTGTGAAGGACCTTTGTGGGTCTCTTATAAGAGCACTAATCCCATCACAAAGGCTCCACCTTCATGAACTAATCACCTCCCAAAGGCCTGACCTCCTCATACCATCACACTGGGAGTTAAAATCTCAACATACGAATTTGGGGGAGGAGGGACACAAACACTCAGATCATAGCAGGGGTTTCGAGATCTCCAGGGAAGATCACTGGGATTTGGCCTTGCTGATGAACAAACGCCCATCTTTTTCACTATAATCCAATGATCTATCTAAACTCACTCTTGCAAGTTGCGTGTGCCCACTCAAACGCGAGAGCATAATTCCTGGCCCAGAGCAAAGAGCTGAGGATTAGAGAGATCACACTTGGATTTTAAAGTCAAGGTTATTTATACCTCACTCTCAATGACCTCACAGGCAGAGGACTCGGGTGGTCTTTCAGGCATGGCGTGGCTTCTTGGCATTGGCTTTGGATTTGATCTATTGAAAAGCACTCATAACTGCCAGACATCGCTTCTCAACTTGAGTCCTGGCCTTGGTCTCTCCTGGCATCCTTGCTCTTCACTGCACATCTCCTGCCGTGAGAGTGGACACTTGTTTACCATTTGTGACCTTGGACTTCAGTTTTAGGGTATTATAGGTGCACTTATGGAAGAAATATTCTACTGACTTTTTTTTCCTTCAGAATAATAAGCTGGATTGAAATAGGTCCAATGAGAAAAATATCAACACAAAAACTGAACTAAAAAAATTAAGAAGTAGGGGCACCTGGGGTGGCTCAGTCGGCTCAGGTCACGAAAATTCCAAGGTCCTGTGATGGAGTCCCGCACCGGGCTCCTTGCTCAGAGGGGAGTCTGCTCCTCCCTCTCCCTGTGCTCCTCCCCCCACCCTGCTCATGCTCTCTCTCTCTCTCTCTCTCCAATAAATAAAATGTTTAAAAAAATTAAGAAGTAAAGTTACAAATATAAGTGGGAAATAAACACTATTATTGGGTCTTGGAAAGTAACTTTTACATTGTACAGTGTTTTGTTTAAATAATTAAAGATATCAACAAAGATATGAGCTGCTACAATTCAAATCTATATGTTTCTTAACTTTGATCTACAGCAAATAAATGGCCATAGGGTAAAGAAATGAGCAAAAGGACAACACAACTAAGCACCCAGAAACTGCCTCTGTCCCCTGTGGACTTTGCACGGATGCCCTCCTTCCCTGCATTTGCATACTCCTCAGCCTTGATACCAAGTGTGGACTATCCATCAATCTTAGTCCTACATTTAAAACTCATTAAAAATCTGTTTGCCATTCCTCTCAGAGATTAATCGCACAAGTCCAACATAATAGCTTTGCCAATTTAAGTGCTCCCGCTTCAACATTTCATTTCAAGTGTACTGTAATTATATTATATTGCTTCTGGCCAAGTTAGAAAATGTATTCAAATAATAATCCTATTTTTGGTATATTGTACACTGTTAGGGCTATTTCTCATGTTAATTATGCACAGAACTTGAAAATGTACTTATAAGTGTGTACTGAGGTAAGACAATCTGTCTACCTATCTATCTATCCATCCATCCATCCATCCATTCATCCCTCTATCCATCTCTTAAATTATGCAGTAAATACCCATAAATCCATAAGGAGGACTAAGTATTCTTTGGGTGTTTTGGCTTTTTGTACAACCATTTTTTTATCTTTCACTTGTGTTTTTAATAAAAAATTTACACCAGAGACTTCAGGCTCATGACCATGTGCATCATGGGAACTTGGGTCCCAGTTATGTGTTCTGAGGAATCACTTGGGGTGACTCAGTCCTAGCAGGGTAAGAGAAGAAAGCACTTCCTGGCATCACTTTCTACTTTTCTCAACTTTTGACGAACTCTTTGCCAGGATTCAGTGAGAGCACAAACCCCCTGCCATAGTTGTACCAGATACCCGAAAAAAGCATAAATGGATGTGGTTTCAGTATAAAATATATTTTTAAGGACCTTTTTTGTCATGCAAAAAGCAAACACTAACTCGATTTCTATTATTATTATTATTATTATTAATAAATTAGAAAGCAGGGGAGGCAAGTGTTTATGAACTACATACAGGTCCAGCTAAGCTTTGGCAGCTGGAAAAGTGATTTTATCTGTAAATGACAGATTTCTGGCTTTCTTTTCCATTCTCAACTGATCAGTGAGGCAAGCTCTATAGAGACTGGCAAAGTGTGTTCACTTAGAAGCAATTTTAATCAGTTATGTTGACTTAACTTTTGTTAGCTAGGGGTGACTGAGACCTAAAAATCACTTTTGAGATTACATCTAAATAGTATGATTAAAAAACTAAATTTAAATACGTTGGATGTTTCATTCACCAGCTATTTATTGAGTCCCCTCAAGCGCCTAGGCCTCTAGGTGTGTACAGGGAAATTCAGTAGTTAACCAAACAGATAAAAATTCCTACTTCTGTAGTTGAGAGAGGGCCTCAGATGGAATAAACAAATACGAAAAATATACAGAGTATGTTGAGGGTGAGAAGGAGGAAGCAGGGAGATGTGGGGTAAGCGTTCAGTTCTAAGTCAAGTCCTGGGAGGTCTTCACCAAGCAGGCGTTAAGAGGGAGCAGGTGATAAGAGAGCCCCTGGCAGAGGAAAGAGCATCTTCAATGTCAGTGTGCCACCAGTCCGGGGAACCGCCGAGCATCAGAAGGTAAGCTCAGCCGTAACAGGGACTTTGACGTTTATCCTGAGTACCCTGAGAAGCAAGAAGTACTTGACCGAGGAAGTAAAACAAGCTGATGTAAGCTTTTAAGGATCACCCTGGCTCTTGTGTTGCGAATGGACAGTTGAGGAGCTGAAGCTGGGAGGCCACTCATGGCGCAAAGGTAACTACTCAGGTGTGACAAGGAAGTGGGCCAGTTAGGTAAGGAGGTGATGAGAAGCGGATGATCCCGCTAGATGATGAAGGTAAGGGGACATGATTGGCTGCTGGGTAGAATATGGGGCTTAAGAGATAAAAAGAGCTGAGATTAATCACATACTTTGTTAACTAAAATGCTACAAATATTCAATCATGGTTTTGATACAGGCATTCAGTCATTGTGGCCATCTTCACTACAAATACCAAACAACATGAAAGAGGAAACACCTTCTATAGTTACCTTGGACACAGGGAGAGATCCCCCAAATGATTTCTCCCTGTGTGCCTTGTTTCTCCGAATTGGAAGGATATTTCTCTCTTCTTCCCCTCCCCCAATTTTTTCTTCAGACTTCATGATCATCATGCCTGTTTTCTGTCTTTTAGAAGACACATTTTTCTTAAATAATTACGTGAAAAGGGACTGAAAACATTTTATATTCTCACAAAATTACTGTTCACATTGTTAACATGCCTAACTTTTCCCATTAAGCATATTACAAAATTTTCCAAAAATTCTCAGTCTTTCACGATGTATGCTCCTTCAGAGTTTTTCTTGAAATAATACAAAATATCCAAAACTGGACTTTTTTTTAAAAAGATTTTATTTATTTATTTGACACAGAGAGAGGGAGAGAGAGGCACAGAGAGAGAGGGAGAAGCGGGCTCCCCGTTGAGCAAGGAGCCCGATGTCGGGCTCAATCCCAGGACCCTGGGATCATGACCCGAGTTGAAGGTAGCAGCTTAACACACTGAGCCACGCTGGCGCCCCGTGAACTGGTTTTTTTTGGTTTGTTTGTTTGTTTTTTGCACTCTCTCCCTGTCCATGTTGTTACTTTCACAGTTAATAGGCTGCTCTCAATGACTGTAGATGAATATGCATGTTTTAACAAATGGTAAAAATTGGAAACATGATAAATGCAGCAACTGTGCACCTGGGCATTCTCATGTGATCTGTGTCCCAATTTTGAAATGAAAGGACCAAGCGGACAAAAGTGAGATAGCTTTCCTGTCACCTTTATTTTTGCCAAACTGACTTGAAGGAAGATCACGTTTGACTGTGCGGTTCCTGATGCGTAATTATTTCTGCAGCAGCTCCTGAAGACCTCATAGCCATCATGCAACATCTGTTTCCCCTTCCAAAATGGTTCGGGCCCTAAAAATATTAAAACCAATTAAGGTGATTAAATAAATTTAGCAGGCTGGTCCAGTTTAGCCTCTCCAAAAATACTGGCGAGAAGATGACCACATCCATCTGGAGTTTGTTTTTATTCCTTGGAATTTCATTATAAAAGTGTGGGTGCTGCCACAGCCCAGGGTGGCTTACTCATGCAGAAAGCAGTTGGAGACAGGAGTCAGCTTCCAACCACAGGTGCAGATGGCCATTTTTGGAAAAGCTTCCCCAATGGCTGACTTCATGGAAACAGATGAGGAGTACAACTAAAAATGGACTTTATGGAACTTTTATTTTCTAATTTAAAAAGATAAAAGAATGTTTAAAAACAGACTGCTCTCTCCTGCAGCCATTCATCTGGAAGGTACTCATTCAGAAGAGTTACTGACTACCATTGAGTTCCAGACCTTATATCAGTATCTTGAAACTCATCTGTCGGTTTACTGAGTTCCTTCGGATCTATTGTCCTTGGAAAAAAACTGAAGAAAATACGGCAAAAACTACTAGCTGGTGTCTTCCAAATTCTACAATCAAATCAACATTAGGCTATGACACATCACATTTAGAGGAAAGTCTACAGACTCCAGTGTAAAAAAAATACTAAGAACAATAAATAATTTAATCTTCTCTCTCCTCCTTTCCCGAAGCTTTAAATATCGTCAGCTACCCCCTTCCATCCTAACTTGAAGTACTTAAAAAAATGCCTCTAAAAGTAACAATAAAGAATTACTTGCCAAAGAGAATGCCTATCCCCAGACTCCTGAGCGTGTCCAAGGCCCCTGTCAGCAGTGGTTCTGCAAGGCCATCGGTATGAAAGTTACCGGTGCCTTCTCATGCACTTGCCCTCCCCCCTCCCACCCAACTGATTCTTTGTGACAAGCTCATTTTGGGGGAAATGATGTTCTTTGTGGTCAGGTTTCTGCACCTGCGTGTACAGGAGCGGAAAGTTGTACAGGTAGAATTAACAAGGAAAGAGAACTGTGCCATGTCGATCTTTTCAGGGTACCAGGTAACCTGAGTGTGGTCTGGGAACAGACGCTGGACACAGCAGGGGTACAGAACCCAGGACAGGGTCCTGCTGCCCAGGACCAAGAGTGGTAGTGCCCACGAGGAGATTCACTGATGCCACGCAAAGAGCATGGAGGCTGATGCGGGAGGCTGGTGCCCACACCACGGCCCAGATGTGCGGCAAGCGTCCATGAAGCCAGCACAGGCTGCAGACTCCGTCCAGAGAGTGAGGAGAGCTAGACTCTCCCAGGCTTGCCTGCCCCTACTGTGGACACAACAGGCCAGATCTACCGTGGGACCACGTCATCCCCCACCTTCTTCTTTTGGGGGTGGTTTCTGCTTGGCTCGGCTTGATTTGGAATGAGCCGACCCTGAGATGCCCCTTCTTCCATATTGGTGCTAGTACACGTCCAGGGTCCGGACATTTGTGATGTCTCCAGGATGAGTGGCTATTGTGTCAGGCCTGACCCTGCCCAGAATATTCCTGAGCATTAAACATTTTTAACATGCTTGGGATTTTGAAATATAATTTTGTTTTCTCTGTTAGGTATATATAAAAACAAGTAAGAAGACTACATGAACAAGTACTTTTTACTAGTTTTTAAAAAGAATGTGTTTGGGCTCTTGGTAATATCGTTATATGTAAAGAAATTTTAATGTTACTGAGCAGTGATTATTGGGGATTTAATCTTAGTAGTAAGGGCAGAAACCCTTAAAATGGATTCTGACCAATTAGCTGTATTGTGCAACTAACATTCCATTTTTTTAGATATGCAGAAGTATTTAAAACATTTAATAAGTGTCTTTAAACATCTAACATATGCATTGTACTTTAATGGGGCAAAAAGGTGAATAATTGCCATCTGCCTTTAAATTTAGTTTATAAAAAGAATAGGATAAAAAGTGTGTGTTAGGGGAGCCTGCATGGCTCAGTCAGTGAAGCGTCTGCCTTTGGCTCAGGTCATGATCCCAGGGTCCTGGGACTGTGTCCTACATCAGGCTCCCTGCTCAGCGGGGAGTATGCTTCTCCCTTTCCCTCTGCCCCTGCTCATGTGCTCTCTCTCTCTCTCTCTCAAATAAATAAAATCTTTAAAAAAGTGTTTGTTAGCTTTTAGTGATACTATGCTATTCTTCTCTTTTAAATAATGTATTCGTTAGTTTCTTCTTCTTCTTTTATTAATTCATATGAGAGAGTTAAAAATGTTTCAGTGTAAAATGCCAAGCTGTGATCATTATTCTAATCTACACCAAGAAATGGCAAAAGCAGTGGGGAGAATAAGACTCACGGCACAGGTAATGATAAAAGAAAAGTAGTCCGGTGATACTTCCAGGGTGCCAACAAGGTGGTCCCCAGTCCATAAAAGAGGGAATTATGGCAACCTGAGAGGTTATGGGATCCTTTAGAATCAGAGTTTCTAAATATCAGTCAGGTCTTCTAGCCAATGGAGAAAAAGGTGAGAAGAGAAAAGTGATTTTTTCACTGTGTAATCATAAAATGGAAATTCATTAAGATGAACAGTAAGTTCACTTATGACACTTGGGGTTTAAAAAGGGGGGATTCCACAGGTGCTCGCAAGCACGTGGCGAACCCTTATCTATTGTTGGTGGGAATGTAAGTTGGTCCAACCAACTATGGAAAACAGTATGGAGGCTTCTCACCACATTAAAAATAGATCTACCATACGATCCAGCAACCCCACTCCTGGGTAAGTACCCAGAGGAAATGAAAACAGGATTCCAATGAGGTATCTGCCGTCCTATGTTTATCACATTATTTCACATTAGCCAAGATATGGAAACAACCCAAATGCCCATCAATGGATGAATGGATAAAAAAGATGTGGTACATATACAGTACAGAGTATTAGTCAGGTATGAGAAAGGAGGATATCCTTCCATTTGGGACAACATGGATGGACCTTGAGCACATTATGCTAAGCAGGAAAAGGAAGACAGAGAAAGGCAGTACTGTATTATATCATTTACACATGGAAGCTATCAGAGGCAAACCTGTAAAAAACAGAGAGTAAAATGGTGATTTTTCCCAGGGAATAGGGGGTTGGGGTTAAGAGTATGGTGTTTAAGGGTACAAATTTGTAAAAAGTAGTAAATAAGCCGTGGAGATCTAATGCACAGTATAATGAATATACCCAATAATATTGTACAATAATTGTGTGATGTGATAAATATCCTTACACGGGCATCATGTTACAATATATTCATGTACCAAAGTAACCCTCAGTACACTTATACAATGTTATATGCCAAATTTATTAAATAAAAATAAATAAATGAGTGAGGAGATTATGAGCTTTTCAATCAATACAAACCCGGGGTAAAACTCTGTGGAATGAAACCCTCTCGACAGCTCCATGGTATAAACCACAGGGAGCAGTAATCCGTCAAAACCCAGCAAATTTTCAAATAAGTGTCTAGACGCAGTTTCTAAGATGTTTGTCATGCCCTTGACCACTATTCTGAAATGTCCAATGGGTGTATTGACAATACTGGGGTTACTCAAACATTCCCATGAGGCTTTAATTTTAGTGACTATGCTTGCTCATTTCTAGAAATTCTATGTGGTCCTTTTTCAGTTTTTTGCTTCCTTATTTTATTGTTTCTTTAAGTTTGCTCTAGTAACTCAAGTTCCTGGATTGCTAATCATTCTGTTTGTGGAAATACCTGATTCCTTCAAGGTGACTCATTTGTCTTGTCACTTGATATTTTTAACTCTGAGCTCAGGTTCAACAGTGCTTTCTCTTTTTTTCCTGCGAGAGTCTTGCATGATCTGCTTTGTGGAAGGGCCCTCCAGAGAAGAGTTACACTGCCTATGCTGGGACCTAAGGGCTCTGGACAAGCTCTTCGGTTTAATCTTTTCAGCTTGGGTAGCTGCAAGATGCACAGGGTGTAAATTCAGACGCTACCCTCCACCAGGTCTAGAGTTTGGCTCTCTCAAGGGAGAGTGTTTTCCCCACCCAAGTCCCCTGGGTGGGCAGGCCGCTCGGTTGATTCCAAACCAGTGACCAGAGAGTTTCTAGCTCTTTCCACAGATGGGGCTGGACTTTGAGTCTCCAGGCACTATTCCGAGATGCCCCAGCTCTCTCCTCATCCAGGCTAAAATGGAATCCTTCTTTCTGGGTGGGTATCTCAGTCTGTCTGGACTTCTCTCTCTCTCTCTCTCTTTTAAGATTTTATTTATTTATTTGACAGAGAGAGAGAGCGCACACAAGCAGGGGGAGTGGCAGACAGAGGGAGAGGAAGAAGCAGGGTCCTCATAGAGCAGGGGGAGCCTGATGTGGGACCTGATCCCAGGACCCCCGGATCACGACCTGAGCCGAAGGCGGTCACCCAGGCACTCTCTCTGGACTTCTCTAACAAAGCGTGATAGACCGGGTGGCTTCTAAACAACAGAAAAACTAGTTCTCACAGTTCTGAAGGCTGGAAGGTCTGAGATCAGGGTGTCAGCATGGCTGGATTGTGGTCAGAACTCTGTTCTTGGCTTGCAAGACTGCCCTCTCCTCACTGTAGCCTCACCGGGCAGAAGGGGTGAGGGAGCTCTCTGGGGTCTCTTTCACACGAGCACTAATCCCATTCATAAGGCTCCACACTCATGACCTAATCACCTCCCAAAGACCCCCGCCCCCAAGTACCGTTACATTGGGGATTAGGTTTCAACATCCGACTTCGGAGCGGGAGACACACACACTCAGCCTACAGCATCGGGGTCCTCTTCCCTCTCGGTTTATATCTGGATCTTAGGGAAAAGTTTTCAATTAGCAATAATCGCGCCTCGGATAAACCTCATTGGCTACGATACTGCCAGCGCGCAAAGCTGTAACTGGATCTTAAACTCAGAGCCTTGATTTGAAGTTCCACTGGCTTTGATTTCTCCATTTCTGGGGCCTGGGGATATCCTTTTCTTTCCTTGGAGATAAGCTATGTATTAATTTTTGGGTCATATTTTATTGACGATTTCTAAGTGTTTCTAGTATGCAGAAAGAAGGCCAGTCGACATCAGCTCAGTCAGCCATGTTGTTGGAAGTTGGATAAATCGATATTGAAGCAAGCACACTAAACCCACGATCCTCTTAATTCACTTTCAGCACAGAAAGGTGTAAAGCCGCTGCATTTATGGGAGCAAGAGGGGACGGAAACCTGGATGCATTTTCGGAGAAGTCGGTCAATCAACTGACACTGCTCGTTACAAACAGAAATGATCACATCACAGCAGCGGACAAAAGGTAGCTTCTAAGTACCATCTGGTTAAGACCAGAAAACCCACAGTCCAGTTCAATGAGACGTTCTCTGCCTTTGCAGAGTTCAAGCATGACTTCCTCACCAGATGTTTCTTGTTAGTGCTGTAAATACATCCTTAGACCATTTTCTTTTCTTTTGTAAACATTTCCCAACATTTCATTTTCAACTTGAAAACCACCAGGGTAGACTTTTCCCTCCTTCCACCAACCAACCCCATTTAATCGCGGATTAAGTGCTATTGATTCCAGGGCTTTATTGTCTTGCCTCGTGCTTCTTACTCATTCTAGCTGTGGTTGCCTCGGTCCAGGCACTCAGCCTTATCTCTCTCCTAGCTTTCTAAAGTCACCTACTTGATCTACTGCTCCTTCTGCACATGAGCCTTCAGAGGGCTTCTAGAATTCAGATTTTATGACTCAACCCTTCTGAGGCTCCCAAGGACAATCAAAATATGTTCCAACTTGCTTAGTGTAGCACATAAGAATTCTATGTTATCCTACCTGTCTTGTCCCCATTAATTTATTAAACTGTGTATCTTAGAATAATTTTAGCTTTACAGAAAAACTAGGAAAATAGTATAGAGAGTTCCCAGATACCCCACATTCAGTTCTTCCCTTTTATAAATATTTTATACTAGTATGGCATATTTATCACAATTATTAAACCAATATTGGTACACTACCACTAACTAAGGGCCATAATTTATCAGGATTTCTTTAGCTTTTATCTAATGTCCTTTTTCTGCCCCCAGGAACCTATCTACCAGGACTCAAAAGTTAGTTGTCACATGTCCTTAAGCTCCTCTTGGACAGTCACAAACTTTTTTTTTTTTTTTTTTTTTGTCTTTGACGACTTTTGGCAGTTCTCCTGAGTGGTAGTTAGACATTTTATAGAATATCCCATTATTAGGATGTGACTTACTTTTTCTCATGGTAAGACTGGGATTATGGGTTTGGGGAGGAAGATCACAGATGTAAAGTGGCAAGTTCATTACATCATAACAAGGGTATCGGCATGACTGAGCACTGTTGATGTTGACCTTGAGCACCTGGCCAAGGTAATGTTGCTTGTTTTTTTTCCCCTTTCAGGACTCTGGGTACACTGACCTGTATAGCCCACACGTTGGTTCATGGCATACCCTTAAGGAGGCTTTTGGCAAGCTCTCTCTTCTGTTCCATTTTATTATTTTCCCCCCTTCTCCTCTATCCCCACATACATCCCTACCACACCTAACCCCACACACTCTAATATATTAAACATATAACCATCCTATTAATCTGTTTATTAGATAAAAGGTGGTATTTTTGCACACACAATTTTGAAAACACACGCATGCTAAAATACCCTTAAAAAACCTTTTTAAAAATAACATTATGTTTTGAGAACATTATTTCTGGTTGCTGCTTAGCAGTCTTTTGGGCACATCAGCCACATTTTCTTCCATCCACGATTCAAATGCTTCTAGCTACTGAGTCCACACCAAATGCTGGAGTTAATGCCTGGCATGAGTCTCTTTATGGTTCCATAGGGGGGAACTTCTTCCTTGTACATACCCACAGCTGGATACGCTGGGTGCTGGGGTTATCTCTAATCTGGCTCCAGAGTGGCTGCACCTGTTTCCATGGGCTCTGACTACCCCCTTGCCCATCTCCTTGCCAGGATTTCATATGATTTGACTTTTGAACGTTCCCCAGGTTGATATTATAAAGTGGACTATCCTCCTTGTTTTAATTTGTATTTCTGATTCTTGGCGTATCAGGGTTCCCACACCCCAAGGCCAGTCAAGCTGACACATAAAATCAACCATGACAATTAGTAAGACCTAACTTCTTTTACAGGTCTCGGCATATATTTTCCTCTTATTGTGAACAGTCTCATCATAGCCTTTGTCTGTTTTTATTTTATTTATTTATTTATGTGTGTGTGTGTGTGTGTGTGTGTGTGTGTGTGTGTGTGTATGTGTTTGTGTGTCTTTTGCCCTTCTAGTGGCTGTAAGGAACTTCTTTGTGTGCTGTGGATGTGAATCTTTCCATCAGTTTTATGTGTTGCAATTTACCTTGACCCAGCTGTCACCTTTGTGTATGATGTCCTTATGTAAACTAGTAATCTTTTATTTTGATGTAGTCCAATACATCAAATTCTCTACTCAGGCTTCGACTTTTGGGTATCTTGCTTGAGAAATACTTATCTTCTTCATGGTCACCAATATACTATCCAGATTATGAAATTATAGGACTTGATATTGAGATGAAACTAATTTTTCCCTATGTAGCGAGCCGATTTTCAACATCGTGCACTACGCTATTCATTTTCTAGCCTGTGACTCATGATGCCAAAACCACCAAATACATAATTCCCTTAAGAATCCAGGTCTGGATGTAGGAGGAAAAGATGGCGGAGGAGTAGGGGACCCTATTCCAAACAGTTTCCAGAATTGAGCTGGATATCTACCACACCACTCTGAACACCCACGAAATCAGCCTGAGATGTAAGATGATAGATCTGGATCTCTACAAACAGAATATCGCAGGTGGTTGGTTTCGAGGTATGAAGCGGGGAGCAGTGATTCCGCGAGCAGATATCGGAGGATAAACGGAAGGGGGAGGGAGCTGCCATAAGCACTGGAACCAGAAAGGTGAAATAACAGGAGCGCAAAAGCCTCCCGCGTTGGGGACGAGGCAGAAACTCGCAGACTGGTAGCGACAGGGAAAGGACTTTAGGGCAGCCCCCCAGACTGAAACCTGGAGCAGTGGGTTTATGCATGCAAACTGGGGGCAGCTGGCAGTTTTAGAAGCACAAAGGGCAGAGACGTGCCCCCGTGCCCCGACCCAGAGGCAAGGACTGGGAGTGCTACTGAGGGGCGCACAACCCAGGATGCTGTAGTTTATAGCAGCATAGACAGAAACAGAGATAGTGTGGCCTGGAGAGCTCATTGAAGAACAGACTGCGATCTATCTCTCTGCTCTGAGGCAGAGGGTTGGAAATGAACTCATCTGCTCTGACTCTCGGAAGAGAGCAGAAAGCCGCCAGAGAACAAAAGCCCCCCAAAACCGGTTTTCACTGAGCCCATCTTCCCCCACAGGGAGCAGGGCAACTCTGCCCAAACAGGGTTCCCTGAGTAACAGCTCGGCAGGCCCCTCCCCCAAGAAGACAGGCTGGGAGAACAGGAGGCCGGCAACCCTAAGGTCCCTATAAAACAGGTGCATCTTGCTTGGGTTGTGGTCAATAATTGGACTCTACACATTCCCTCAACCACCCCTCAACAGAATGAATAGGAGGAGGAGCCCCCAAAATAGGAAAGACTCAGGAGACTGTGACTTCTGTCCCAGATTTACAAATGGATACAGATATAACGAAGATGTCGGAGATGGAATTCAGGGTAGCAATAGTGAAGACAATAGCTAGAATGGAGAAATTGATTAATGGCAACATAGAGCCTAAGGGCGGAAATGAAAGCTGAACTGGCAGAACTTAAAAATGCTATCAATGAGATCCAATCTAATCTAGATCCTCTAACAACTAGGGTAAGTGAGGCAGAAGAACGAATTAGTGATCTAGAAGGAGAAAGAAGAGACCAGGGAAAAACAACTCAAAATCCATGAATACAGATTCAGAGAAAGAAGTGATGCCATGAAACATTCCAATGTCAGAATTATTGGGATCCCTGAGGGGGTGGAGAGAGAGAGAGGACTAGAAGATATATTTGAGCAAATCGTAGCTGAGAACTTCCCTAATTTGGGGAATGAAACAAACATTTGTGTCCTAGAGGCAAAGAGGGCCCCTCCCCGGATCGAGGAAAACAGGCCAACACCCCGGCATGTAATAGTAAAACTCACAAATCTTAGAACCAACGAAACCATCTTAAGGGCAGTTAGGGGGAAGAGATTCCTTATGTACAAAGGGAGGAATGTCAGGCCTATCCACAGAGACCTGGCAAGCCAGAAAGGGCTGGCAAGACATATTCAGGGCACTAAACAAGAAGAACATATAGCCAAGAATATTTTATCCAACAAGGCTGTCATTTAGAATGGATGGAGAGATGCAGAGCTTCCAAGACCTGCAGAAACTGAAAGAATATGTGACCGCTAAGCCGGCCCTGCAAGAAATATTAAGGGGGGGTTCTATAAAAGGAGAAAGACCCCAAGAGTGATATAGAATAGAAATTTACAAAGACAATCTATAGAAACAAGGTCTTCACATGCAACATGATGACAATAAATTCATCTTTCAATAATCACTCTCAACGTGAACGGCCTAAATGCTCCCATAAAAGTGGCACAGGGTTGCAGACTGGATAAAAAGACAGGACCCATCCATATGCTGTCTACAAGAGACTCATTTTGAACTTAAAGATACATCCAGGCTGAAAGTGAAGGGAGGGAGATCCATCTTCCATGCCAACAGACCTCAAAAGAAAGCTGGGGTAGCAATTCTTATATCAGACAAATTAGATTTTAAGCTAAAGACTGTAGTTAGAGACACAGAAGGACACTATATCATTCTTAAAGGGTCTATCCAACAAGAAGATCCAACCATTGTAAATATCTATGCCCCAACATGGGAGCAGCGGTCTACATAAGCCAACTGTTAACCAATATAAAGAGTCATATTGATAACAATACGTTAATTGTGGGAGACCTCAATACTCCACTCTCAGCAACAGACAGATTACTGAAGCAGAAAATCAACAAAGAAACAAGAGCTTTGAATGACACACTGGACCAGATGGACCTCATAAATATATACAGAACATTCCACCCTAAAACAACAGAATACTCATTCTTCTCGAGCACCCACGGAACTTGCTCCAGAATAGACTACATACTGGGTCACAAATCATGTCTCAACTGATACCAAAAGACTGAGATTATTCCCTGCATATTCTCAGACCATAATGCTTTAAAACTGGCACTCAATCACAAGAAAAAATTTGGAAGAAATTCAAACACTTGAAAGCTAAAGACCACTCTGCTCAAGAATGTTTGGGTCAACAAGGAAATCAAAGAAGAACTTAAACAATTCATGGAAACCAATAAGAATGAAAACACATTGGTCCAAAACCTATGGGATACTGCAAAGGCTACTGCATAGCCATCCAAGCCTCACTCAAAAAAATAGAAAAATCCCAAATTCACCCACTAGCTTTACACCTTGAAGAACTAGAGAAAAAGCAACAAACAATGCCTAAGCCATGCATTAGAAGAGAAATAATTAAGATTAGAGTAGAGATCAATGAATTAGAAACCAGAAACACAGTACATCAGATCAATGACACCAGAAGCTGGTTCACTGAAAGAATGAATAAGATCGATAAACCACTGGCCAGACTTATCCAAAAGAAAAGAGAAAGGACCCAAATTAATAAAATTGTGAATGAAAGGGGAGAGATCACGACTAACACGAAGGAAATAGAAACAATTATTAGAAATTATTATCAACAACTATATGCCAATAAATTAAGCAACCTGGAAGAAATGGATGCCTTCCTGGAAACCTATAAACTGCCAAGACTGAAACAGGAAGAAATGGACAACCCGAATAGGCCAATAACCAGTAAGGAGATTGAAGCAGTGATCAAACACCTCCCAAAAAACAAGAGTCCAGGGCCTGATGGATTCCCTGGGGAATTCTACCAAACATTCAAAGAAGAAATAATAAGTATTCTCCTGAAGCTTTTTCTAGAAAACAGAAATGGAAGGAAAGCTTCCAGACGCTTCTATGAGGCCAGCATTACCTTAATCCCCAAATTAGGCAAAGACCCCATCAAAAAGGAGACTTTCAGACCGATATCCCTGATGAATATGGATTCCAAAATTCTCAACAAAATCCTTGCTAATAGGATCCAACAACACATTAAAATGATCATCCACCACAACCAAGTGGGATTTATCCCTGGGATGCAAGCGTGGTTCAACATTCGCAAACCAAACAGTGTGATAGAATACATTAATGAGAGGAGAGAGAAGAACCATAACATCCTCTCAATTGATGTAGAAAGAGCATTTGACAAAATATAGCATCCCTTCCTGATTAAAACTCCTCAGAGTTTAGGGACAGAGGGAACATTCCTCAAGTTCCTAAAATCCATCTATGAAAAACCCACAGTGAATATCATCCTGAATGGGGAAAAGCTGAGAGCCTTTCCCTTAAGATCAGGAACACATCAAGGATGCCCACTCTCACCACACTATTGTTCAACATAGTACTAGAAGTCCTAGCAACAGCAATCAGACAACAAAAAGAAATAAAAGGTATTCAAATTGGCAAAGAAGTCAAACTCTCTCTCAGCAGATGACATGATACTTTATTTGGAAAATCCAAAAGACTCCACCCCCAAATTACTAGAACTCATATAGCAATTCAGTAATGTGGCAGGATACAAAATCAATGCACAGAAATCAGCTGCTTTCTCATACACTAACAATGCAACTACAGAAAGAGAAATTAGAGAAATGATTCCATTTACAATAGCACCAAAAACCATAAGATACCTTGAAATAAACCTAACCAAAGAGGTAAAGGATCTATACTCTAGGAACTACAGAACACTCATGAAAGAAATTGAAGAAGACACAAAAAGATGGAAAAACATTCCATGATCATGGATCGGAAGAATAAACATTGTTAAAATGTCTATGTTACCCAGAGCAATCTATACCTTCAACGCCATCCCGATCAAAATTCCAATGGCATTTTTCAAAGTGCTGGAACAAACAATCCTAAAATTTGTATGGAATCAGAAAAGACCCCGAACTGCCAAGGAAATGTTGAAAAAGAAAAACAAAGCTGGGGGCATCACGTTACCTGATTTCAAGCTATATTACAAAGCAGTGATCACCAAGACAGCATGGTACTGGCATAAAAACAGACATATAGACCAATGGAACAGAATAGAGAGCCCAGATATGGACCCTCAACTCTGTGGTCAAATAATCTTCGACAAAGCAGGAAAAAATATGCAATGGAAAAACGACAGTCTCTTCAATAAATAGTGCTGGGAAAACTGGACAGCTATACACAGAAGAATGAAACTCGACCATTCTCTAACACCATACACAAAGATAAACTCAAAATGGATGAAAGACCTCAATGTGAGACAGGAGTCCATCAAAATCCTAGAGAAGAACATAGGCAGTAACCTCTTTGACATCGGCCATAGCAACTTCTCTCAAGATACATCTCCAAAGGCTAGTGAAACAAAAGCAAAAATGAACTTTGGGGACTTCATCAAGATAAAAAGCTTTTTCACAGCAAAGGAACCAGTCAACAAAACAAAGAGGCAACCCACAGAATGGGAGAAGATATTTGCAAATGACACTACAGACAAAGTGCTGATTTCCAAGATCTATAAAGAACTTCTCAAACTCCAACACCCAAAAAACAAATAATCAAGTCAAAAAATGGGCAGAAGACATGAACAGACACTTCTCCAAAGGAGACACACAAATGGCTAACAGACACATGAAAAAATGTTCATCATCATTAGCCATCAGGGAAATTCAAATCAAAACCACACTGAGATACCACCTTACACCAGTTAGAATGGCAAAAATGGACAAGGCAAGAAACAACAAATGCTGGAGAGGTTGTGGAGAAAGGGGATCCCTCTTACACTGTCGATGGGAATGCAAGTTGGTACAGCCACTTTGGAAAACAGTGTGGAGGTGCCTCAAAAAATTAAAAATAGAGCTACCCTATGACCCAGCAATTGCACTACTGGGTATTTACCCCAAAGACATTGACGTAGTGAAAAGAAGGGCCATATGCACCCTAGTGTTCATAGCAGCAATGTCCGCAATAGCCAAACTGTGGAAAGAGCCGAGATGCCCTTCAACAGATGAATGCATAAAGAAGATGAGGTCCATATATACAATGGAATATTACTCAGCCATCAGAAAAGATGAATACCCAAATTCTACATCAACATGGATGGGACTGGAGGAGATGATGCTAAGGAAATAAGTCAAGCAGAGAAAGTCAATTACCATATGGTTTCACTTATTTGTGGAACGTAAGGAATAGCAGGGAGGACATTAGGAGAAGGAAGGGAAACATGAAGCGGGGGGAATCGGAGGGAGAGACGAACCATGAGAGACTATGGACTCTGAGAAACAAACTGAGGGTTTTTAGAGGGGAGAGGGGAGGGGGGATGGGTTAGCCCGGTGATGGGTATTAAGGAGGGCACGTACTGCATGGACCACTGGGTGTTATACAAAAACAATGAATCATGGATCACTACATCAAAAACTGATGATGTATTGTATGGTGACTAACACAACATAATAAAATTAAATTAAATTAAAAATAAAAGAACCCAGGTCTGATAATTGAATTCTAGGTTATTTGCTGGGTTATCTGTCTAATCAGTCATGATATTCATCATAGTCAATGCAGGTCCTAATTAAAAAAACATACTTACATAAGTTATAGTTAAATGGGGGCTTATGTCCCAATATGACTTTTAATTTAATTGTTTAACTCACTTTGAGTTCAAGTACCCTGACCCCTCTTCAACACTGAACCCAGGAAAGTTTGAGAAGCAGAGAGGAAAGGGCAAGGATTCTGACCTCAGACATCTGGGTTAAATCTTTACCACTGACTAGTTTCAAGACCACCAGCAGGTTACCTCACCCATCAGAGCTATGGTTTCCTCATCTTATGGAGCACAATAAAACAAAAGAATTACCTAAAATTTATTGCACATCTTCCATGTAGCATTAGGAAGTAGCCAAGAATATTACCTTCATTTTATAGACAAAAATTGGAAGCTTGTCCAAATGTGCACAGCTAATAAATAAGTGGAAGGGTAAGGCTTTGATCCCAGGATATCTAAAGATGAAGCCTGCACTTCTACTATTATCCTGTAGTCCTTTGTTAGGACTATGGGGAGAAGCAAGGTACACCTTTGCGGTGTCTACTTCAATGATCAGGAATTATTATTTGTCCAACTTCTGAATTATGGACTAGAGAACAATGTATCTCACAGCCTCTGCTGGTCCTGGTGGCTTTGTGACAGTTAGCATCAATGGAACACTCCACAGGGGGAGCCAACGAAAACCAACAAAAGCATGAAAACAGTAATAGTCCCCTGGTAGTGAGGGCTGAAAGTTTTTGCAGAGCCCTATCCTAAGCACTTGGATGCTTTAGTTCACTTACTGCTCATATCATTTGGATGTGGCAGATATTGATTTCCCTAATAACTGCGATTGGGCTGGGTCAAAAAGATGCCCCCAATTACACGACTAGGAGGGCAGAACCATGCTTGGACCCAGATTTCTCAGTCTCCAAATCCTTCTATTTTAACTACTACTTGATACTAAATTGATAATTTTAATGCATTTCTAACTTTTAAATTTAGTTTTCTATTTTCTTTTTATAACATTTTAATACATATTTTTCTAGTCGAAGCAATGAAATTAAACACATTGGAATGTTTCTCCACCGCATTAAAAGTTTCTTCCATTTTTTTCTTAAGGAGTAACTGAGTATACTCAGACTGCTGTCCCTACATTCTTTAAAACACAGAGATGTTATCAACGTCTGTAAATAACACATTCTAGGAAGAGAATATTGCTTTTGATAAAGGTATTTACTGACAGTAAATGCTAAACAAATTGAGAGCACATGCTACTAATTAGCATGTCCCTCTAGGACAGACACATATTTACTGTGACTTTTTTAAAGCTCAGACAGTTCATTCTATAAAGGCCAAAAACTGGTCCATTAAATACCGTGCCAAAATCATTCTGAGAAAAGTTGATATGGGAACTTCGTGTCATTGTTTAGACTTAATTTCCAAGTAGGAGTTACCAATACCAAAAATAATAAATATCACTGTCAAGAAGACTAGGAATTCAGTCGGATACGGAATTAGTTTGAAAGTAAAGCCACAAGATCTTGGAATCTGGTACTATTTAAATATTAAAATTGTTAAGGTAAATAAGTCTGTATGTCTGGTTCCATTTTGTCCATAATAAAGGCTCACAAAAGCAGTTGTCCTTCCTGTTACCATATGTAAAACAACTCAGCTTTTAATTTATTTTCAGAGCAAACATTGTAATAGCCAAAGATATCCCTAAAACCGGTTTAATTTCTTGTTTTTAAAATTAAGTGCAGACAAGCAAAAAGTGTCACTGTGTGAGGCTCTCTTTTAATTAGGATTTATTCATCCTTGGTTTTTTTTTTTTTAGGGTAGATTCTCATTTAATCCTTATGATTGTTGGAAAACAGTGAACTCAACAGAACCCTTACTAACATGCTAATTCTTATTTTACAATAGATGGGATAACCAGCAGTATCTTTCAATAGAATTATCTCATGCTTTGCCACTGCTTTGTATAATATTCTTGGCACTGCTACCACACAGTTCTAATTTTTTTAGCTTTTTGCTATTACAATCAAGGGAAATTTTACCTCTCATTATGCATTTCCTAAATTTTTTCAGTTAAAACCCATTCATTTTTCTAGATAAACCTTAGATGAATCTTGCTTTCCTATATTCTTGACTCATCCCTAATGAATTATTTCTTTAACTGGAATTGTATTAATCCATAAGTGTATCTTGGGAGAACTTATATCTTTTTAGTGTTCATGTGTATGGCTTTTGTAAATTTCTGCATTTAGATTCCAAGCATTTTTGGTTAAAATAACTTCCAAGAAGGTTACAGTTTCACTGCTACTGAATTTGCGATCTTATACTGTTAAATTTTCTAACGGGTTCTTACAGATAGTTAGGGCTGCCATTGATTTTTATCTTATAGTCTATTTTCTAACTTGGAAACATGTACAGTGTGAAAGTGTTAGACTGACCAGCAATTACGTGACATCAAGTTCAGTACAGAGAGTGAAACTGATAAAACCAAAATGTTTCCTAGTCTCAAAAGACAAGAGACCTTTACTGATTAAGTTTTAGCATGGTCGCCTATACTCAAAATTTAGTGGCAAGTCAAAATCTTCAGAAGGAAATACAAAACAGATTGCCAGAACTCAAGAAATAAAGTGATGGGATTTATATTATAGCCAGATCTTTCGAGTAGAGGACTTAAGAGGAAGGGATGACAATTACATTCTCAAAGATTTTATGGCATCCAACAGAAGCAAGCCAATGGCAGGGGAAGGGGAAGAGAGCAAATGCAAAATCAATAAGAAGCAAATGTGACTGGTAGCATCTTCTAGCTCACTCTGGCATTGAATGTCCACTTGGTTTATTGTAAGTAATAAGCTTTCTCTAGACTGAGTAACAACGATATAAGCAACACCTGGCATCCCAAGGGCATCTTATCACTTGAGAAGGGGATACTGAGTTTTGGATGGAGTGGCATTGCTGGGGGCTTCCAGAGCAAAGGAGGGAGCCCAGGCAAGTTTGTTCTCACTGCCTTGAGGAGAATTCACTGGTACACTCAGCTACAGGTGGTGGGGGTCGGCGGGAGGTGTGGGGCGGAGGGGGTGCGCATGGCTTCATTAGCACTCCCAGGGAAGACATGCCTATCACGGGACAGTTAAAAACCTGTCCTAGAGCACAATGGAGCGGACCCAGCAGGCAACTGCATAGTCGATAGACCGTGAGAATACCAATGAATGAATGAAGAAGTGAAGAGAAAGTTAGCGAGGGCAATTGTGAATTAAGAGGACAAGGTCTGAGGTCAAAGTATTTCCTAACAGCGTCTGCTGTTCCCAGAGCCATGCTGGTACAAAGTATTGTGCTGGTCCTAGTGCAGTCACAGGATGGGACATACCCTTGATCCCTCATAGATTCCTAAGCTCCTGCACGCACATGTGACCAAGTCTGACTGCAGTGAAGGAGTGCTTTCTTCCTTGGTAAGTAACGAACGAGAGCATGTCCATGCTGCTTGGAGTAGAGGAACGACAAACAGGATATACATATGTGATCATTTGGCTTACGTGACATTTGCCTACAGAAAAACTCTGAAGCTTTGCAACTGCAGGTTTTTACATTCTGTGAAATTAGAAAAACAACAATCCAGCATGGTTTGTATGGTTAAGACTTCAACTGGTTATTTGTTTAGATCATCATCATTTATTTATTTAATAATTCAATTAATTATTAGCCCCTACTCCATGCACTGGGCAAAGTATTGTGTCTTCCTCTCCCATCTCCCCCAGATGAGTGAGATTTACCAAGGATGTTCCCATCAATTAGGAGGAACATAAAAGCACTTAAATACTATCATTCAAAAAATAGTTTCTAACACTAAGAATCAAGTTTCAAAAATGATACTAGGAGAGCCCAGAAGTAAGAGAAGGTAATAATTGCGTGGATGTTATGGACTGAATGCTTGTGTCCATCCCCAGATTCACATATTGAACCCCCTCCCTGCAACCTCAAAGACGGCCGTCACCAGAATCAGACCATCCCGACACCTGATCTCAGACTCGGAGCCTCCAGAACCGTGAGAAATAAATTTCTGTGGTTTATAAGCCACCCACTCTATGGTGCTTTGTTAGAGCAGCCCAAACAGAATAAGACAGAAATTGATGGAGAGGTGAGAATCAAAAAAGCACCTTGGAGAAGGGAGGAGTTGACCTTGGCCTCTTCAAAAGAGAGGGGGTGACTCTCTAGAGGTATTCCTAGAGGACAAATCAGAGAGAGGACACCAACATAGAAGGCGCCCTGGCATATGTCTGCTAAAGAAAATCATGGGTTGGTTGGAAGCATCGCTGTGACTATTGGATGGAAAAATATTTTTTTCTTATGACAGATCTTTGAAGACCACGGTAACAGCAATTTCTCGGTCTTGAAGTCATTACATGTGTTCAAACTGAGACCCTGAGATCGAGTCCCTCTAGTTCAACAAGTTGCCTATTGGCTACTTCCCAGGTCTTGTCCTCATTATTACAAATTACCTTCCACAGTGCCCTTGAAGTGTCCTCTCACCAGCTCCACACGCCCAGAGCCACGCTTCCGTGCCAACTAGCTGCCACTCGTTTTTGCATTTGCCCAGCAAAGCTGAGGCATGATCAACAAAGCTATGCTGTCTCCATGAAGAGAATTTTCGGAACCACCAATCAGACATCTATGGAAAGTCTTTAAGGTAGAGGTTAGACATTCCGCTAAGTTTCAGATATTACCACCATCCTCCCTTCACACCACAAAGAAACTTTGTCTCACATAGGTAGCCTGGATATTGGCAGAAATTGAGAACTTAGAATTGACAAGAGTTGTTTTTTGTTTTTTGGTCCCATAAGACCGAGTGGCTAAATGACTTGTCAAAGCTTGCTTGAGAAACCATATTGCCAGAAATTAAATTCCAGATACTCAAGGAGCTGCATGCTTAATGCTTACTGCCTTCTATCTATCCTGGAGCCTAAAAGTGAAAAACTGAGGGCATAACAATGTCTAGTGTGGGTTCACTGGTATTTCTCATGTGCCTCATTTGGGTGTGCAGAATGTTTGGTTAGACTCTCGCTTTCAGGAATTTAGGGGAAGCACACTATAAAGAGTGAACCCCAATCAAGACAGAAGGAACATCCAAACTTTGATGTGTTAAGATTTTCCAATGCCAGTGAGGCAAACTGAGAACCTGAGACACAGAAATCTGAGCAGTGGAATTCGTAAGATGGTGCAGAGAGTCAACGGATACACGGTAGCAGAGACTGGCACAGTGAAACCTTCATATTCTCCCACTTTCTATATTTAAACGCAGAATGGCTTTGGGCATCTTATGGCCTATATTCATATAAAGGAAAGAAATAGATGACTTTATGTGGCTCGACCTGGATGGACTCAAACCAGATGATTCAAGAAACTAACTTGGAGAATTCACTTAAGGACTTGTAACTCTATCAATAGTCTTACATTATTAATGTCTTTCCAGAGTTTCAGGGTATCTTTTAAATTCCCCCTTGACCATTCCATGCTCAGCTATAATTACCAATAAGATTTACTGCTTGGACCATTTACTGGGTGCCAGGCCACGTGATGTGTGAGTTCCATGCATGACTGCACTCAAACTTTTCAATAATAATGCAAGACAGGTATTATTATTCATGTTTCTCGGGTGAGCCAGGGAAGGGTTCAGACGGGTAAGGAAAGTCTCCAGTGATCCCACAGTCAGATGGAGGAAAAAGTAACACAAAGCCGGCTGATTCTGTATCATCTTCACACATTCAAAACCCCACACTTCCACACAGCCAGTGAGTTTTCTAGTCACAGCTTCTCCCAAATTTCTTTCTCTGTGAATAATAACATGCACCTCCTGTCTAGTATAGGGATATGCCCAGAGGACGTTGTTTCTGGGTACAGCAAGAGATAGATACTAAGCTCACATGGTCACTGTTGGAATTAAATGAATGGATAGCCCAATTTACTTCAGAAATGTGAAGTGCTATATAAATGTAAGGTTTTAACACTCTTTATATTAAAAAAAAAAAGATAACAGTAGAGAGTTGTGTACTGTTGAAGTAATACTTGTATTGTTAGAGTTATTTCTGTGCTTTCCTTGTCCTGCCAACTAAATTATAACATTGTACAGGAATGGAATGGGTCTTAGTTAACTCTGAATGGCCTGAAATGAAACTTGCCTCTTTTTATGTAGGGGTATCTTAACAAAGAATATTGGGAGAGTCACACTGAAGAACAGTTGACTCAGGAAATAATTGGCCTTCAGTGGTATTTTTTTTCTGACTTGGCTGGATTAAGTTAAATGTCAAAAAGAATGAGACTGTGTTGAACGAGTTTTGTGTGGATTCGGTCTCACGGCTTTACAAGCAGATCTTTTATATCTCATTGTTTGATTAGCAGGTCATGATTTATACCACAATTATGAGGGTAATTAACTCCTGTGAACCATTTTTCACTCTCAGCTCTGCAGGACCTGTTCTTTGAAAGGCAAATGTTGCTGTTGCTGTTAGTCCAACAATTTGACAGGTCTAAGAGGGTAATCTTAGAAGGAGTAGACAGACACCTATTCGGAAGGCAGACTCAACCCAAGGAAAAATGTTCATGGTTTGAATCCACATTACCTATCTTGACAACACCGAGTTTATCTTTCCACTATGGTTACAAAGGTCTATGAGGAATTTCTTCTCATTCGGTTATGCCTTTCACTTTTCCTTAGAAAATCTGGGTGAGAACAAAAAAGAAAACATTGGTAAGATAAAGAACCACTGGCAAATGGCACCTGCACTCTTGTGCTATCTGTCTGATTTTGGGGGGATTTAAATCAAGCAAATAAATATGAGTCCTGTCAAACTGTGAGACATTATATTAAATCATCCAGTTTGGGGTAGTAGAATTAACTCAGATTAACTCCGTCAACAACAACAACAAAATACGACTCTGGTAAAAATTAACTCGTTTGTTTTTAATAAGTCTACTAGAACTATTTTTCATTTCCTGCCCATCCAAGACACTCACTCACTAGGGATATATGAATGTGGGTGTGCATATTCTGTTTTCCTCTACTTCATAGAAGACTGTGGTTTCTTCTCAATTTCTCCCACCTATTTTATCCATCTGTACCCATTTTATCATGGGCCCCTGCCCTTGCTGTGCATGGGGACCTCTCAATTTGATCTCTCCTTTACCAAAGCGGTTATCAGGACACAGCTGATTTAATGTAAAATCGGGCATTTTACCCACGGCTCTGGACGTGTCCGTGTCCCCTGCACTTTCATGAACTGTGGTCCTTCCCCAGGGTGAGAGCTGTGAAAAATCTGGCAGCGTGGCACTGAGGAGATGGAAATTCCTGGAGCGGTGGCTCTTCAGCCTTTTCAGCACCGTGTCTTTGGAGCACTTTGTCAAAACACATCATGCCATCTACATCTGTTCATTTATTTGAACCAGCGAAAACAGCTTTTCTTTTAAGATCTTCTTAAATCAGGCACATTGTGGCTTCCTGATTATTTCCCAAAGGTCTACGCCACTGTTCCCCTTGAACTTCCCCCTGAACTTCCCATTGGCCTATGGTAATTATGCATTTTACTCCCCGGCCCTGTGAAATTCGCACTGGACTTTGAGTACTCAGGCTCCCTGAAAGCAACGGCAGTTATCACTACTGCAATTCTCTGTGAACTTGGAACTGCTTCACACAGTGGATCTGCTAAGCCAAAATCTGAACATCAAGAAAGGCACGCATGGTTAGGCCCAAAGCTAGGAGATGCTGGATGGAAGAAACCCTATGCTCTGTGTCTACCTCACTTCGAATCTCGCCGCTGTCCTCACAAACTTAGCAGTGACAGCATTTTAAAGCACTGGAGGATATTCTATTACACCAAATACCAGAGCAGGAAACAAACGTGGGATTTTAATTCACCTTTGTGGCTCTGAGCAACCTTGGGTAGGGCAGTCATCTCTGCATGGTTTAAGATTTCCACCAGCAAAGTAAAGACCATCTTAAGTTTGTATCTCCTGTGCTGTCATTTCAAGGAATTTATTATCGAGCTTTCTTCTCCCACGTGCTATTCCCCTGATGTAAGTTAGGTGCTCAGATAACTCCCTTCAGACTCCCAGTGTATTATGTCGAATGCTGATTCAGTAATAGCTCCTCATTCTGATAGAGCTACTTAGACGTGGTTCTGTTAACTAAACCTAAAATAAGTCTTCTCTATGATTCAAAAGTATGTGTGTGTGTGTGTGTGTGTGTCTAGTTAGACAGATTAATCATATAAAAAACAGCTTGGAAGCGGAGTTACACAGAGCCCTGTGCACGTGGGGTAGGCCGTCTAGAAGACTGGTAGGAGAGGAAGCTGTTGATGTCAGGTGAACTCTCCACACTGGCAGAAGCCACACACCCGAGGAAGGCAGGTGACGGACTAGGGCTGTTATTTTTTCCAACTAATAGGGAAATAAAGGGAGAGACAAGACAACCAGCACTGTTATGCTGAGTCACGCTGGAGTCTGAGGCAAAAGGAGAAATGTGCCCCTGGATCCACTTATCAGGATACACTCTCATATTCTGAGCCAAATGGTAAAAGTTAATAAAAGTTCTAAAGTGGGGGCGCCTGTGTGGCTCAGGGTCCTGGGATCAAGCCCCGTGTTGGGCTCGCTGCTCGACAGGGAGCCTGCTTCTCTCTCTCCCTCTGCTTGTGCTCTCTTGCTCTCTCTCTCTCAAATAAATAAATAAAATCTTTTTTAAAGAAAGTTCTATAGTGAAAAAGCATGACTATAAAGCCCCACGCTTCCTAATTGGCATGCCGTTGTCAACCCTCATAAACCTACCAGCAGTGACATGTGTGACTATCAAGGACACAGTAATGTAAAGGTGCACTCTAATGCAGGGCTGTCAAACATGCAACTGCCTGTTTTTATTTAAAATCTCCATATGTTATTGATCATGGCTTATTTGCCTTCATTTGGATTTTTTTTTTTTTTAAAGCCAGCTCCACACCCAGCGTGGAGCCCAATGCAGGGCTTGAACTCACCAACCCTGAGATCAAGACCTGAGCCGGGATCAAGAGTCGAATGCTTAACTAACTGAGCCACCCAGGCCCCCCAACTGAATTTGGATTTTTACAAATATTGCCTTAAAATAGTATTTGTCTTGATTAACTGTGGCTTTTGTCCCCTACCCCTTAAGTTTTATGCCTTTGGGTAGTTGCTCACATACCTTACCCTAATCCTAGTTGTCAGCCAGAATTAAGAAAATAGTAATAATAGTAATAAATAATAAAATAAAAGGAGCAAAATAGGAATTATCTGGGTGCTTCAAACATGGGAAGCCTGACTCTTCTCTATGTTTTAACAGCCACATTTGTGTGGACAAGGGTTAGGTTATAAAATGTATTACTTTCTGTGAAGTCACTGGCTGAGGGAGACCAAAATCAGACATTGGAATCACTGACATAAAGCAGCCTGTGTGTGCTGCAGAATGCACTGTCTGGAAAGATTTTAATTATGTCATTTCTTTGTGAATTCCTTTGCATAGTCCTTTGACTGTAAGGAGTAAAGAATAGCACACAGCCTCAGGGGTGGGGGGAGTGCCTGACCTCCTGCCTTTAGTTCCCTGGGTCTGAGGAACACGACTTTGTGCCAGTTCAAAAGGTATTATGAAGTCGAACTCTCTCCCAACCCTGAAGCCTAGACTCATTTGTGAACTTGGTTCCGCTCTGGCCTTTATGGCACAGTCCTCAAAACAGCAGGAATCAGCATCATGTGGTTTCCCAGGGCCCTTCCTCTGCATACGGCTGTAGGTACTATCTCCATGGCAGCTTCTCAGTCTGGGGGTTCTATGCCCAATACATTGTGTCTCTATGGAGGGGAGTATAGGGAGCAAGAAGGTCCCTTTGTGAAACGCACCCCCCTACACACAACATTTGAATGGTAAAGTATTCTGGGCACCCACCCCAAGAACATTTAAGATTAAGTGAAGACAAAGTTTCCCATATGCATTCATTTACTCATTCATTAAACATAGAATAACTGAGTGCCTTTTATGTCTCAGACAGTATTCTAGGTACTGTGAACTAAGCAATGAATAAAAGGATCCAAATCCCCACTCTCAAGGTACTAACAGTGCAGTGGGAAAAGACTGTCCATAAATCTATCGCTAGAGCAGACAGTGAGTCAGACAGAGAAGGGCTAGAGAGGAAAATGAAAGGGGGCTGCGGGAGAAGACAGAGACGGCCTGGGGCGGGCCAATGTCACCGTAGGTTGGTAGGTTACAAAAAAAAGTCTCCCTGAGAAGGTGACATTTGAAGAAGGGCTTGAAAAAGATGAGAGAGTGAGTGTAAAAGTTGGGGGTTGGAGAGAAAATTCTAGGAAATGCAAAGTCCTGATGCTGGAACCTGGCTGGAAGACAGATTATCTGCAGAAGACCCAGGTGCTGGAACAAAGTCAGGCGGGGTGGGGGGGAGAGGGATGGAGGCAGGCCCAGGGAGGAGAGATGGAGAAGGTGAGACGGTGATGGGCAGAGGGAGAAAGTGGAATTGTGGATGAAGATCCTCCATGCCACCGGAAGGTCATGGACTTTGCTCTGAGATGAGAAACCACAGAGAGGTGTTGGTCAGAGGAGTGGAATAGGTTGACTTATGTTTCTAGGCTCCTCTGGCTGTAGGTGTGTAATGAGTTTGCTCAGGGACAGAGGTGGAAACAGATGGAGGACAGTGGTGGCCGGCACAAAGATGGTGGCAGATAAGCAGGAAGAACCATCTGAAATCTGGATAATTTTTGAAGTTAGAGCCAATGGGTTTAATAAACTAAACACCTGATGTGATAAAAAGCGAGAATCAAAGGTAACACCTGAGTTTGCCTCTCTGAGCAGCTGCAAGCGTGCGACTTTCCTAGCTGGGAGAAGACGGTGCAGAAGGAAAGGGTTTGTGACGGGTGAGATGCAACGTTCACTTTTGGGAATGACAGGCCCAGGAGACAGCCAGGCGGCCAGGAGAGTTCGCAGCTTGAAGTTCAGGGAATGCGGAGTTCAAAAGGAAACTCTGGGCTCTTTGGAGTTCAAGGGAGAATCTGAGCTGGAGACAGATATTTGGCAGTTGGCAGAGAGCAGATGGCATTTAAAGTTGGAGTGGACCCAACTGGAAGACGTGGCTCATTGTGCTGTTTGGTGTTTTAAAAAGAGAATTTGTGTGCCATTAGATGGAGCATGTAACCCCTGATTTTCCATGCTCAACATCACTCTTTTGCTTTCTACGTGTCCTACTTCACTCAGGCATGATGCCGGTGGTTCACCTTAAGCCCCTCAAGAGTAGGGTCTTGCTCTTAGGGTTCAGCAATGCATGTTCTTGGCATGGAGTTAATTCTCAGTGAATGTCTGGCAAATGAATGATTCCTCACACAGAAAACTGGAAGTACTCAACAAAGGTTAAAGGAAAGTCAGCTCCTAGGAGTGCACAGGAAGACCAGAAAGACAGGCAGGAAGCAGTCTCAGGAGAAAGAAATGTACCAGAATGGACCTTTCATCGGCAGGCTGACCCAGGGGAAGGAAAACTGGATTGTTAATACCAGTAACTCAAGGCAAAGAAATTGAGAATGGTAGTTGCACACGGGCATAGAACGAAAGACCAGAATCAGTCCGGGTCAACATGGTGGCATCCCCAACTGGCTCTCTCCAGACAGATTTCCAGTTGCATCTCAGCCATACTCTCCATGTTCTAGTAGCTAAACCAAGGCCCACTCCCTGTTCCACAGACACACCAAGTTCTTGTGCATCTCTTCAGCTTTGACTCTGCTCTTCTCCATTCACTTTCTCTACTGCTCTACCTGTGAACTCTCACTCAGTAGTTGAAACTCCCACCAGGAGTTGTGTCTCTGTGGCAACATGCCCCATCGCCACTCCTTACAAACTTCAGAACCCGTCACATGGTGTTGTGCAGAGTTGACATTGGGTCTAGATAGGTCATCTGGCTCACATAGACCCGAGGCAGGAGTATAAGGCCTCTGTAGGAGCTAGTAAGTGTGTGTTGCATTTAATGTAAGACAGAATCCAGAAACAGAAAGCTGACAAATAAGAAAGGCTCAGTCTTTCATAGGAATGTGCTATCTCCAGAGGGAACCAACAGTTACTCACTGTGAAAGCCAGAATCTATACCCTGGGGAGAGTAGTCCATGGACCCCTAACATGCCAAGATGATGTCACCTAAGACCAACTATGTCCTGTCCCCATGTTTGATTTGGCTTTGTTTTTGAACTTCATCTTTACTAAGCAATTTTTTGATCATTAATTTAATTTTTCTTACATGACACTGTAAAATGATCACCTTCAATGGAGGATAAATAATTTGGTGACAAATATAATACTCTCCATTTGTAGAAGGCAAACTTTAAGGCATTTGAGCTACAGTTTAAAAATCAGCTTCCTGGTTTTGGTTAGTACAGTAGAGTTCCCCAGAGTCTACTGATGTTTGGCAAATGAATAAAATGTACTGTGCCAGCAAAATTAAAAATCGTAACCTGAGAAATAAGTGAGGGAAAAAAACAGTAAGACAGTTCTGAAATTCAATTAATCAGACAATGTACTGCCTTCCTCCTCTGTAGGTTGCAAGTTTCAGGGGATTCAAAATAAATATAAAATGATCAAGATTCGTATAATCTAATTCAGAACATTAAAATTGATGGATGTGGAATAGCAGGTCAGCCTATTCCTGTGTTAGGGGATGTGTTACCAAAGAGATACATGAAGGCAGTTCAAGAAATTATATATTATTGTGATCTGCACTTCAGAGACCTACACTTAGAGAGGAAGTAGGTAAACTGTACAAGGTCAAATTGGAGTCAATGGCAGACTCGAAATTTAAACCCTGATTTGCCTCCAGGCTATACACTTGCTCCTAACCATTACTTTCCAGTTTACTGAGAAATTTCCTATCTCAGATACTTTATTTATCCATAGTAATTCTACATATTATATCCTGTTGTTTTAACATTCCAGAGCATAGAGAATGATAGAGAGTATCCATATGTATTATATGGAGCAAGCAAGAACTCATAAAAACCAGATAAATAAAAATTTATGAAGAACAAAGATTCTAGTTCAAATAGTAGCAAAGTGAATGGATAAGTTTATCACATGAAAAGCACAATGTAAACTAAATGTGTGCACACAAAGTCAGCAACCTTGACCTTCACCAGGGGTATCTAACCTTCTCTTAGAGGGTCTACCAATGCTTTCTAAAAGAGGTGTAATATGAAAAGTACAAATACGACACTGTATGTTAACTATATTGGAATCAGAATTAAAAAAAATACAAAACTCTCACTATTTACACTTGAGTTTATCATATACCTAGGAGAGTTAAAAGTATCAACTGAAAAAAACTTTAATAATTATCTCTCCAAAAAGAAAAAAAAGCCAGTTTAATGGTAGGTTATATGACATATACACCAAATCAATAGATTTTCTGTATGTTGGCAAAAACACAACTTAATGCACATTACTGGGTCTGGGGGGGTAGGTTTACCATAGTATCACATTATAAAATGTCTAGAAATAGATGTAACAGAAAGGTGTAAGTAAGAAATAGATAGTTAAACTCTAAAATTTCAATGAAGGAGAAAAAAACAAGAAGGAAAAATTTCATGCAATTAGAAAACAAATTTATATTCTTAAATGGAGAGATAATATTTTTTAAATGCCACTTCTTACTAGAATATATATATTTTCAATGTAATCTCCTAAAACTCTACTTGGACCCTTTCTTTATTTGAAAAGTCAAATCTAAATTCACCTGAAAGAAAATACCTGCAAACCTCAGAAAACATTTTGGAGGGAAAAAAAAAAAAGTCCTATCAGTTATCAAGATATACTCCCAAATGACAATAGCTCAGGTAGCTTCTTATTACTAGTACAGATGGAGACATACACATTAATGGGGACACAGCCATATAAACAAAAGAACCCTTAGCATGTGATCATCTGGTAAATAGTATTATTTAGTAAATAAAAGGTTAGGAATGTTATATACTCATTTTGGGAAAACAAAACAAAATGAAACATGGATCCCTGTCTCATATGATATTGAAAATAACCCCAAACAAGAAAATAAATAACTATGAAAGCAGCTGAAGGAATATGAGCCCATTATTTTTATTTTATAATCTTATATTGAGCAAGGCCTTCCTAATAAGCAAGATGCAAAAGGCAGAAGTTATAAACCAGAGTAAATTAAGATTTTGCTAAGTCCAAGGATACCACAAACAATTTAAAATACAAAAGACTAATTTTTTTTGCAAAGTGTATAATTGATAGTTAATAAAAATAGTGCAGAAAAAAGTCCAGTCAATCAAGGAACAAAAGACAAGTGCCAAGTAGAATGATGGTCAAAACATATATGCAGGCAACTCACTAAAGAAGAATTAGAAATTCCTTACAGACAGAAGGAAACAAGCTCAGTCTGGGTAGTGATCACGGAAATGCAAGTTTACCAAAGAATGAGGTATCTTTAATTTATAACACCCGTTCACCTGCATGGCGGAGGGCAGGCACTCACACAACATTGGGATAAACTGGCAGAACCTTTTGGGAAATCAATGTGTCAGTGAGCACTGAAGAGAAAAAAAATGTGTATACTTTCTGATCCAGAAACTCCTCATCTAGGAAGCCAAGAAAGAAGATAGGGAGAAGGAGGAAAGACATAAAGGAAGTGTAAAAGAGAAGGAAAGAGGGAAGAATGGAAGACGGGAAGGGAGAGAAAATGAGGAGGAACCTGAGGGAGCAAGGAGGAAGAAAGAGGGTGGGAGGTGATAAAGGAGAGAATGATGGAGAAAAGAGCAATTCAACAACCATCATCAATTCTTCCCCAGTGATACCAAACTTAGTCTCTTAATATTATTGCCATGTGAGGGCGCCTGGGTGGCTCAGTTGGTTAAGCGACTGCCTTCGGCTCAGGTCATGATCCTGGAGTCCCGGGATCGAGTCCCGCATCGGGCTCCCTGCTCAGCAGGGAGTCTGCTTCTCCCTCTGACCCTCTTCCCTCTTGTGCTTTCTATCTCTCATTCTCTCTCTCTCAAATAAATAAATAAAATCTTTAAAAAAAATATTATTGCCATGTGAAACTATCCTTTAAAGATTTATTTATTTATTTCTGATAGAGAGAGAATGCCAACCAGACTCCCCACTGGGTGTGGAGCCCTGAGGCTCTATCCCAAGACCCTGAGATCACGACCTGGGCTGAAATCACAAGTCTGAGGCTTAAACCCACTGCACCGCCCAGGTGCCCTGAAACTATCGTTTTGTCATCTCTAATTTGAGAAAGTCTTACCAAAGCTGTGTACCAAATAATTTAAAACTGAATATAAATAATCAACTATTTGTTAGCCATTTTTTTCCTACTTGTTGCTTATCAGTAATTCTAAATATAGTTTATAATACTCATTGTTTATTTGGAAGCAATTGAAACACATAGTAATAACCCGAAGCTCTGGATAACATGTAACCTTGCTCAATTATTTTAACGTCCATACTTATGTTCCCATAAAAGTAATTCTTTACTTGGTTCAGTGAAAATATGAAACCAGTTAAACATTTTTATTCACTTGTATGTTAATAAGAGTTTATTTTCCTTATTGAAATATCCATGACTGAACATGGAATAGAGGATATAAATGGTCCTGTCAGAAAGAATTTAAGATAAAAGCAAGGCAAAATATTTATTTGAATTCTATCTTACCCCTGCTATCAGTTTTTATTCTGTAAAGTGTAAAAGTAGGTCTCTTTGCCTGTTTTGCACTTTAGAGTTTGCCTTTAAAACACACTCTGACACAGACACAATTACTTTTATTTTTTTTATTTTTTTTAAGATTTTATTTATTTATTTGAGAGAGAGAGAATGAGAGAGAGAGAGAGCACATGAGAGGGGGGAGGGTCAGAGGGAGAAGCAGACTCCCTGCTGAGCAGGGAGCCCGATACGGGACTCGATCCCGGGACCCGATGCGGGACTCGATCCCGGGACTCCAGGGTCATGACCTGAGCCGAAGGCAGTCGCTTAACCAACTGAGCCACCCAGGCGCCCCACACAATTACTTTTAAACAACAGAAATGCTGAGGATAACATTTTCTTCTTTTTTCAGAAACAAAGTACTATTTTACTGTAACTTTAAAATCTGACCATATGGTCACTTCCTTTTTAATATTTTCTTTTCTACTACATATGATCTAAAAAGCTAGTTATCAAAAAATAATGACCTGCTCAGTATCTCTTAGATTTCAGTCAATTTTCTTGGCTGTCTTTGAATACACACACACACACACACACACACACACACACACGCACATGCACATGCACACACACACACGAGGGCTTAAATTATTCTGTTATTTTTACATTTAGCGACTCTTAAGCCACACTACCCACGAAATTATGGATCTGACATGTTACTTATGTCTTTACCTATGGAAGTAAATATATAACTGTTAAAATAAAAATGCTCATGAGCCACCTGCAACCATCCCATATGGCACCACCCCACCCCCGCCACTTAAAAAGCCCTGCCTGAGATGCAGCTATTTCTCTTTTACAAAGACGATAAAGAACATGTTAACCAAAAATATAATTTCATTATGTCTTTTAAAGTTTCTGAAACTGCACTTGATTTGACCTTTTCCATATGTGACTTTAGCTTTTAAGGAGCTGAGATAGAAATACGCTAACCATGATTTTAAAAAATATTTTTAAAGGGGTGCCTGGCTGGCTCAGTCAGTAGAACATGAGACTCTTGATCTCCAGGTCATGAGTTTGAGCCCCATGTCAAGGGTAGGGCTTCCTTAAATTTTTTTTTAATTACCATTCAATAAAATTAGGATTTTTTTTTTCTTGTGGTATATAGTTTTGTGAATTTGAGCAGATATATAGATTCATGTAATCTGGATACAGAACAGCTCCAACATCCTAAAAATCTTCCTCGTGAAATCTCTTTACAAACTCCTTCCCCCTACCCAGAACACCTGGGCATCACTGATCTGTTCTCCATCTTTAGGACTTTGTCTTTAGAGAATGTTATGCAAATAGTTATACACTTGTAATCTTTTCCAACTGGCTTTTTCTCACTTGGCCATGTCTTTGGATTCACTGAAGTTGCTACATGTAACAATGGTTCTTTTTTTACTCCTGAGGAGTATTTTGTAGTGTGGACTTACCCTTGAAATTTAAGTATTTACCCACTTAAAGACATCTGGGTTGTTTCCAGCTTTTGACTATCACAAATAAAGTGGGAAAGGATACTCATATACAGTTTTGGCATAAACATACATTTTCAGTTCTCTAGGATAAATGCCCAGAAATTTTATCATGGGTCTTATGGAAAGTATATGTTTAACTTTATAAGAAACTGACAAACCGTTTCCCAGAGTCTGTACCATTTTGTATTCCTTTCTGGAACCTCTGCATTCTCAGCAGAACCTAGTACTGCCAGAGTTTTTAAAAAAAAGTTATTAAACTTTAGCCATTCTGGTCAATGTGCAGTGGTAGCTCATTATGGTTTTCAACTGCATCTCCCCCGATGGTTAATGATGTTGGATGTTCCCCCTTGGACTTACTTGCTATCCTCCCATTCTCTTGGGGGAAGTGTCTACTCGAGTCCTCCATTTTACTTTAAACTCTAGAGATACTTTTTCTTTGTCATTTCTCTAGATAAAATGTATAGGCTATAAAAATATGGCCAGACAGGGCAATCCATTTGAATTTCTTATTCTGTCAACTCATCTTCCTTTTATAAATTCAATAAATGTGCTCTGAAAATCAATGAATGTAAGGATAAACATGTGACTAGAGGAGATTTTCAACACACAGTTTTACTTCCTTTGAGTGAAATGAAAACAGAATGCACTGGGAGACGCGTTCTGGATAATGTAACCAAATATGCAGAGAAGAACAAAGTTAATGAGCAATAATGAAGTGACTGGCACACAGGTGCCCACACAACTTCTACATTCACATACATTTATTCTCTGTGCTTGCTCACTGAGGTGTCCTAACACACATTCCATTGTTATTCATTTTATTTATAGTTTTTTATACTAGATTTCTTATTAGGAAAGCGTTTTTATCATCTGCAGGCCCAGCTGTGTATGAGATGACAATGTAGTGAATGCACAGAAGGCAGTCTCTGCAAATCCTGCTCTAGGTTTATTGTATGGATGCCAACGCCTCCTGGCTCCATATGCTCTAGTAATGGCTCAGATTCATTTTCTATAAAGTGCCCCCCAGCCAGCCCAGAATCAACCCCAGCACACAGTGAAGGTGCATAAAATCCCCGATGTGAATTCATGCTGGTGGTGGTTCAGGGAAGCTCAAGATATAAAGCAAAACCTATACCTCTGGTTAGAGTCTCCCTTCCTATCTTTATTGTGTTAATATTTGACTTTTTGCTACACAGAGCTGGCGACAGCATTTTTAAAACCTCTAGTCTGCGAGGGTTTCAAAATTCCCATATGAAAAAGATAATGATGCACATGCATTTTTGAGGTCAGACATTCACAAAGAATGGGAAAACCATGCACAATTGTGCTTCACCTATTAAAAATGATAATACACTTTGAGAATATGTTGTTTTATCCTTATGTGCTCTTTATAAACCATAAAATTAAAACAAAATACAGATTTAGCTTCCATCACTTTCATTTCTTTCCTAGCTTTTCAAATTAAATGCACATTTATCACACATTTACTCTTGGGCAAGTATGGACAAGGTACTAACCAAAAGATCTAAAAGATCCATGAAATTCCAGACAAATTTAATGAAGAATATGTAAGTATCTTAAGCCTTTTCATTTTGAATTGTCTATTCCAATTCTTGTGCTTGACAGCAAATGGTAGCTTTAGAATCAAAACAAAATAGAACATATACATGTATGGACAGAGAGAGAGACTTAAAAAATTCTTTTCATTGCTTAATCTGCAACCTCACATTCTTAAATGTTAATAAACATACCAGGAGACATGAACACAGTTACTCACAAGTCTTGAATAATTTCTAGTAAATTCCTTCCTTGAAATAAAATATGCAAAAGAACACATAAAAAAAGAGACACTGCTTATGATGGAAACTGTAACCATTAAGAAATCATCAAAAAGTAAGACGAATGTGACTTGATTATTTTTTTTGAAAAGGTAGAAAAAGTGAATTATCTTAAAAACCTAAAATTTTTAAAATGCCACAGTATACAAAATTATAACAATGATTTCTACCTAGGACCCACCTGCTCTGGTACTATGAGGACTCCATTTTCATGTAAACGGCATGATTTGGAATGTGCAATGGGATGGACCAGTTATTATAAGAAGTGCAAGCGGTTAAATAGCACAGAGTGTGCATCCAACACTATTCCAAGTGCTTTCCAAATACTGTGCCATTCAATCCTCTCCAACATGCTAGGAGGTAGGCACCATTACTAAGACCAGCCTCAATGTATGGATGGGCAAGCTAAGGCATACCAAGGTCTAATAGCTTATCTGGGCTCATGGAAGTAGGAGGGAACAGAGCTGGCATTCCAACAAACACAATGTGGCTGCACAGTCCACAATCTTCACCCTGCCCTGCCAGTCCTAGGAAGACAGAAATGCAGAACATTCTCCTAGAAAGAACAGATGCTGCTCCTACAGTGGGTGCTCTGGGAAGACGGAAGGCCCCCTTGAAACGTCATCCCATTAACACCCTCCTCTTCGCAAGCACTCTGGTTCCCTGACAGAGTGGGGGACCCTTGAAGCAGTTGCTGATGTCCAAATGGGAAGATGCTCAAGTGACAAGTCTGATTTCCAAGCAGCTACCCAGTCAGTGTTTTAAATAACATATTTGAGACAGAATCCAGGAGCTCAGCAACAACTTGTGATGCACTCTTTCTAATTACCATTGAACATTTGGTTCTCTCTAGACACTCTGCTGTCACCAAAACACTTCTATTTCATGCATGAGAACTTGCTTAGCAAAAATATTTTCAAAAAGAACAAGGACAGCTGTCAAAAATGATCATAACCTTTGCAATGTGAGGAATCATGAAATAAGCTGTTGAGTATCTTTATGTGTGAAATGGAAACTGGGTATACCAGTTGGCTATTTACCTCCAACTAGCTTCTAGACTAGTATTCTTCCCTTTGGAGAATGCTGTCCATTCTTCATTTCTTACTGTCTCAGTGCTAGGAAAGTTTCATCTAATGGTGGAGGTGTGCTTTACACATATTTGTAAGTCTGTGTAAATATCAGAAAATATATACACACATATGTTGATATGCTTATATATATGCCTTCTGTGGACTGCTTCTCAGGTATCTATATCTAGGCTTTCTCCTACCTGACCTTTTTTTTTGGTTAAAAAAAAAGTAATGGATTAACATAAAATATAGTACAATGACATGAAAGATATGCTTTCATTCACATTCACATACACTTCATTCATTTCACACATACATTTCATTCACATACAATTACTGGGTTTTAATTAATGACTTCGTGACTTTGAACCATTTGCATCCTGATGTGCCATTTGGAAAACAAAGGAATGGACTAGTCAGTGCCTTTGAGCCTGAGGTCTGCAGAGCTCCTGGTTTCCTGTCTCAGGGTGACCTGGTTACAGAGGAAGGGGCTGAGACAATAGGTTCCCCACCCAGCAAGCAACTAGAACTTCACCTCTATGGGCTTAGTTTTAGACTGGACTTCTGAGGAAGATTTAGCTAGAAATTTGAGATGGAAACATATGTGAAAATCTCTAATCTTTAAACAGAAGTGAAAATCTCTGATCTTCAAGGCCTCTTGGAGCTATACATTTTTTTCATTTAATTCCTTAAAGTGACACCCTGATGTTAGAATTTATTGTGATCTTACAGAGAATGTCATCTTCAGTCTCTATACGTTTGTGCAAAACACAGAAAAGTACAGTATTGCTACTTTAATGGAGCTGACAATTGAATTGTCTAAAAGTCATTTACATCTATCTATAACTTATACATCAAAGCAAGACTTTGACAGAGGTTGTTGCCTTGCCTAGCTTAATTTAGGTTAACTATAAGCACTCAAGAGTAATAAAATTCCATTAAACAGAATGCTAATCCTCAGACTTTATTTTATGTGAATCAATGAGGTTTTACATAATGTCTTATTACAGAGAAGCAAACTACTGTTTTAAGAAAAATTCTAGATTTGGCTTTGCTAATTTTCTCTTTAAGTTTTCAGCACGTGAGAAAGGCTAAGGATCTGAAAAAAGTTAATCTAGGATAAACATAGATTTGTAGCTGGGGTTAATTTAGAATTATGAATGTCTGAATTATTTTGAAAAACAATTTTAAGCTTGACATTGAGGGGGTGTCAATATCGCAGTATTAAAAACATTTTTATGAAAAAGTCTGGCAGAATTTGTGCTTAAGGGAAAATAAAGAATTGTTAATTCAGTGTTCCTCCCTCAGGAATAAAAGACCTATTGTGATTCTTTTCTTTTTTTAAGATTTTATTTATTTATTTGAGAGACTGAGAGAGCACAAGCAGTGTGTGGGGGGGGGGGAGGAGGGAGTGGGGGAAAAGGGAGAAGCAGGCTCCCTGCTGAGCAGGGAGCCAGACCCAGGGCTCAGCCTGATCCCAGGACCCCAGACCCTGGATCATGACCTGAGCCAAAGGCAGACACTTAACCGAATGAGCCACCCAGGTGCCCCCTATTTCTGATTCTTAAGAATATATTAGCTTTCATAATATCCTGATAAGAAAGATTCTAAACCTTCCAGTGTATAATTAACACAGTCATTACTACTGATTGGGTCACCCCACGAAGATTTTCTGACTCTGAAGAAGGGATGGGTGTGTTGCTACATAATTCACAAATGATGGACCATTTGATTAAAAAGAAGGACCAGTCTTCATTGGAAACAAACATTTTTTTGAAACTCCATTTTATCAATGGCTATTACTGCATTTATCTTTTCTTTTTTTTGCAAAGGAAGGGGGCTTTCTGATCTATAAATCCCTATTATAACTCGGCTCAACTACGTAGGAGTGGTATTTAACAAAAAATGTTGATATGAAATAAAAATATAAATAATTTTCAAAGAGGTGCTGCCACCTTTTGGTTGCTCTTCCAAGAAGCACACACTCATTCCTGAAAGCTCGAAGTCACGAGAAATGCTTCGTGAAAGACCATTAGGCCACTCCATTATGTCAGTACTTCTTACTTGGATGGCTCCCACTATCCTTGGTAGGTTTCAGGAAGATTCACTGATATGAAATAATTTTTCCAAACATTAACATAGCAGTAGAAAAGATCCATTTCAGAAAGGGAAAAATATTCCTTGTTTTATTGAGGTTCAGACAAATTAATACTATGCCTATGATAGTGACTGAAGCAATAAAAAGTAATTTTTATCATACTGAGCAGAAAAGATCTCTTCTTACTCTTTCTGTTCTCAGCACTCTATTTAGACTCATGCCCCATCTCATCACTGATTATTTATCATATTTGTGAGTATTTTTTTTTTTTTACTGATTTCACTCTCTAAATATAGTAGCGGCCAAGTTTCTCTTCTCTGCTTTTCTTACAGATCTTTAAAATTTCTTTCATTCTTCCCAAATTAATTTGCCTTTGGGTTGAAGGAACAGACATGCTTAAGAAAATAATTTACCCACTGCAGCAACTGTAGTTGTCGTCTGATCAATAATTATAATAAGAGTAGGCCCCATGCTTTTATAACAACTTCAGTTCACTGACTCTGCCTGAAAACTGGAAATCTTTTTTGGGTCAAACGATTATCTTTTATTTTATCAAAATATTTTAACAAATGGAAATATTATTCATGGTATACTAAATGCCAATTATTTCACTTTAAAAACTGGACAGTTGTCTTAAGGGATAGTCAATAGCATCACTGATATTCACAGTATTTCTTCCATCCCTTTAAACTAATCATTCAAGTCAATCACTTCCCAAGCCATAGATTTAGATTGAAGAGTTTCCAAAATGCACCTGCGGTTTAAAGGAAGTAGGCCCAGCCTTGTGAGCAACAGACTACTTCCAGAGGACTCAAGGAAACAGAGATTTAAGTGAGTTTTGCAACAGGAACTCACCCTGACTGACTGACTGACCCAAGTTCTGACTCCACTCTCCCTTACAGGTGACTGAGGGGACACACAGAGTCTGTTTCCCAGCTCCTTCTTTGCTCCCTGACTCCCCACACCTTCTCCACGGCTCCCCCGGCCAAGGGGTCCCAAAGATGCTTTCCCCCAAAGGGCACCACAAGGCCAGTAGTGTTTTAAGCCATTTCCTATGATGCTATTATAACTCCTCTCCTTACCCATATCCTGCCTCCTAGGCTCTTCCTCATTAATTTACTTCCCCAGCATGCTGTACCATGATTATTCTGCGTTGAGAGTGCTTACATGAAATAATCCCCAGAATGCCTCCCCATTGACACCTCCTTACCTGGAAAGAAGCACCATGGATGTTCTGCCAAGGCTATTTTTAAGATTTATTTATCTATTGTTGCTGTAAGGAAGGAAAAAAATAGTGGGGACCATGCAAGTCCACGTGTTAACCTGAGGACTATTGGGAACGAACAGACCACAGAACAAGCAGGCCAGACGTCGCTGTCTTCTGTATCAGATACATACTGTGCACCCCCAAACCCAACCCCAACCTCAACCCCCATCCCTGTCATCAAACCACTCATGGTAAGAAACGTCACACTGAGAACACATTGGTTTTTACCCTAGGACTGATTCAGGTCCATGTTTTATTGTAAGATTTTTTCCCGGGGCTGGGACAATCCGAGCTGTTCTCTGGGCTCATGGTGCAGACAGCAGGGCTGTCCCAGCTGTCCTAGGGCAAGCAGCTGCAGGTTCTGCAGCATTCCATGAGAAAATGCAGTCAGGGTTTTCAGAGGTCCCCCCATCCTGGTCCCCAAGTCGGGAACTTGGCTGAAATACTGCATACATACCTGATGAACTTTATCACCAAGGAGGACAGAGAATTCCCTCCTTATTATCAATCAAGGGAGCGCACCATGAGTAGAAGCCTCTGTTTATGCACCACATTCCAAAGGCCCTTTACTCAGCCAGTGGTTTTGAATCCCGAATTCACTTTCCCGTAGAAACGGTGTTATACACGACCCCTAGTTCTACACTCCATTCATAATATTGCTTTCCTCTGGCACCTCCGTGCACTCACTGTTTGATTACATGATGCAAGAGGTGTGACAGGGGTTCTACAATGCTGGTGATAGGGAATGAGTGAGGTCCGGACTCCACACCCAAGGGAAGAGAAAGACAGCGCCCCCTGCTGGGCTCCCAAATTTGACGGCCTCTCCCATTGGGCCAGGAGCTTTGCCTGCACCACACCACCACTCCTCAAACCCAAGGTCAGAGTGACGGAGTGCTATGTAGTGCTCACAGGCACAAAGAACTCAGGTCATGTGGGGAAGGACAGAGGTCTAGGTAACCACTACAGCTGGGGTTCACACTCATGCTGGTCTGTGTGTCTCCAAATATATAAACTCAGTACATTTAAAAAAGAGGAATCCCCCACTCCAGAATTCTGTTCTCAATCATTCATTTGACAGCTCTCTTCCTGAATTCCAGGCTGGGTGCTTCAAACGCAATGGGAAACAAAGATGTCACTTCTGCATCAACGACGCTTTAGATCTAATGGGAAAGTTAGGTGTGATCACAAAAGAGTTACGTACGCGGAAATGATTACGGGCTTCAAAGGAAGGGGCAGAGTATTCTGAGCATAATGGGGGCATATTAGATTAGGTGGTGGGTGAAGACCCTTTGGGAGTAATGCTTAAGTTGAGATAAGACTTCTATGTGGCAAAGAATCATGGGTAGAGTGGTGAGGACGGTACGAGCAAACGCCCTGAAGCACCAAAAAGCTTGGTGCATTTTGGAGAACTGAAAGACCCACTGGGAGGTGGAGAGCGAAGAAAGGGTAATAGGAAGAGTAATAGGGGGAGAGTTTGAAAAAAGAAGCAGGCTGAGGGGTGCCTGAGGGGTGCAGTCGGTTAAGTGTCCGACTCTTGATTTCAGCTCAGGTCATGATCTCAGGGTTGTGAGACTGAGCCCTGTGCGGGCTCCACACTGGGCGTGGAGCGTGCTTAATAATCTCTCTTTCCCTCTGCCCCCCCGCCCCCTTCCCCCCCCCCACCCCCGCTCTCTCTAAAAAAAAAACCAAAACCAAAAACAAAAGAGGCAGAATTGAGATAAGGAGTATTGTGAAAGGGAAGAAGAATTTTATATTAGGAAATAAAAGATAGGTGACCCACACTGGATCCAGGGGCTTAGGCAAGGAAATTAACAACACACTTGTATAATATTGTAAGGGAATGGCTTCGTGATACACTGGAGTGTCTCAGCGAATCCGTCCTCTCCGCCCCCCCCCCCCACTGTGCTGGAATAGGCTTCTGGGCCCCGCAGACCCAGGGCCTGGCCAGGCAACCTGATGCAGCCAGGAGGGAGGGAGTGTAAGTGACGTGAGCATCGGAGGTTCTGGCTGTCCACCGGGAGAGGTCCATGCCCCTTCTTCCTGTGCCCAGAATGGCAGCACAGCGAACTGATCTGAGCTCTGTCTGTAGCCTGGAGGGAAGTCCAGCCAGCAAACTGCACGGTTCAGGACCACCCAGCCAGGAACAGACAAATCCTCGTTCCTGAGTGATGTGCACAACTCTGAGTGTGTAAATAAATGCTTGGTGTGATAGGCTACTGATTTGGGGGGTGGTTTATTATGCGATTTTGTCGCAGCACTAGCTAATACAAAGTTTTAACACTGAAAATTGCTCTCTTTACTGCCTCCCCAACAAACATGCACTTATGCACTTGCAAACACACACACACACGTACAAGGCACACTCAGGTTTGTTCTGCTCTGGCTCATCACCAGGCTTGACAATAGCAAGAAGAAATAGGCAAATAATGTAACGGCTAGGAGCCTACACAGCACATGAACCACAGTGTTAATGCTAACGACACTAGATGATGGCTGCTTGGGCCATGACTTTGTAATCGAATTAAACCAAGCTGTGCTACGGACCGCACTGCTTTAGGCTTCACAATAAACTCATTATTTTACTGCAAAATTATTTTATTAAAAAAAAAGGTAAAAAAGCAGTAACAGGCAATGGCATAAAAGAAATGCACTGAGAAACTAGCACATGCATGATCTCAGTTTCCAGCTTAGGGAAATCTCAGACTTTACCTAGCATGTTTCTTTCTTTACAGCCAGTTAAGATACTGGCACTTAATACGATTACATTGCTCCCTTGTGTATAGATGGGGCATATTTATGTTGCTATAATGCTTCCCACTTCTTAAGGATTTTTTTTTAAGCAGCTCTTTTAACAGTGAGGTTTTACTACATAGACTCTAGGATGACACTGAAAGGTATCTGAAAGAGAAAATTGCATTGATAGATTTGGCCACTGTGTTAGTGGTTCAGCCAGTGTAAGACCTCGATGTGATTTTTTTCTTTAATGCATCTGATGGCTCTTAAACATTCTCATGGCCTAAAAACTTAAATACACTAAAATGCAGACTTCATGAAATCTAGAGTCCTTTCTACTGTGCGGGAAGTTCTTAAAATAACACAATTAAGTATCTTGTTCTTAGATAGACGGGTTTATAAGATTTACAGCTGACACAGGCTTCAGAACTCCTATAATCTAGTGTATCTCAAATTTTGTGGGTCACGAATACCTTTGAGGATCTAGTGAAATCTATGAAATACCTCTCCAGAAAAAAATTTCAAATCCAAATCTGGTATATACATACAGGGAGTGCAGATCGTTCTGAAACCCAACTATGGTCTCCAGAACAACAGTCCGAATCTTGTCCTCATTCCGGATGAGAATCATTCTCCCTGTCTTATGCATCTAACTGCCCACTGCCTCGCAGGCTCAGTGGTGGCCAAAGGAACGGTGAGAGGCTGGGTTACGACTGGATTCCTGTGTATCGGCTCGCTTCCGGTTTGTTTCAAATTTTCATACACATTTAAAGAGAAGTTTCCAGGGCTTCAGTATATCCACCATGCTGTTCTCAATCATGGTCAATACTTTGGCTACCCTGTTTCATCTGTTCCCTCTCCCTCACTTTTTTGGCTGAAGTATTTTAAAATAAATCCAAGGTGTCCTACTATTCCATCCATGAAAACTGCAATGCACATCCCTACATGATAAGGATATGCCATTATCTTAATTAGCAGATATTCCCATGTCAATTAGTAAAAATCTTTCATTTCATCTACCAAATTCATATTAAAATTTCTCTTACCTTGATGATTTTTTTTTACAGTTGGTTTGTTCAAATCAGGATCCAAAAAGTGTGCATACTTAATTTGCTTTTTATATCTCTAAAGTCTCTTCTATTTAATAGTCCCTTCCTTTATTGATTTGTGTCTAAAAGGAATTTTTTTTCTTTAATTTTTTTTCTTCAAGAAAAAAAATCTTCCACATTCTGGATTTGCACAATAATTCCCTTATACTATCAATGAATTTGTTCTTCCACTTTATGCTGCCCTAAAATTGGAGAATTCAAGAGAGGTGATCTCTCTTTTTTGTTCTATTACGTTTAATGTGAAAAGAGAACAAGAGTCTGTGAGAATCCCCTCATTCCATGGAGAGCAGGATCAATGGAAGACATATTTTTATCTTTCAATCTGACCTTCCCTCATCTGTTCTATAATATGAGCTGTTTCATCATTTCACTGATTTATTTCTCTTCTAAGGAACAAGCCTGTTTCGATAAAGAGACTCTCCTTTTCCAGCATTTGTTCCTTTTCTAAATAGCAGGTAGGCTGCAATAAAGCATTTTCTAAATCCTGCACCTAGACAATATGCATGGAAGCATCTAGCACAAACCCTAACAAATGGCAAGGTCCTAAATTTGGTTGAAGCTGAACTGAAATAAATTTCATTTATCACTCAAAATAACAGTACATCAGTCATTAAAATATATAATCAATTTCTGGATTAAGGTAAACAAATCCTCTACAACCCATCACAACAGAAACCAAGATATGCTCTATGTTGGCAAAGGAATAAGAATTCTCTCTGCTGTTCATTGTCACAGACAATTTCAGCTTCTAGAGAATTTTGTTCTTATCTGTTACTCAAAAACTGATAATCAAAAACAAACAGTAACAAAAATAACCAGTCAAAAAGCCAAAGACTCAAAATATAATAGCTTAGCAAGATGAAAGAAGTATCTCAGTCGATTTCACATCTCATGGTTGCAGGGAAAATGAATATTCCATGTAATTATCACCAGTCTGATATTGCACATATTGACCAGAGCTTATTATTCCAGTAGCTACATATTCTAAAATATGTATTGACCATCAGACTGTGAAATACGCAATGTTATGTATCTCGGAGTAGATGATGATTTTTTCAGAAGATCATAAATAGAATTAATTTTTTTGGGTACTCTTTCAGGAAGAGTCAAAATTTGCTATTGGGAGAAAACAAAAGATTATTATTATTATTATTACTTACATAGACAAACCCTAATGAACCCTGATGTGAGAGGCATTAGGCAGAATATAGGCACATCAGCAGTCAGAGCCTCTTAATTTGCAATTAATCAACAACTGCCTTGTAACATCTGTTCTGTTGAATTTTCGTTTTTGTTTTTTTTTTAACTTTTTGTGCCTCTCAAACATATTTTGATACTCCCAGAAAGGAGAGACTACTCTAGCGATCACTTCAGGAAGACAGGAGCTATCTTCCACTAAACAACTTGTGAAATCACTATGGTTACAAGCTCAGCTAACACTAGAGAAAAGCAGGAAAAGGCACAGCTCTTGTTCCCAACAGATTTGCTTCTTTGAATCCTTCTTCAGCCCATTCCTGAGAGCTAAGGGGAAGCCCCAGAGCTTCATGTGCTCCAAGGACAAGGTGGGAGCTTCCAAGATTGATTCTCTCCAGATAGAACCCGTACTGCCCCAGAAGAGAATGGCACCTTGGGGCTCTTTGTGCTCCTGGCAAGAGCTCCCACCCCTGGCCAATGGAGAGTGACTGCCACGTCTCCTGCCTGACCAAGGACCACCAAAGCAGAAGTTACTAAAGCCCTGTCTCTTACACTAAGAGGGCCTTATAGCATAATTTGCAAGTCACTATTACACTCACAGGTTCAATCCAATTCAACAACTTAATTATGCAGCTACTATGTGCCACGCATTTTTTTTTTTTTAGGTGCTTGCCATTATTTTTTTGTGTGCTGAACCAACTGATACGTTTCTTCAAAGAAACTAAACTCAGTCTAGTGGGGGGAACGGAATCCTATAAAACCCACAATGCATGTTTAGCTCTAGCTCATCATGGTTGCTTTGAGTTGGGAGATGGAAGACAGGTGTAGGGATTTAATATCAGCTGTGCTGGTTGTGGAATGTAAGCAATGGGTGGGCTAGTTACTTAGCCACCACGGTGAGTACTGAAGACCATTCACGTCTGCGGATTTCTTCTAAATAAGAAGTATATGATATATAAATAAAATACATGTGTCCACAATAAGACACACACACACACACACACGAACTTCCATCCTTGCTTTCCACACCCTTCACACCAGCACTGTCTGCCTCACTACCATTACCTATCTTGAAAACCCTCAGGGGTAACCTCTGTGTGCTTCCACCCCTGTTCACATCAATCAGCACAAAAAGCCCAGAAACTCTGGACTCCCCATCAGCGATTAGATCATCATTCTCATGGGGCTCGGCAGAGTCTTGACTAAATCCGTCTTCCACCCTTGCCAACACCTGAAACTCTTCCACTGTGTTCTCCTCCACCACATATTCATGGAAAGATGAAGAAAGGAAGCTCCCAACCCCCCAAAAAAAGTGTGATAAAGAAAACATCATCAAAGAGAGAACCTTGAAATACAGGTAGAAATTTTACGGTCAGAAATTGATGCCAAGAGTATTTCACAGCACGGAAATAAAATGAATGGAGTACTGGAGATGCAAAGGCCTGTTCTGGTGTACAATTTGGACTTTGACATCAAATCTGAGCTCTAATGAAAGTTTTCATAATGTCCATTGTTAGCATATGAAAATGTCATTGTCATCTAGATTATTACATTCACATTAGAAACAGTATCAATGAATGAAACTGTACATGACAATAGAAATAAGGCTAAAAATTGCAGCCAGGGAGTATTAATGACTCCATAGGGGTCAGACTGCATCTGTCCCCTCAGCATCTTCAGATTGCCATCTGTCCCTCCAGCAATCACACAAAGAGAGCCTGCAAATGCATATGCCATGTAGGGAGAAACAGCTTATCATAACTCCTGTACTACCAAGTGTCTGAACAAGGTAAGAAATCTTTTCATATTTAATAAGACTTGCAAGTTTTAGTTCCTTGGTATATACTACTCCAACAAAAACTACTACTATAAGCTCTTTATTCCTTCTTGCTATTACACTTAGCCTGGGCATACTGCCTCAACTGAAAGATCAATTGCCTAGGTCGCCCCAAACGTCACAGGTGAGTTCTTTGATATTTTCGTATTATTACTTTAAACTTCTGCTTTTTTATTTTGGGTGAATTTCATAAGCTGTCAACCATGTGGCAATATGCTTTCAAAAATAAGCAAATAAAAATGCATCTTTATTAAGGATTCACATGGCATAAGGAGACACCTATGACTTATGATATTGTTTGTATTCAAAAGCAACAGGTCTGTGCAAGTTGAATAAACTTACACAAAGACGGCTTTAGTCAGAAGGGTGAAAACACAGAAAGCATTCACCCAAACTCTAGGCAAGCCGAGAGAGTTGACCATCTCAACATATTTTTGCAGTTGGACTGGGCAAGATTTTTCTTTCTCTAAGCTGGCTTATCCATGCTTACGCCCTCCACAATGCCTTGTACTTGCATTTGATGACATTTTTGGAACAAATAAGGATGTTATAATGAATAGGAGGTAGAAAAAAATATCTAAACCTAAGTATTTTTTCCTTTAGCTCCTTTTCCAGTCTCTGATCTTGGGAGTGGTTATCACTGGGAGTCGTGCAACATGGAAATCACAGAGAAGAGATTTTGCCTGAATTAAATCAGTATTTCCATTTAAATGAGTTTATTATTACCTCATCCCTGAAAGATAATTATCAAAGCATAAAAGATATGAATGAGAACGAAAAGAGAATGTCCGTTTATTACGGACATTCTCTGGAAGCTGAACCAAAATTTTGGGTACTGTTTGTAACTTGTGCATGGGAATCGGAGAACTACAAAGAGTGCAAATGGAGCATATGACTCTTTCATCGACCCCCACCCTCTTGTCTATTTCTTGGATAAAATCATTGGCAGGTGGTCTCTTCCCTCCTCCATCTCCTCCTCTGTCTTCTTCCTCTTCCTACTCTTGTTATTATTAGGCTGCTTATTCAGGTCATAATTTTAGAAGTCCTTTGGTCACCATTATCATAAAAGCAAGATAATTTCACCAATTAAACTGTCCAGTCTCTTTAAAGAGTCTAAATTCCTAAATATATAAAAAAAAATTTCATCAAGTCCCTTCCCAAGTGAGGACCTGCCTCAGCTGGGGAGACTCCTGTAGTAAAGTGAGCTGTGTCTACCACCTCTTTGATTTCCTTGCCTTGTATCTTTTTCCCTTCAGCCCCCAAACTTACGGGCTTGGCTTCCCACCCCTTCAGGGTCCGTGAGGGTGGGAGGGGGGTGAGTGCTGCAGTGGGGAGAGCTTGACTTGAGGAGCAATATGGGGGCCCTGCCTTGATGCTCTCCCATGAGGGATGGCTCTTGGCAGCTTATTCCTTCCCCTGTGGGAGAGATGTTCCCCAGAGAAAATCGGACGGCCACTGTCTGGATGTAGGGCTTGGGCAACATCTCCCCACTGTTTCCCCACTAAGATCCACCCCCAAGCCCAGCCTTAGCATCTGACAGTGCCCCTACAGCCTTCTTGGCAGAGGTCTCTTGCTCCTGACAGGTCTCCTGAGCGGGCTTCTTTTCAAAACAGACCTCAGCTCCCACCCTCAGGGGCCACACCTGGCCTTCTTTTCATCCTGTAGTCCGTAGTCCGAAGGGCCCTTGCTCTCCAATCTCCTTCCATTCTGCTCCCATGAACCACATAGTCTGTCTCCTGACTGGCGGCTGGGATACTTTTAAGTCATCCTATAACTGGTGAAATATTTCTTTTTAATTTAATTTTATTATGGTGAAATATTTCTTAGTAAAGAGAGTTGTGTTTGTTTTTTTCAGTGTTTTCCTCTTATATTAACTGAGATGGTTGTAATGGTAACAAAGCCGATAAAATATGATTCCTATTATTGAAACAGAAACCATTCCCGAATGATTCTCCAGCTCACTAAAACCATTCAGGATCCAGGCTCAAAAAAGATGGAATCTTAGCATGTTATGTTGAGCATATTAACTTGGTTTTTAGGCCTCTATTCTCTTGTTTACCAGATGGCTGCCTCAGTTCCAGGGATCTCATGTCGATATACAATGTCTGGACAATGAAGGGACGGTCCTCTAGTGATCTTTGTATTAGCAAGGAAAACTCTTTCCAAAACTTCTTCCCACCCAAGAGACCAGGATTCGGTCACATGTTGAGGGGGAATAGAGTTACCATAATTGTACTAAACCCATAAACCCACTGTGGTTTAGTCCTTTCCAGTAGCACATGGAAGGTAAACATCTGAAGAAAATCTGGATTTATCAACAAGGAAGAAGGGAGAAAACTACCAGTGTCCTCCAGGAGTGATCTGATTACTCTGAATTACTCAGATAGCTTAAAACAACAACAACAACAACAACAACAACAAAAAACCTTTAAATTTCCTACCCCAACCCCAACCTTTGTCCACGTGAAACTGTTTTTGATAAAAGAGGGGACCTTATGCAATGATGCTATTCTAAATATCTTCATCACAGTTTGGGTCGAACTCTGAAAATCACTAGGAAGTATAATTCATAATAGATTTTCCTGAATTTGTCATTTATCAACTGTTTCTGACTAATGAGCTCTCTTTTAGTATTGGTGGGTCTAACGGGGCTAAAGACGGTGACTGGAAAGCCCAGGCGACTTTGTTGCTACTTGTGGGTTGGTCCTTCTGAGACTCCTAGGAGATCAATGCAAATCATCACCCTCCTGGCCCATTTCCTCAACCTCTCTGTCATTTTCATCTTGCCCACCAACCTGCCCATCTTTGTTTTTATGTACTGGTGATCTGACAGTTCCTCCTCTGCTGAAATCAGCTGGTGCTATTTTCTTCTAATTGCCCTTGCTCTGGTCAAGGTTCTGGCCTTTCAACTTCATCGTGAAGCATTGGGCTTCTTCTGTTGTCTTCATTGCTGCTGCGGACCCTCCTCCACCACACTGTTCATCTCCCACTTACCTGCAAGAGGGTAATTTCTCAGAAGTCTCCAGACAGCAGGTCTGGATTCCTTTCCAATGCCAGATTGCTATTTCTATCCTGTGGGCTATCTCATTGTCCACATAACAGAGCCAATATAGTCACTTCTTTTTATTTTCTTTATGTTTTATTAATTTTTAAATTTTAATTCCAGTATAGTTAACATGTAGTGTTCTATTAGATTAGGCATATAATACAGTAATTCAACAATTCTGTACATTACTCAGTGCTCATCATAAGTGCACTCGTAATCCCCTTCAGCTATTTTACCCATCTCCCCTCTGGCAACCATCAGTTTGTTCTCTATAGTTAAGAGTCTGTTTCTTGGTTTTCCTTCCTCTCTGTTTTTTTCCCTTTTGCTCATTTGTTTTGTTCTTAAATTCCACATGAGTGAAATCATATGGTATTTGTCTTTCTCTGGCTGACTTATTTTGCTATAAGTATTATGCTCTCTAGCTCCATCCAAGTCATTGCAAATAGCAAGATTTCATTCTTTTTTTATGGCTGAGTAGTATTCCATTGCACGTGTGTGTGCACACGCGCGCGCACACACACACACACACAAACACACATATGTATATACCACTCCTTCTTTATCCATTCATCTATTGATGGATATTTGGGTTGCTATCATAATTTTGTTATTGTAAATAATTCTGCAATAAAAAAAGGAATGCATGTATCCCTTTGAATTAGTTTTTTTTTGGGGGGGGGGTAAATACCCAGTAGCATGATTACTGGATCATAGGGTAGTTCTCTTTTTAACTTTTTGAGGAATCTCCATATAATTTTTCATAGTGGCTGCACCAGTTGGCATTCTCACCAACAGTGTGTGAGTGTTCCTATCACTCTAGAACTTCCCCAACACTTACTGTTTCTTGTGTATTTTATTTTAGCCATTCTAAACAGTGTTAGGTGATATCTCATTGTAGTTTTTATTTGCATTTCTCTGATGATGAGTGATGTTGGACATCTTTTGATATGTCTGTTGGCCATCTGGATGTCTTCTCTGGAAAAATGTTCAAGTCTTATGCCCTTTTTAAATTTGGATTATGTGGTTTTTGGGTGTTGAGTTGTTAACAGTTCTTTAAATGTATTGGATACCAACCCTTTATCAGATATGTCATTTGCAAATATCTTCTCCCATTTCATAGGCTGCCTTTTAGTTTTGTTGACTGTTTCCTTTGCTGTGGAGAAGCTTTTCATTTTGATGTAGTCCCAATAGATTTATTTTTGCTTTTGTTTCTCTTGCCTCAGGAGATACATCTACAAAATGCTGCTATATCCCATGTCAGAGACATCGCTGCCTTTGCTCTCTGCTAGGATTTTTATGGTTTCAGGCCTCACATTTAGGACTTTAATTCATTTTGAATTTATATTTGTGCACGGCATAAGAAAGTGGTCCAGTTTCATTCTTTTTCATGTAGCTGTCCAGTTTTTCCCATACCATTTGTTGAAGAGACTATCTTCTTCCCATTGGATATTCTTGCCTCCTTTGTTGAAGATTAACTGACCATATAATTGTGGGTTTATTTCTAGGTTTACTATTCTGTTCTACTGATCTAGGTGTCTATTTTTGTGCCAGTACAATAGTGTTTTGATTACTACAGTTTTGTAACATAACTTGAAGACTGGAATGGTGATGCCTCCAGGTGTGTGTGTGTGTGTGTGTGTGTGTGTGTGTGTGTGTGTGTGTTTTCATGACTGCTTTGGCTATTCCAGGTCTTTTGTGGTTCCATACAAAATTTAGGATTGTTTGTCCTAGTTCTGTGAAAATGCTGTTGGTATTTTGATAGGGGTTGCATTAAATGTGTAGATTGCTTTGGGTAGTATAAACATTTTAATAATATTGGTTCTTCTAATCCATGAACATAGAATGTCTTTGCATTTCTTTGTGTCATCTTCAATTTCTTTCATCAGTGTTTTATAGTTTTCAGAGTATAGGTCTTTCACCTCTTTGGTTAAGTTTATTCCTAGGTACTCAATTTTTTGTGTAATCATAAATGGGATTGTTTCCTTAATTCCTCTTTCTGCTGCCTCATAATTAGTGTATAGAAATACAACAGGTTTCTGTATATTGATTTTGTATCCTGCAACTTTACTGAATTCATTTATCAGTTCGACTAGGTTTTTGGTGGAGTCTGTCAGGTTTTCCATATATATTATCATGTCATCTGCCAATAATAAAAGTTTTACTTCTTTTTTACCAATTTGGATGCCTTTTATTTCTTTTCTCTTGTCTGATTGCTGTGGCTAGGACTTCCAGTACTATTTTGAATGGAAGTGGTAAGACTGGACATCCTGGTCTTTTTCCTGACCTTAGGAGAAAAGCTCTCAGTTTTTCACCATTGAGTATGATGTACATTGTGGGTTTTTCATAGATGACCTTTATTATGTTGAAGTATGTTCCCTCTAAACCTACTTTGTTGACATTTTTATCATGAATTGATGTTGTACTTTGTCAAGGGTTTTTTCTGCATCTATTGAAACGATCATATGATTTTTATTTTTCTCTTAGTGATGCGATGTATCATATTGACTGATTCGGGAATACTGAACCATGCTTGCATCCTAGGAATAAATCCCAGTTGACTGGTGAATGATTTTTTGGATTCACTTTGCTGGTATTTTGTTGAGAATTTTTACATCTATGTTTATCAGAGATACTGGCCTATAGTTCTCCTTTTTTGTGGTGTCTTCATCTGGTTTTGGTATCAGGGTAATGCTGGCCTCATAGAATGAATTTGGAAGCTTTCCTGTTTCTTCCAATTTTTTTTTTTTTTTGAATAGTTTGAAAGAACACTTTAGGAGAGTTGATGTTTTAATGAAAACTAGGTCTAATGCTCTGGAAGAGCATTATTAAAATTGTTGAATTACTTGTGAGAAAGAAAATAGCAGAAGATGGAAAAAAAATTTAAAAAAACAGTCCAGAAAGTCTCTATATTCAAGTAACTCTAAGTCCCCTTCTCCTTAAAGAAAGCAGAACTGGAGGGGCAGATGCTGTATTGGGGGTGCAGTTTCTAAGGATGCGTGGTGAGGAAATGCAAAAAGCAGGCCCACATGTGAAGTGAAGGTCTGGCTCCTCAGCAAAAAGTTAGCAATGAAATCAACATTTACACAGTTCATGTTAAAATAAAATGTTTAATGTTTGCACGTGTCCTATTTATGATTTTGTGTTTGAACGAGCTTTTGCGGGTGCCTGATCATCTACCTCCCACTGACTTTGTAAGAATAGAGCACGTCCATTGTCATACTGTCCCCTTTCCTCAGGTTGTTGAGTCAGAAAACAAAACGAAATGCTCTTCTCAATTTGACTTCTCCCTTAAGTCATCCTCCTATATCTGTTTTTTTTTGTTGTTGTTCATGCCTGGAATTCTTAAGTATGTTAGTCTATTATGTCTCCTTAAAAGTTACTATAGGCTGGGGTCCACGAGGGTAAATACCACCAAATTAAAACTCAATGGCTTCTCACAATCTTCTTTCATCATGAAGTTATTTTCTGGAGTACTGACAGATGCCCATCACTTTCCCTTGTTTCCTGTGCTTTCTGGATTGGGTATTCCTCCTGTTTTCCTATTTGTTATCCCTCTTCTTCAGTGATGCCTTTATTGACCCAACTTGCCAAGATGCTTTGCTTTATCCTCTTCTCTTCCTGTAGCTCACAAGTCTTTGATTCACACCTCTTACTTCAACTCACACTTTTAGAGTGGTGCCAGGGGTGTCTGGGCATCCCCAGCTCAGAGCACCAAACGTGGCCACTGGCAGGGGTCCAAAAAAGGCTGTGAATAAATGGCTAACTTTCAATTCTACAGTGTTAGTCTTGGCTTCTCTCCAGGCTCCAAATGTACATACTGTGGGCTAGCCTAGGGCAGTGGCCAATGGGGTGGGCCACAAGGTCAGACTTTGGCTCCAATGCTAGCAAGTTGTGTGGCTCAGGGAAAGTTAAGCTAAGTCAGAGAGTCAGCTAAGACTCTCTTCCATTATCTAGGACCCAGAAGTGAATAAAATACCAGAGATGATAAAAAATGATAAACATTATGCTATAAATAATACATGTCAAGGGCTTAGCGAAGTGCCCAGCTCGAAGAAAACCCTCCATAAATAGTAGTTCTGTTCAACTGCTCGTTAGATACCACCTCACTGATGTCACCTTTAATTTGGTCAAAACTTAATCCATTACCTTAAATTCAAAAAGTGTTTCTCTTCCTCTGGGCCCTAACTTCAATAACAAAATGACCACAGCTTTAGTTACTGAGACCAGCAATCAATTTCTGAGTCATTTTCTACTTCCTAAACAATCCTCACATCTAATCAGTTGCCAAATCCTTCCCAACCTTGCCCACAATATCTAAAAATTAAATCTTAAGGCCAAGCTGTGTTCCTTATTTTCACATATCACCATGACCTACTTGGGCCCCTCATCATCCTTCATCTGTACCCCTGCAGTTGGCCTCTCACTGGGATATTGTACGTAGACTGCCTTGTAGAGTACTGGCCCATCGTAGTTCCCCTTTGCTTCTAAAATACCCTTGTACGGTTGCCAATTATGTTCCTACACAATAATGTCTTTTAATGGCTCAGAAACTTTTGGTGGCTCTTTACTCACTGAGGACCTAAATTCAGGCTTCTAAGCACTGAAAGACCTGACCTCACCCCAATGCAGTCAGGCACCTGTGAGGCCCTGCACATCTCCAGTACTCCAGTCATTGCGTTCCCTTGGTGTAGAATAGACTTTGATTCCATTTCTGACCATGAAAGTTCTAATTATATTTCAAGATGTGTCACTTTCCTGATGTTCTCCCTAATAAACTTTTTTGGAATTAAGAGCTTCGTTCTCCATCTTTCCATGATATTTCCTCACAGTTATCATAAAATATGTATTCTTCCATGTTTAATAATAATTGTATTTTTATTCATATATAAAAATATCTATATGAGTTAATATCAAACTGAATGGTAAGCACCATAGATATTTTTCAATTTTTTAGTTTTATAAGTAGAAATTTGAGGAGGGGTACCTGGGTGGTTCAGTTGGTTAACAGCTGGTTAAGCCTCCAGCTGGTGATTTCAGCTCAGGTTATGATCTCAGGTGGTGGGATCGAGCCCTGTGGAGTCAGGCTGCCAGCTCAGTGCAGAGTCTGCTTGAGACTGTCTCTCCCTCTCCCTCTCCCTCTGCCCCTACCTCTGCGTGTGCATGTTCTCTCTCTCTCCCTAATAAATTAATCTTTTAAAACATCTATATAAAGAGATACATAGCTATATAGACTTATCTATCTCTTCTAATAAACTGCATGCTCATTGCAGATTTTACTTATCTTGATTTACTTAACAGTGGTGGATGGGTTAAAAAGTAAATGAATAAATGGATGAATGTATTCCACTATATATAAATGCAATTATGAGTAATGGTATTTTGAAACGTGTTGTAAAATGTGTGGCAGGAAATACCCCCAAAAGTTGTGAGCCAACACTGGCTCATTTATTATGTATTATACACTTAATATAATTTAAATAAACCTTTTGTTGAAATAACAAGATCAGACTTCCAATGAGTTTGACTTAGGCTCACTTTTTTTTTTGAAGACTTTATTTATTTGAGAGAGAGAGAGAATGAGAGACAGAGAGCACGAGAGGGAGGGGGGTCAGAGGGAGAAGCAGACTCCCCGCTGAGCAGGGAGCCCGATGCAGGACTCGATCCCGGGACTCCAGGATCATGACCTGAGCTGAAGGCAGTCGCTTAACCAACTGAGCCACCCAGGCGCCCGACTTAGGCTCACTTTGTACTAGATTACTCACATATTCCTGTTATGGGCAAAAGTCATGAAGCAGTGCCTATTAGAGAATTATCCCACGTCCCTCCATTTCTCCACCTGGAGCATCCACTGTCTTATGACTTTCAGTCCTACTGGGTTTGTGATAGTTTCTTTCTCCTGTATAAGCCCTTCAGGTACTTAGTCTAGAGATGGCCCACCTGGCAGTTTTATTTGACTTTCCCTGACCTCCACATACTGCACTCATAGGACAAACTGTGTCAACCCAAATTTCCAGAAACCGAATTCTCTCCCAGAACTTGATATTCTTAACAGATACCTGGAATCTGTTCACATAAGTCTCTGGTGAGAATATCAATAGCCTGGTGTTTGAGAATGATCTCCCTTCCCTATACAACATAAAACAACTGGATGAGAAAGCCACTCTGAGAAGAAAAAAGTAAGCAATGCTTAGATTTGCTTACCAAAAGCCATGTAGACAAGAGGTGTCAAAAATCTCCTTACAAAGAGATCCCTGCAAAAGAATGGTCTAACTTTCATTTGTGTCCATGGTTCAGAAAATATTCAATACATGATTAGAGCATACGGATACGCATATATGTATTTATGATGGGTAGATTCTCCATTTCTAGCCATTCTCTTCGTCTATACCAACATACTATGAGGTCCACATGGTGCTGCCAGAGAACTACAACCTTTCAACACTCACTTCACACAAGAGTGTTCTAAAGCCATCTCCAACCTACTCTTGGGCTCCTCTCACCATGCTTTATTACACACCTATATTTTAGATTCATCACATCATTATGCATTAATCATCTGACTCTCCACCCCCAGGACACCTGAGTGCATACAGGATAAAAACTATTTGTATTTTAACTATGTTTATCTTCTGCTGTTATTAAAATCCCCACCACAGACTAATCAGCACTGAAATGTCTGTGGGACGAGTATCTGAAAAATGACTGCACTTCAAGTTGGAAAATAACTGCTTATTCTGTATCCTGACAATTGTTCCAGAACCCCCAAATGGCTGATTCGTATTTGGGGAACATGATGGACACCTGTGGAAGATGCAGTCCTTTTCCTGCTATGACTAATATCCTGAGCTAATCATGATGGGGGTTCTGTTGGGGAAAGGGTCTCAAAATATTCCAACCCGGAACGGTGCTGTTTTAAGTATGGCAGGTCCTGCATTTTATACTGACTGACAAATGAAATTTGACTTTGTGGTGGGCTTCCCTCTTTGAGTGCAACATCACTTTTGGGAGCCCTTTCATTCACACAGATGGTAGGCAGGTAGGAACCCTGCAGGTGCTTCAGCCTAGGACTTTAAGTGCTGTTTAGTAATATGGACTGGGTGTATTTTTAGTTGGATGATACCTATGCAGAGGATGAAAGTGCTCTATGCTTGTGTTTGATAGATGTCCATAATTGGTCCAAACAGATCTCAAAAAATCTGGGTTGGGGGTATAGGGTGAGCGGGTACTAGGGGTGGCCTAGTCCTCTCCTGAACGCTCATTAAACAAAGATCCGTGACTAGAATTTGAGTTTGGTCCACATAACCTATACTAGATAGTTGGAGTCCCATGACATTAAGACAGAGATAAGCCAAATGGAAAATCCCTCTGTGTCTTGTGATGGTCTTTGAAATGGACTGAATGTTTATGTGTCTCCCAGATTCATATGTTGAAATCCTAACCCCCAATGTGACAGTCTTTGAGGGTGGCCTTTGAGAGGTGAGTTAGAGCATGAGGGTCAAGCCCTCCTGAAAGGGATTAGTGCCCTTATAAGGAGACCCCAGGGTGCTCACTCCCCCTCTCTCTGCCATGAGGATAAAACAAGAAGTTGGCCATCTATGAACCAGGAGGAGGTCTCTCATCGGAACCCAACCATGACGGCTCTCTGATCTTGGACTTCGAGCCTTCAGAACTGTGAGAAATGAATTTCTGTTTTTTATAAGTCACACGGTCTGTGGTGCCTTGTTCCAGCGGCCCAAATGGGCCGAGACACTCCCATGTAGGCTACAGCGTCCAGAAGGTACCTCATAGAGTGGGCAGAGGATTCAGTCAGAGAAGTGAACGTCCTACCTCCATCCACCAGAGGCAGAAAAGGAACTGAGTTTTTGCGTGGGGAAGGGATTTCCTTCCTCACTGGCACAGGGGCAGTGCCACATGGGCTTAGGGGAGTGGCAAAAAGGCACATGGTACATTCCCCCTCCCCAACCCTACAAGGCTGCTGAAAAGCCTGGCATGGGCTCCCAGCCAGCCAGAAGCTTGATTCTGAGAGCGGGTGTATGCCCTTTCCTCATGGGATTTTCTAACACTTTATAACAATCAGTGCTGTGGGAACTTGATAGCGGGGGTTCTGCCCACAGGCTGGAGTTGCCCAGATGACACATTTCTGGGCATTATCAGCAGCAACAGAGGCCTGGGGACAATCCCCGGTCCAAGGGCCAGCGCTAGAGGACATATTCCACAGTCCAGGCAGGGAGGTCCCAGGTGCAATGCTCAGGAGGACTTAGGGTACCTGAGCCAGCTGACTTCCAGGAGGTAAGGATATGGTAAGGATACTTTGGACATATAACACAGTGTAATTCTATTTTGTCAGCATTAGCTACGGAGAAAGGTGACATTATGTACTGTATCTCTGTCTTGAGGTCCTCAATTTTATATCATGGCTGTTAGGACTTAGAATCATCTTAAGTATGTAAAATAATATTTACTGTCTCTGAGGGGTTATTCTAGGGAAGTAATTCAGCTACTGGAAATGGCTGGTTTCTCTGGCCAGAAAAACTGCTTATAAATATTTCCTTCTCTAAGGGATAACCTACATGTCTGTTTTGTACCTAAGGTTCTCTCTTCTACATACACATTTAAATATAAAACTTTAGGCTAATGTGGGACCTGATTTTTCTCTTTGCACTTATGTTGATGGTCTGGTAAGCAAACAATCACCAGGGTCCTGGGACTTCAGGCTGAAACAACAGATGGAGAGCTAGAGAGGAAACTGTTTCCTTCCTACTTCTACTATGATAATGCAAAGGAGAAAACTGGTTTTCTTAACATGGTCCCAAACACCATATATCAACACATTATCAAGTGAAAAAATCTCTTTCATGTTGCACTCTAAAAAAGTTTTAATATTCATACAGAAATGAAAAAAACCACTTTGAGTTATAAGAGAAAAATAAATGTATATAAAAAATTTCTCCAGGATGCAGCACAGTTTCCAAGTTGTCCTTAAAACTACAGAACAGGTAATATTATTAGAACTGAAGACAATCCCTGGAAATATCATTTTTGGGGGTGACTTTAATGTGGCATTAATATGATTGGCTTTTGGCATAGGTAACATTTTTATATATTTGACTTTCTTTAAGGACAAAAATCAATTGGCTGCTTCAAAATACAAAAGGGCACCATGAAGATCCAGTAACTAAGTGTTAATAAGAAAGTCCACATTCCCAGTAACCCAAAAGGCCGGTATTCTGTTGGTTTCCCTAAGGCACCACAATGGGGAACAGATTTGAGTTTTATTGGCTAAAGGGAACGATTCTCTGTAAATGCAAGTTATTTAGACTTATAAAACGTGCTTATAAAACAGGCAGAGGATGCCAGAAATTACACACATTCTGGAACTATAAAAAAAAAAAACCACACAAAACTATATTTAAAAAGCCATCCCATGGGATATTTTATAACATTTATCTAGCTCAAAACAGCTTTATTTTTATCCTATTCCTCCCATCTAAGAGTAGACTTTGGGGAAAAGAAAGAAATGAAAGTAAATAATGGAAAAAAAGTAATGAGAGTTTGAGGCTTAAAGACCAGACCCTATAAGAGGAGCTCGGAAGCAGGAGAACATTTATAATTACAGGGTAGAGAATATTTATAATTACAGGGTGGAGAAATTGAGCAGTAGGGAAAAGGGGCCACAAAGATATCCAAATAAAATACAAAGTAAATAAATAGGTGCTAAATTAATTAAACAAGGAGGCCATTAGACGGAGGTCCCATTTGACTAATCTTGAATGCCATGGGGGCTTACGTAAGTCAACCAAAACCTAAGCCTGTAAATGCCTCAAGGTTCTGAAATCAAAACACTAAGGACAACCAATCACAGTCAACAAAGCTTTAAGCTACAGCCAAGTGATAATTTCCTTTCTTTTTTCCTTCCCATTGGTTGACGTCAGTGGAGTGTTACTAACAACTTCCGGCTTGGCATTGCCTTATTGGAATGGATTTTCTCTCAAATAAACTTTTAAATTTCTTTATATGCCTTGGTTTATCCTTTAATATTAGAAATTAGTGTTCTTTTTTTTTTTAATGTACAACACATAGAGAATCTCTGAAGTAGGAAAAATCATCAAAGTAGATCTAATAATCCCTTTACACTCATTTAGGCAAAAACACATTTACATTTTAGCGTAGATACAGCTATCATTCCAAACAGGCATTACTGGGGAGTGTGTTTACATTTTTCACCTTCTCTAGAGAGGGTTTCCTTTCCTACCAAACTGGAAATGCTTACTGTAATTTTTAGGAACAGAATCAAAGCTTCACAAGTCACAAAAAAGAGAATTAAAAAAAAAAAAAGTCCTGCACTTTGTCCTAAGACCATCATCTTGGCTACTTTAGTGCAGTCTTTGATGAGAAGATGGGAATCACCAAAGAGCTGGTTTAAAATGCTGAGTCTCCAGTTCCAGCCCCAAACCAGTCACTCCGAATTTGCATCTATAAATAACCAGGATCAGGTTCCTATGATCCTGAGTTTATGAAGCACTTGTCCAAATAACTGTTCTAAGAGATGAACTGTGTTTGTTTAGGTATTGGTTATGACAACTTTACTTGTGGTTATGTTTCTGTAATTGGATAACCTTCATTTGTACTTTTCTTTCATTAATTATTACTAGGACTCTCTTTATTGTACATAGTACTTGTGACGGGCATTAAAAGCTATGTGAGAAACAGAAGTCAAAGGAAAAAGTAAATAGCCTCACATTAAAATGCATTTGACTAGAAATTCTGTCTCCAGCTTTCATCATCTTATCATGAAAGAGGAACATGTAGCCGAGTCTCTACATGACAACACAGGAAACTTTGATGATGCGGTGCTCTGTCCAAGAATCTGAACTTTATGATAATAAGGCCTTGCTCAGTGAAAGCCCTGTGGCATTTCACGTTGTCTTGCTGAGAGCTGATTGGAGTTATTCTTTAAAGGAGTCATTACTCGCAGCCTTTCTGTCATGTTTTCTCAGAAAATGTTAAAGGTTATTTCACTTTCTTAAGAAAAAAATATCTAACATTTAATGAGTCACAGACATATCATTCTATTTGGTTTCTATCCGTAGTAGGCAAAGATCAAAACCAAAGTTTTAACCCAGGATGTGTCAGGAAATTAGAATAATTGAGCCAGTGCCATGTCTGGCGAAGAAGGTTCAAGATGGCAGGAATCCTACGCCACTGCCAAAGTTGTCCTAAGGAGGAAGTGTAGGCTGGCAAAGGTGAGTGATGGACCCAAGGATGGATGTGAGTGGAGAACCAAGATAAAATCCCTGGCTTCAAGGCTTTCCCATTTAATTAAATTTCCTCCAAATTCAGGCGTTGATGAACAAGCCCATTTGTGGACAGTTAATGGACGGGTCATCTAATTTCTAGAAATGCAGTGGGCACCTGAATCTTGTCCCGAATAATTATTTCACCTTCCATTTTTCCCATGTCCATTAATTTCCCCTTTATATACTAAGAACTGAGCTTGAGGCTGGAATACTGAAAAAAAAAAAAAAAAGACATCTTAAGAAATCCTCCCCCATTTAGAACTCTGGTATCCCATAAGCTCCTGCCCTTGGTCACATTTATTCTCATTCCATATGGTTTTCATGAGGGCATCATATATCACCTCTACATTACTAACACTCAGCTCTTTATTTTAAAATTTCACCTCACTTCTGAGCTCTAGATTCATACTTCTGAATGCCCCTGGAGATTACCAAGGAATGTTTTTGAAGTCAGCAAAATCATCAAGGCAAATATATTTTACATCCTCTTTAAGGAGATTTTCTTTCTGAACTCAGTTCTCTTTTATGGGACGATGATGCCTTACATTCAAACACAAGCCAGAAGTATCCTGGATTTATCCTACCTCTCATTTATCCCTCAACTGGGGCTGGCTTCAAGGACACATGACGCACGCAGGTGCATAGAATCCTATACTTGGTTTAATGCTCTGCTGTTGTCATCTTAAAAGTCCTAATAATTTTTTAACCACACACACCACATTTTCATTTTGTATTGGGCCCCGTGAGTTATATGGCAATCTATCCCCCAATCCTATAAAGTCTGTTCTTAGTCCTGCTTCCCTACAATCTGCCTCTATACCTTTGCACTAGAATTACTGCCCTAAATTAAATCGAGGCAGTTAGGACCTCCATTATTATTTTTCTTAAAGGCTAAAATTCTGCTATCAATTTTCCCAAAGAGTAAAGGCAAAATAAGTGTCTTTGGACCTTGACTGCCATGAGTTCACCAGCATAAATCCCCGTGCCTCTTTACCTCCACCCATGCTGGCTTTCATGTGTTTGTCTCACTATCGCATGGACCTGAAGTCACTTCCTCCATTCTGTATTTGACACACTTTACTCATCCTTCATGATTTAATTTTACTAACATGATGCATGGCTCTCCTTTGCCTTTCATCACCTCTCCAGGTGGCCCCACACCCTGCCCCCAGGTCAAGGTACTGGCATGGGAAGCGATTACCAGCTGATTTACAGAGGGCTCCATGGGGGTGGAGTACAGCTCTCTTCCAGTCCTTGGTTTCCTCTGGCAGCATGATGACAAGAACGTGTGTGACAACATGGGCATTCAGTTCATTAGTGATGTTGTTGGCTTTCCCCCAAGGCAGTGGGAGAAAAAACCAAACCATGTCCTCTCAAGTGCAGAAAGCTAGTCTTTTCGTATAAATCCCAAGTCCTTCCCTGCTTGAATTCATTTCTTCTTTGCAATGCAAAACTCGTGCGTCCTCCTTTCCAGAACACCCTGAAGGTTGTGCTAACTCATCCACTTCTGATCATGGTCTACTTCATTTTCATGGCTGCTTTTCTTCACCGAGCTGCTGGCCTGCACAGGAACCCAGATTGCCAGGCATCCAGGAGGGGCACACGGGACACGTGCATACCCGTGTCAGGAGAGTTCAGCTGACAGGGTGACACTCCAGCTGTGTGCATGCCTCACTGCATCTCTTCCGCGGCTACAGGTCTGAAGAGACGACAAAAATGCCCTCTCTTTCTTTTCCCTTTCTCTCTGTGAGGACCCAGGGGCCCAAACATGTGCACCTGAATTCGTGACCCGATACCATGCTTGTTCTACAAACTGGTCCCAAACTAACAACAAACGGTGAAATCCTTGACAACATGGGCTATTTCAACGTGTCTGCTATTTCTGAATCTTTTCACATCTATTTCAGAAAATAGCCTGCAAAATGTTTGGTCAGTGTGATGCAGAAAGGATTAGCACTTACTTACATTCTTGGGTTCCTATCTTAGATACTTAACTGCACTCAATTTTTCTGCATCTCACCAGTTCACTTAAAAGTTATAATTTTAACAATTAAACTAGAAACCATCTCTATTAGAGAAAAGACAGAAAGTGAGTAAAAATGTGTAACTGAAGATTCACCAAATAGGTATCCATGTTTGAAACATCTTTTTGGATTTGATTTTCTAGCAATTCAGTTCTATAGTTTCTTTTTCTTAAAGATTTATTTACTTAAGAGAGAGAGTGCACAGGAGCAGAAGGAGGGGCAGAGGGAGAGAGAGAATCCATAAGCAGACTCCCCGCTGAGCGCAGAGCCAGACGTGGGGCAGGAGCCTGATGTGGGGCTCGATCCCATGACCCTGAGATCACGACCTGAGCTGAAACCAAGAATCAGCTGCTTAACCGACCGAGGCATCCAGGCGCCCCAGTTCTATAGTTTTTTCAATCTCATCGGGTATATCTTAATTTCCAAATGTGTCTAACTATAAGTGGAACCATTCACTGAACATTTATTAAGTCCACACCATCTATTTTGCTTGGTCCAGAGACACGTGACTCAATAATCCAAAAAAGGGAGAGAGATATATTAGCAAATAAATTGTAAGAATATAGGAAGTATGTATAGGTATCAAATGCACTAAAGACAAACATGCCGTTGACCCAGCGATTCCATTTGCATGCATTAACAAAGAAATAAGTTAAGAAATGAAATACTGATTTGGTTATAATAGTTTTGATTGGTACATTTTAAAAGATTTGAGATAACACCTACTACATGGAAAGAAGTTAGTTATGTTCTTTCCCGGACTGCTGGCTGTATTCACATGATGGATTTTGAGTTACGAACATGTTTAAGAGTATGAACACAATACAAATATTTAAAAATCGTTTTCTGTCTATATAATTGCATAACACATTTCAAGGATGATCCGCTGTCAAGCTTATTGTACTGTGTCCTTTCAACTGTCTACAATATAAAAATTTCCTCATCTTTTAATGTCACAGTGTGACCTCAAAAAGCAATGCTGCATGAATGTACAGTGACAGTTATGCACAGAAGTTGGCATTTTAGATATATGCACAGGAAATATTAAAACAAACCTCTAAAGCACCCATTTGCTTAGACGCTGACCTTCCTTCTGCATGAGTTGCAAATGCACACACACGCTCCTCAAAAAAATCATATGCAATGATATTTCTATGAAATTCATTCAAATACTTTTTGCATTGCAGCAATGAAAACAACGTGTTCTAATGTTTGCGTCATATCATATGAACAGAAATCAATCAAGTTTCCTTAAAAGCAGGGCAAACAAACAAACAAACAAACTCATGCATTTCATTAATTCACACCAACAAAACCAATTCCCTCATGAAAGGGGGCTGCTTTCCTGCGCAGAAGCATCATGGTTATCACACTCTGAAAGTGTGTTTTTTCTCAGCATGGGGAATACTACGGTGCTTCTCCTCAAATATTAGTCCATTTATTTTCCTCGTATAATAAAAGTGACACTGGAAGGTTAATGATGTGAAACCCTGCAGGCAAAATGAAGCTACTATCCTCTTTCTGCTGACAAGACCACAGTAATGCAATGTGAAAAATTAGGAAAGAGAGGAATAGAGTCTCGGATGGAAATTCACTATATGATGCATCTTAACCAGCAGGCCCTCCACTTCCCTAGGTAGCACACAGAAGTGTATGGAGTTATTTAGTGGATTGGTTAAGAAGTTTCAAGATGTTTATTATCAAGGGACAAACTAGGTTGAGTTATACTATATTCTTTACCCTAACATACCTTGGATTTTCTTTTGTCTTGTAATCCTGGGCATAAAAGCAAAACACAAATATGCAATTACATAATTTTTACAGCACCACAGACTATGTCTTTTTATGAACGTGGCACCACATTGGGCTTTAAAATAACACTCAATGTGTGAATTTCAGCAGAAGTGCATGTGTTAATTACATGGGGAATCTAAATATTCAAAGGTAAAATTTTTCATTAAAAGGCTGGAAAATACAGAATCAATAATGAAATCTGTTAGTATAGTTTATAGAAAACTTATTATTAGTTTGACTCAAGTCAAAAATATTTACTTAACTTATGAAGTACAATAATTTTATTATAAAGTGAGCAAGAGTAACTGAATTTTCAGAGTCTCCACCAACATATAGCATTATAAGTAATCACATCTTAAATTGTCCCTAGAATCAGGAACAAGACAAGGATGTCCGCTATTACTGCTTCTACTCAACATGGTAATGTAGGTCATGGCCAGGGAAATTAGGCAAGAGAAAGAAAGAAAAGGCATCTAGATTAGAAAGAAAGAAATAAGACTATTGCTGTTCACAGATGACATGCTCTTGCATAAAGAAAATCCCAGGAATCTACAAAACAACTTCTAGAACTGATAATCAAGTCCAACAAGGTTGCAGAACACACAATCAAGATACAAAAATCATTTGCATTTCTACACAGTAAGAATGGATGATTTGAAAATGATATTAAGAACAAAATCTCACTTAAAACAGCATCAAAAAATAGGAATAAATATAGCAAAAGAAAGGCAAAACTGAAAATGAAAAAAAACCGGTTTACGGAAATCAAAGATAAAAGTAAACGCAAAGACACTCCGTGTTTACAGAATGGAAATTTAAAAATTGTTAATATGGCAATACGCCCCAAATTAATCATCAGATACAACACAATCTCAGCTGTTTTTTTTTTCTTTTTTGCAGAAATTCATAAGCTGATCCTAAAATTCACAATGAAAAAGCAAGGATACAGAACAGTCAACCAGTCGTGAAAAAGAACAAATGTGGAGAATTCATACTTCCCAACTTCTGAATTTCTACAAGACTGCAGTAATCATAACAATGACATACTGATATAAGAGTAGATGTGTAAATAAATAGAAAATTAGGTCTCCAGACAACCAGATAGCCACATAAGTTGGACTTCTGAGCAAAAATTAATGCACAATAGATCACAGGCCTACATGTAATAGCTAAAATTATGTAACTTTTAGAAGAAAATGCAGGAATAAATCTTCATGACTTTGGGCTAGGAAATGGTTTCTTAGATATGACATCCAACATATAAGCAAAAAAATTAAACTAGATAATTGGACCTCATGAAAATTAAAAATATTTGTGGCTCAAAGGACTCCATTAAGAATGCAAAATAACAAATCATAAAGTGGAAGGAAACGTTTGCAACTCAACAGTATGGAGACCACCCCACTGAAAACTGGACATAGGATCTAAGTAGACATTTCTACAGAAAGGCTATGCAGATGGCCAATAAGGCAATGAAGAGTTCCTCAACACTGTTTGTCATTCAGGAAACGCAAGTCAAAACTACCATGAGATACCACTTCATACCTACTAAAATGGCTGAAATAAAATAAAAAGACAGATACTAACAAGTGTTGGCAAGAATGTTGAGATATCTGAACCCTCCATTGCTTCTTGGAATACAAAATCATGCTTTCACTTTGGAAAACTGGCAGGTCCTGAAATTATTCAATATACAGCTAGCATATGATCTAACAATTCCACTCCTCAGGCTATTCCATGATATATGAAAGCACACACCCACATACAACTTGGAGGAATGTTCCTGTAGCATTACTCAGAATAGCCAAAAAGTGGAAACCAACCAAATGTCCATCACTTGATGAACAGGTAACGAGATGTGGTCTAGCCACCCAATGGAGTATTATTCAGCCATAAACAGAAAGGGTACCCATATGTGTAGAGAATAAATGAACTTTGAAAACATTATGCTAAGTTAAAGAAACTGGTTACAAAAGATCACACATTGTATGATTCCATTTACATGAAAGATTCAGAAGAGGCAAATACATAGAGACCCAAAGTAGCTCTGGGTGCCAACTGTGGGAGGAAAAGAGAAGGAGTGATAGGTAATAGGTTTTTGGGGGGTTAATGAAAATGTTCTAATATTCTTTGGGGGTTAATGAAGATGTTCTTTGGGGGGTTAATGAAGATGTTCTAATATTCATGGTGATAATTACACAACTGTGGGAATATGCTAAAACTCACTGAAATGTACATTTTTAAGCACAGATTTTATGGCATATGACCTTAATCTCAACAAAGCTCTTATTAAAAAAAGTCATCTTTACAGCCACAGAACCATTTTCTCTTTGGCATGGAGGAATGGTGGGAGCTACAATACTCATTTTCTGCTCATTGAAAAACTGTGTAAATTGAGCCAGCGATGTTTTGGCTGCCATTAGGAAGCATTTAGAATGAAGAGTAACTACTTGCACAATGTTGTGAGCTGTGTTTGACATTTTCCTGCTTGCACAGTATCAATCTAATTATGCAGATGCCTTACTAGAGACAGAAGTACCACGCTGATTGTCAGAGGGCCTTGCTTTTAATCATATGTCTTACCACCAAACGATCACACCAAGGAACTTAACCTGGCCATGTGAAAAGTGGGGCTTTTCTTTTACCATTCCTACCTCAGAAAGATGTTACAAATTTAAAACATGATCGACTTAGTGCCATTGCCCCTTACATAAACACAGTAACTACTGTTGTTAATGGTAAGAACTATTGCAGTGGGCCACGTGTACATCGTTACCACCACCTAAAGTGAAACTTTTATATGAAATATACATTTCTTGGGCAAGTACATTACCATAATTACTTTCCAATATCAAAAGGAATTTCAACATTCCAAATATCAGGAAGTTCTAGTTTCTGAATATGCAATATGTACACCATGTGTAAGTTCCATACGAGACGTGGCAAGTGCACACTGCCAAATTCCCAGCACAAAATATGCTCAAATCACGAGATTATTCTCTTAGTCCATAAATCACTGGCTTAATTTGATCTTCCATAATTTTACATCTACTTTAACTACTCTAAGATATATACTTAATAAATCCAAATAGAAATATAAATAAGTGAATCCTTGACACCATCCTTATGGAGGGAAATTACATGCATATAAAATCAAGTTAAGGTAATTCTCAATATGTCTAAAAAGTCTTCTAAGATAGGGTAATCCTAATTCTATGTTACTTAAATAACTTTAGGATAATATAATGTCACCCCCAAAACATCTACTGGTTTTTCTTCTTGTTTTTTTTTTCTTTTTCTGTGCCCCTTTCTCTACCTCCAAAGACACATGCAAATGTAATTAAAAGAAAAAAAGAAAATATTTAGCTCCATGCATCCTTCCTTAATAGGCCTTATTAAAATCGTTGTGTGGGGCGCCTGGGTGGCTCAGTCGGTTAAGCGACTGCCTTCGGCTCAGGTCATGATCCTGGAGTCCCGGGATCGAGTCCCGCATCGGGCTCCCTGCTCAGCGGGGAGCCTGCTTCTCCCTCTAACCCTCCCCCCTCTCATGTACTCTCTCTCTCTCTCATTCTCACTCTCTCAAAATAAATAAATCTTTAAAAAAAAAAATCGTTGTGTGGATGAAGTAACCGAGGCTGGGTCAGGCTAGGCAACCAGGCCATTGCAACAAGGCTCACAAACAATGGAGCCAGAATTCAGCTCAGCATAATTTTAGAGACCATACACTTGATTAGTCCATTCTTAATGGCAACCATTTCCTACTTCTTTCTACAGCAAAACTTTTCAAAAAGGCTCCACTACTTTGGGTGTGCCATTCTTGGACTTTCTCATGCTCCCCATCTCACTGAAATTGATCTTGACCAGGTCCTAATGACTTCCATGTTAGCATATCCAATAGTTACCAGTCTTAATTTATCGTAAACGTCTTCAAAGCAGTATCGAACATGCCTGACAGCTGCCTCCTTGAAATCTTCTCTTCTTCACAGTTGTGACTTAAAGGCTCTTATGGTTTACTTTTCATTCTCTTTTGTGGGCTCCTTCCTTGTGCTCCACTGCTAAGTATTAGAGCGCTACAGTCCTAGACCACTGGCACCTTGGTTTCTGCACCTGTCCTTTCGGAGGTAGACACAAGACACTGTTTGAAATTATCTGGATTTTATTTCCTTGCTTACTGGTTTATTGTCTCCCCACAGCAGTACATAAGGAAAGGATGAATCACACAGAAAGGAAGGAAGAGAGTGTGGAGAGTTCTTCCTGGGAAAACTGTGACCTGACAGCGTAAGGAGTGGCTATGGACTGAGGACCTTTTCTGAGAAAGCTTAGGTGGCCATCCTCACTTTGTATTCCACTTTGGAGGCCAATCTAAATCAGAATCGTGGACTTCAGGTATTATCATGGCCCTGCCCCTACTGAATCCTAGGATTCACCTAAAGAGAAGGACCAGGTGATGCTTGCTATGAGTATAAATCCTCCACAGGACAACTAAATCATGCTGGATTTGACCACTCTCTCATCAAGCAGGGATGCCAAAATTCACAGAGGTAGAGTGAGCTGAAAGTGATCAAGCTCACAGTAGCAGGATCCCTTTTACAGGTGTTTCTGAGAAATTTACAGTTTAGCATCGGGCCTTGATTTCAGTCACAGCAACTTGTCACCCAGAGGACTCTCTGAGGCCTTATTTAATTTCCTTTGCGTCCTGGCTGATGCCATGTAGACTGATCTAAAATTGTGACCCTTCTAGTTTTGACTGGCTTCATCCGGTGCCAACTCATCAACCATCATGCCTCCCGCTTTCCCTAGTCAGATGGGCAACCCTGATCTCCAGCTGATCCTCAGTGCTTTGGTGGAGAAGCTGTGCTATTTCATCTACCATATGCCAGAGCTCAGCACCTAGCGGTTTGCGATAAATAGACTTAATGTAGTCAGGATTACCGTTTAGGAGAAATGCTAATGATGATAACGATGTACATTTCACCATGGAACAGTGTGATTATATCAACCCAAAGAAACAAAGGAAAAGGAATTATAACTTTGTGCTATTTGGTTTATAGTTTACTTAATGTAATTTTCATTGTTTTCCTATTTTCTGTATTTTCTATTTCAATTCATGGAGAAGTAGAAGTATGCTTCTTTGAATGTTCAAGCAGATGATGTACTTACTGCCACTTTGAAATATAATAAATATTTATATCAAAGGAAAACTGGGCATTCCAGAAAAATGACACAAAGGCTTTTTTTTCAAAATTAAAATGGCCATACATTTTTTTAGTGTTATTTACCTTTTAACAGCATCTTTAATTTTACCCTGCCCTCCAGCAATTACAATGTCAAATAAATCCTATCCTGACATCAAGGTGCCTACCAGGAGACTCTTCCAACTGAGCCTTCCTTGATTATGCTTGAGTAATTCATTTAATCTACCTAAGCCTCTATTTCTTCCTTGTCATTCTTACAAAGGAATAAGAGTTTTTCTGAAGATGAATGAAATAATCCAGGTAAGATATTTAGCATAGTGCTTAAAGACTCATAGTAAATGCTCAATGCATGGCCATCATCATCCTCTCTGCCATCAGCATTCAACAGATGGGTGATTTGTTTACTTACAGATGAAAGATTTATTTACTTATTTCAGAGACTGAGAGGGAGAGAGAGCATGGGCAGGAGGGGGAGAGGGAGAGGGACAGAGAATCTTCTTTTTTATTATTATTATGTTATATTAATCACCACACATTACTTCCTTAGTTTTTGATGTAGTGTTCCATGATTCATTGTTTGCGTATAACACCCAGTGCTCCATGCAGTACGTGCCTTCCTTAATACTCATCACCAGGCTAACCCATCCCCCCACCCCCCTCGCCTCTAGAACCCTCAGTTTGTTTCTCAGAGTCCATAGTCTCTCATGGTTCATGGGGGAGAAAAATCTTAAGCAACTTCGCCCTGAGCACGAGCCAAATGCGGGGCTAGATCTCACGACCCTGAGATCACAGTCTGAGCTGAAACCAAGAGTCAGATGCTTAACCGACCGCACCACCCAGGCGTCCCACCACTCAACACATACTTAATCAACACTTACTATGAACTTCTTTAGCATTTTTCAAAATAGTCTGCCACACATTATTAGTATTCTGGTTAAGAGGTATACCGAAGAAGTGAGATTTACAGTAAATGTATACCGAGTGTTGGTCATGATTCATCCCCTTTTGTAGTTCCACTGAGGCAAAGATCATGTTGCATCCCTTCTGATGCTGGGCATAGTGTTGGGGACAGCAAACACAATGGATCTCACTGAATGAATGGTGCATAGCCAATGTGAAACATCCATTAGGGAATGATACAGAAAGCTACATATTCCATTACAATGACAAGTGACACTGGATCCACTCCCAGTAAGAATAATTTATAAAGTCTCCTTTCTTGCTCTTTACTGATAACTGATTACATGTATAAAGGATGCTGCTGTAACCTGTAATCTTTCCAGTTGTATGAGATGAGCTTACATGGGAATGTTAAAATGTGTATGACTGCTGGCTCATAATTCTGGCATCAAGACTGTGAAAATTAAAAAAAAATACTAAATATTAAACGGATAGGTAAATGCTAAAGTAAGAGTCATCTCTTTATTATTGTCACTCAAACAGAGTTTTGATTCTGTGTGTACTGGAACAAAGATTATAAAATTTGCATGACAGACTAAGGGAGGTATAATTTATTACTCAATCTCCGAACTATGTGGTTGGAGAGAAAGGGTTTTGGATAGGAAGTTCTAGGAATCCAGCTCTAGAGCCTTGACCTCATAATTTTGGACAAGTCACCTCATATCCAGGAATTAGTTTTCTTCTGAAACCTGTCAGTGACCTTCCAGTTATAACTCCCAGTTTCCAATAATAACGCCATCATCAAAAAACGGGTGTTTTGCTAGTATCACCCTCCAGAAGCATTGCCACAGACTACAATCAACTCTCTTTTCCATTTTAGAATTCAACATTCTATCCAGGCTCTATCTGCAGGGAGACAATATCAAATCAGCACTCACAATGAGGATTCGCTGCAGCCAGCCAACTCCTTCTCCATGTGAATGAGACTCTCATGCAATCCAAAGATACCATGAACCAGTACTTCCCGACCATTCCCATCATCCACCTACTCATGACAAGATGGCAGAGTCAGAGCAGGTATCAGACTGCATTATTCAGGACTAATTAAGTCCTGTTACTCCACCGACACAGGTACCATTCTTGGATGATAAAGGTGCAGGCAGAAATTTCTTAGTGTAAGAATTCAATACCAAAAATACTATCTCTGTAAGCTACTCACACACATATATTTTTGTAGAGAAACACACATACATTTTAATTACTTTTAAAATCAAGTTTCTGTGGGAAACCTAGGACATTTTCAATGTATACTGTCCAATCTTTCTGATATGAAAAAGTTACAGTGGAGCTATTTAGCTATTTGGCATGATGATATGCAGTGACCTGGCTTCCCCATGTCACTTGCTATGAATATGTAGCTTAAAAAAATCCCACAACTGGTACCAATTTCACACTTAATCCACAAATATCGGTTCTGTTCAAAACTAAATATACAACACAATTATGAAGGATAACACTACGTTTTCTCCAAGACTTGTTCCAGCTCTAAAGCAAATCATTCTACGATATCTGAATGGTGTTAATTTCAAATCACATAAGATTATTTTTAAGGGGCTTATTTGTGGTTTCTATTTTGGAGTTGTTTCTATGCCTTTGAAAAACAATTTCCCAGTAGACGTAAATGTGTAGAGCATATGCATGGGGATATAATTACATAACCATCAATCCCTCAACAATTAATGATCCTAAACCTTAGCACCCAACACAGGACACTTCAATCCCCTATTTATATTTTAACACTCTATTTCAAGGTAATTCCAAACCTACACAAGGTCATTTCTCAGCTATTCACAGATATCATGGTTCAGGTGCAGAGAACCACAGGCTGGAGTCCACATCTCTTGAGAGAGGAACCAGTGACAATCCCCAGGTCATCTACCAAGTGGCTATAATGAGAAGGATGGACTGGTCCATTCACTGGCGTCTGAAAAGATCCAGTGCATGGAAGGCTTCCTGCATCTGTGTGTCAGTGCACTGTCTCTACCTCCACCCCCATGCCCCACCTGCTCTCCACCTCCCTGTCTGACTCTTTCTCCCCCTCTCTCCTTTCTTTCTCCTTCTGTCTGTCTCTTGGTCTCTTTGCTCCTTCCTTTGCCTCTCTCTCTCTCTCTCTCCATTATCTGGCTAGAGATAATGGCTTCCTCTTCACAGATCCACATCCCGTCCACCCTTCTTGAGGCTAGGTCCACCGACGCAGCCCTCGATCGGCGCTCCTTGGACAAGGTCAGCACCCATTTCTTCTCCTGGTTGTGAGTGTAGGGCACAGATTGCCTGCGCATTTCCCTTTTCACCAGGCTCACCATCTGGGCACAGGCCCCTGAGTCCGGGGGCTTGATCTATGTTATTGTCACAGTGATTCTCCAGCAAATTAATCCCCTGGTTAGACAAGTTCAACCATGTTTAAAAAGTGATCCTCATCAATCATGATGGGCAGACGCTTCAAATCCTTGAAGGGCCAGCTCCTTTGGTAAGTGTCTTAGAGAAAGGTAAAATGACAGGAGAAGCTGAAAAGCCCCGTGCTGGAACCTCTAATCCCTCCCCTGCCCTGGCATCCCACCCCACATGAACCCCACTCTCAGTTCCCACCTTCCCACGCACCCCCTGTTGGACCCCCCTCTAGTTTGGGCCCTCAGTCACCACGCCTGCCCTTTTACCTCCCAACAAAACCAAGTCATTTTAGTGGTTTTCTTGACTTATCCCTCCCTGACTGCCACACAATCATCCTAACACATGAAACCAAAAGTATTCTTGTTGTGAGCTGTGGAATGCAGAGCTTTTGTTCTCTGGCTCACTGCATTTCAAGCCTCGGCCAACAGGATTATTACTGTTGTTCTGGGACTAGAAGCACCAGTGAAAGGACCCTCCAGTCCTTGCCACTTTAGTGGGAGGCCACCAGTGGTGACAGGGCAGGCATGGAGAACCCTGGGCACAAGTGTCTTTCTCCCACAAAGCCCTCTCCAGAGGATTTTAGTCAATTTGCAGATCGGTGCTAGAGATGAAGGTGGCGGGGCGGCGGCCGGGCGGGGGGACCGGGGAGGGAATCATAGCTTCTGTCTGTTTCTCAACAAGTCTCTCTCCCTAAAAAGAAAAAAAACAACACCTTTTTTTCTTTTCTCAACAAAGCACCAATACACTTCAGCAAAATTACTGTCCATAACATAATAAACGTAGCATAGACGTTCTCTGATGGCGATACATGCTAGCACTTGTATCATATGTCAAATTAGGTGTGCATAATCAATTCATTTTGTAAACCTATCTTTGTTTCCCGTCATGTGAAGGGAACAGACGAACGAACAAGAAGGCAACCGTGTCTTTTTTCTATGCTGTATTCGTGGATCCTCGGCTTACAATGCTCAGAATTCTCAGAATGATATTATTTGACATAGGGATTTAAACAGGATGTGTAACTGATTGTAATTGAGAAAAAAGCAGGATATCTCACGAAGCTAAAAGTGGTTTTTGTGTTTATTTTAAGATAACCTTTTCCCAGAGAGACTGAGGAACACATCGATGGTCCTAACTTCCTCGTGAAAGATACATTAGTGAGGGTGTTAGAGCTCTTGAGTTCTAGTCAAACATGCATGATAGAACTTTGTATCAAAGGAAATTTTTCAAACTCAGCCCAAGTTGTAGCACTTAGTGCACAATTACCAATATGAATTGGTTACTGGATTATCAATTCTCAGTAGCTGCTGAACTACCAAATGGAAACTCTCTGGATTTCCCCCTTCACGAGGCGGCTCTTGCCAACACATGTGGTATTTCAAGAGTTAAATCTACACACAGCACAAATGGAGACACTGTCTTTTTGTACTATGAATAACATTTTCAAATTAAAAACATAGAACCATATTTGATTTTCCCAAAGAATTCAGGAAGAGTTTCAATTTAAAAATTTTGATTTAAGATCCTCGCCTGTGTACAAAAGATTATCCAAAATTCCATCACCTAGCTGTGAGGGACCAGAAAGATCAAAAGCTAAAGGGAGAGCAATACTGTCATGAGCTGCATGTGTCTCCAAATATTTGTCCAAAACTACCAGCAGCTGCATGCGGCTTTGGTGGAAAAAGCGCTGATGTGCAGTCCTCCCCTTTGGGCGCTCACCACACAGACTGCACAAGGCTGTGCCTGGGGGTAAAATCAACCAGCCAGCCCTTAGCTCTTGCTTGCCTCATTCCGTACTCTCTGAACAGAGCTCAACACTTCATATACGCCAGCATTCAATCCTCAAAAACAGCTCTGCTCCTCAGGAACTATGATTATCCCTGTTCCATACATAAGAAAACTATGGTACAAAGTTAAACATAGAAATATCATTTGAGGGGCCCTTGGGAGGCACATTCGGTTGGGCGACCGACTCTTGGTTTTGGTTCAGGTCGTGATCTCTACATTGTGAGACTGAGCCTCGCATGGGGCTCCACGCCCCACGTGGAGCCTGCTGGAGTTTCTTTCTCCCTCTCTCTCTGCCCCTCCCCATGCTCACTCTCTCTCTAATAAATAAATCTTTTTTTTTTAAAGAAATACCATTTGAACTAGCAATTTTCACTTCTAGGTATACTCAAAAAAAAAAATATAGGAAAGCAGAGACTCAAACTGATTCTTGCACAGCCTTGTTCACAGTGACATTATTCACAGTAGCCAAAAGGTGGAAACAACCTAAACATCCATCAACAGGTGGATAGATAAACAAAATGTGGTCTATCCATGGAATGGAATATTATTCAGCCTGAAAAAGGAATGATATTCTGATATATGCTACAACCATGGATGAACCTTGAAGATATCATGCTAAGCGAAATAAGTCAGTCACAGAAGGACAGGTATTATATGATTCCATTTACATCAGGTACCTAGAAGAGTCAAATTCATAGAGATTGAAGGTAGAATAGAGATTACTAAGGGCTGGGGGAGAGGGGAATGAGGAGTTGTTATCTAATGGGCACAGAGATTCAGTTTTATAAGATGAGAATATTCTAGAAATGGAAAAGGGTGACGGTTGCACAACACCAGGAATGTACTTAATGAAGCTGAATTGTTCTAACATGTTTAAGATGGCAAGTTTTACGTTATGTATATTTTTCCACAATAAAATAAAAGAAAGAAGAACACTAAGGTGCCAAGAGGTAGAAATGTTATGCTCCAGTCACTGAGTTTGTAGAGGGCAGAGCTTGGCCTGGAGCTCGGGCAATCTGGTGCCAGAGGCCACGTTCTTAGCCACGAACCTGCAGGACTCACCCAGCTGCCCCAGATCTGTCATCAGTGCCGGCTGTGGGATGGACCGAGAGACTCACACACAAGGCACCGGTGGCCAACTACCATTCACACTGGTACACCTGCCCAGCCTCGACTAGAACTTGAAAAGGATGCCTTCAAGTATGCCCTTGGCTCCTGCCCTTGGCTCTCACCCTCCTTCCCACCTCCAAGTCTCCCTGAACTTGTCTTACTTCAGCTAATTGCCTAAATCTCCAGGTTCTAAAGATCACCTTTCTTACTTCTTGCATGTTTCACTTAAGGTCAATAGAAGCACAGATGGACTCAGGGCCCATTCCACCAATATGTCCTTCTACAACATTCCAGTATGCATCTGTGGGACATATGAATTTGTTCCATTTGTTATAGCTTCTTGCCAAGAACTCTGTCACCGGATGACACTCTCCTAGGCTATCATGTCACTATATTTCACATTTCATAAAAGCTTGTCTTCTAAATTTCACTGTATTCTCTTAAAGAAGAGAGAGTGATCTTATGCTTTGTATTTCCCTAGGCACTTAGGGGAAGAGTAGACACAGAAACGCACAATCAACATTTGCATTATGAATGTCTTCGTAACAGGTGCCCTATGGTGTCATGTAGATAGCTGTAACCATTTAGGACTTGGAAACCAAGATGCATTTTTCTGAATAGAGGTAAATAGGTTTCTCTAAAAAGTAAATAAACTAGAACAATATCATAATGCAGTAATATTAAAAAAAATTTAAAAAACAGTTAAAATTCAGTTAAAAAAAAAAAACAACCCACTCAGTATGGGCATACATACAAAGAAAGGCACATGTAATAGGTCCCAGGGGACTTATCAATCACTATCATTTTCACAATTGGTCTCTAAGCCCGGACATCTCATCCAGGGCTCAGAAAGAATGAAGGTATTGTTACTCCTGCAATTGTACTAGGTGTCAAATGACAACATCATCCATCAAGGAGGCATCACGGTAAATTCAAGCCAAGCCTGCCTTGGGCTGTATGCACAGAGGCTTTCTGGAACATGCGGATTATTCTCCATGTCTCAAAGCCATGCTCTTAAAGAGTGATCAGCCAGCTTTTTATCTGTATACTTATTTTGGGTTCATCAAGTGAAACACAGCAAACCATGAAAGGCAGGGTTGTTACTCGCAATAGTTCATTTAAAAAATGCAATTTCTGATTAAATATATTCAGGAGTTAGTCCTCCATGTTTGGAGAGTTTAGAAAGTCAAAGTAATTGAAATATATCGGAGGGAGTGGGACAGTCAGACTAGAGTGGGGATCAAGGGCCCTCAGAAACCACCAGAAAAGGAGGTGAAGGATCTATGGCTGGTGATAGGGACTTCTGAGAAGGGCCAGGTCCCCACCCACCTCTGTCCCAAATGTCCAGTGATACACTGATGCCAAACCCTGCCAACTCATCCTGAGCCTGCATCAGGCAACATGGCCATTTCCACCTGCAATCTGGGGTATGGTCTCAGCCAGGACCACACAGGAAGTGAGCGTGGACATACCTGCCCAATAGAAGATGACACACAGGTGTGACAGGCATTGCTCTGTATTAACCCGGATCTGCCTTGAGATTGGTGGGGACGTGAGGACGCTTCTTAGCATCAGCAGTGAGGTGGCCTCGGAGGCTGCTAGTGTTGAGGGAGCAGAAGGCTGGCACCTTGCAACCTCCCCATCCCCTCAACTCCTGGGTGGGACATGTGTGACATTCCTCCAGGAAACTTCCAACTGTCTTCTTCTTTTTTTTTTTTTTTAAGATTTTATTTATTTATTTGACACAGAGAGACACAGCGAGAGAGGGAACACAAGCAGGGGGAGTGGAGAGGGAGAAGCAGGCTTCCCGCCAAGCAGAGAGCCTGATGGAGGGCTGGATCCCAAGACCCTGGGATCATGACCTGAGCCGAAGGCAGACGCCTAACAACTGAGCCACCCAGGCACCCCTCCAACTGTCTTAATGTCAGTGTTTTGCTAGAGGGAAAAACAACCTTAGTTTGATAATAGCAAGGCCTCTAGGATCCTGAGGGTCTTCCTTATGAAAGTCGTTTTGGACACCTCCCTTTTTCCCTAACCTACCCCAACCCCATAGTATATAATCAATTGCTCCTCACAACCCTGGGGGCAGCAGCTCTTTCTGCCCTGTGCTTTAATAAAACCACCATTTTGCACCAAAGACATCTCAAGAATTCTTTCTTGGCCCGGCGGCTCCGAACCTTACCCCACCAAACCTCACCTACATTCCCAAACGACATCACTAGAATCAAACAGAGCTGTCTGGGTTAGGCAGTTTATGTCTTTGGCTTCCAGGGACACAGCTGGGTTTCTGATCCTCGGACAGGAGGGAGGCAGCAGACCTATGCCGACATTAGAAGAGTGATGAAAACATTTGAGAAGAGAAACCCCGGGCTCGCACTGTGCTAATCTGAGCAGAGGGGTGCTTGCAGTAAATGGCAATGCAGAAAATAAGGATGCCTGGCCATATTTGCAGGCACTGGCTGTGTGAGATCTGGAGAAGTAAGGATTGCCTCGCTCTGTCCCAAAGCAGATAGAAATCCAGGCTTGACTTGTTTCCATTCATTTCCATTCTTAGGCCTTTCCAAGTGAAAGTGGGAATGTTAATTATGTACACACCGCCAAATGAGGGAATGATGCTTAGCCTGACTGTTCCATCAGGGGTGTAAAAACAGATTTTTTTTTAAAGGAGATATTGTTATGCTTGAGAGTGCTAGTAAACTGACTATCTAATTTCTGTTAAAAAATCAAATGCTCCATAAAAGCCAAAGCCTTCTTTCAATGAAGTGCGTTTCATTTGTAGATATTCAAAAAAAAGGAGACAAAAAAAGAAGAGAAATTCTTCTATAGTTCATAAATAAGAAATACACACTATGGTTCTACATAATTCCAGCCAACTCTGATCTATTTTTAACTCTGCCTTGGTGCTCAAGAGAAACTTACAGAGAAAAAATGATTCAATAAAAAGCAATATCCTCATGGGAGCATAATCAAATAAAGCTTAGTTTGGAAGCTGGTTTTGTAGTCTCCTAAATACTAAGCATGCAATGGATTTACTAGATCTTTAGCAAAACCATGAATATGAATGGGGACTTCTGAGTTAACCCAAGATTATGCAGATAGCTTAAGCTTTATTCAGAGCAAAATTTCAAATAGATTTAGAAATATTTTCATAAAAAAGGGTTGTAAAGAGATTAAGGGTATTTTCAAACAATCTAAAATCGTGGATTTGAAAGATCTTGCTTTGGTTTATTTCTTTAAAATTACTCACAACAATATGCACTTAGGTATCTATAACATAATTATTAAAATCCTTTTGTTCTGATAACACCATCATTCCTACATTATTTAGAAATAGTAATTTATCTTGAAAATTACAAACTATCTGCTATAATTCTCCTTTTTAAAGTTATACTTTAAACTACACTGCACCATGTAATGAGCTTAGTTTCCGGTGCCAAAATGTTTCTCCTAAATGGGCATCCTAGATGCTCCTGGAATACAACAGTTCTTTCAGTTTTAACTTCCTAAGTGCCCACCACAAAGTTTTCTTTATCAAAGCAGTGGATACAATTCTAGCTTGGAAGGAAATGTGAAATAGGAATTCCAGAATGGCTCATAATATCTAAATACATACTGAATATTCCGATTGAAAGACTGGATAAATATCGGTCTCCTCAGATGTTTAGAAATGGGCAGGAGGTCAATAATCCTGTCCCTACACACATCATGTGGTTTAACGTCATCCAGTTTGAGACCCAATAGGCCTCATATTCAAGCATCAATTGCCCCGCAGACACAAAAGTCACACATAGCCTGTGTCTGTGGCTTAGGGGAGTGCCCCTTCTTTGCTTTCAGGCCCAGGGACCAGCACTTCCCAGGAGAGAGAGATTCATCGCAAGACAGACACAGCAGTACCCCTGTGGCAGGAATGGCCATTGTCCAAATGAGCCCAGAGACTGAATCCTCAGGAGCTGGGGAAGTGTGGAACCCCTGGGGCTGCAGACCTCAATCCTTGAGCCATTGCATTCCAAGTTCTACAGTGAATGATTTTCCAGATTCTGGCAGCCCAGTCACAAAGGGGTAGTGGGCGTATCCTGACCTTGCTCATCTCATCCATGACTACATGTCTCCAGCACCCCCTTTTCCACTGGCAAAACCCATTAGTATAGGTCTTGGTACCCATATTCGGAGGGCCCAGTGACCGTTCCTAGATTAGGCACTCCTGATTGGGGTTCTCAACTGCTAATTACCCAAACCTAGAGTGAAAAATTAAGTTAACTTGCAAACACACACAATCAGCACCCTGCTTACACTGAAGTACCTTTAAAATAAATTAGTCTACAGACAATATAACGCATGGCTTTCTCTCCTGCAAACAATGAAAATAACATCCTGCAGACATAACCATCATTACTGGCTAACTCCAGCAGCAGGAGGAGAAAGGATGGAAAACGTTGGTGCCTTGTTGGAATGGTACACTCTGCATTTATAAAAAGTGTATAATCCAGTGGGATCAGGCTAATGAGGAATAAAATAAAAACCAAGCAAAGACAACAATCATCATTTTGTTTGACAATTTTTTTGAAGTAATCTCTACACCCAACATGGAGCTCGAACTCATGACCTCGAGATCAAGAGTTGCATGCCCTACCAACTGAGCCAGCCAGGCACCCCAACATTTATCATTTTGAGACATGCTTTTCCAGTCTTTTCTTCTATGACTATTTTACACAGTTGACATACTGCATGTCGAAATTTATATCCTACTGTTTTCACCAAAGATTACAATTAATATCATTTAAGGGTGATTTTGGTCACTGATTTGGCTTGTCTGCTAAATAAAGTCCAGTGACATTACTGTAAAACATAACTAACTGTAGTGGGTGTTGTGATGCTCTGTCCAGATGCCCCTCAGGAAGGACCTATTCTATTCCCCCAACCACTGGGAATGCAGCTGCCAGACAGCCCTTTGCCCTTGGACCCCCAGTGGAGTGGCTCAGTTGTAGTCCAGCCCCTTTCCTGGAGCAGTCAGCATCCCCTGCCTGGCTGAACATGGGGATATAGTGCTCAGCCCTCTTTCCCCAAGTAAGCCTTACAGCTCCGCCTACAGCTGATGGGGGCCTTTGTTGTGACTGGATCACAGCCCACTTCTCCCTCTGCCCAGTCAGTCCTTTTTCCCCTCCCTTTCCTTCCCTTCCCTTCTGAGGTGCTGAGCCCGGAGCACCCGCCGGTATGCTTCTTGCATGTTACTCTTCATACTGGAGTCAGCCTCCCAGGGAACCCAACCTGAAAGATTAGCATTTATTAGAAAAACAAGATTTTTAATCTCCAACTGTTTTTGAGATAGCATTCAACAAGACAATTCCAATTTCAAAATTTTAAAAGACTCTTTTAATCAAGAGAATTTAAAGATCTTTGAACTACAAACCAAACTTTTATTAAGCTACTAAGCAACTACTAGAGAGACTCCACCTTGCCAGGTACTGACAATACATGAATAACACAGGCATAGTCCTTGCTCTGTAGAGTCTATGGAGATTACTGGTGTGCTGTGGTGGTGGTGGTGGTGGGGTGTGTGTGTGTGTGTGTGTGTGTGTGTGTGTGTGGTATGTGGCACGTCATGTGTGTTCTATGTGCATATGAGTTAAGGTGAGTACTCCACAGAGAACAGAACAATTTAAAAAATGTTATGAAATTGGTTAAATTAAAGGAAAGAAAAGTAAACATGTATAAAAATATTTCATTCTATCATTTCAAATAACTTCTAGAGTCTCACAATAGCAAAAAAAAAAATCAAGAAGGGGCTTGAGGAAAACGGATATCTAGCTCAAGAAATAAACTTCAAGCAATATTTCACAAAATAAATTTTTAGGTTATCATGCAAGAGTCTGATGCTGAAGCAAAAGATTTCCTCCAACCACTAAAGGTTTGCTTTTTTCTCCACTGATAAGAAAAAAATGGAAGGGGGATGGAAAAGCATTTGAAGTAGTCATTTTGCATAAAGGGAGTATGCAATTCAGAGGAAAAGAGGAAATTATGCTAGCAATTAATGCCTCTTTATGAAATGATAAGGCAATTAGGAGAAACTTTTAACACCAGCCACTAGTGTTTACAAGAAGTGGCAGCCCCAGGGGGCTGAGAAGAGGAAAGGCAGAAATCCAAGTTCACAAAGACAGTTGGAGCTAAGAGGAGTCAAGAAGAGCTCATGTTCACGTGCATAAGAGGTCACCTATCTTTTCTAAAAATACTGAATTTACATTAATTTTTGCATCAAATGTAAGACTTTTAATGCCTACATGGATAAGCATCTTTAATAGGAAACACATGATAGGGTGTGCTCATATTTCTGAGTCATCAGTTAATGGCCTTATAAAATAAATCACACTCAGGGTAGGTCCCAGTGGGACTTGGCCTTGGTGACTCCTTCCACTTGGGGTAGGACTCTGTAGTCCAAAGCTGACCCAGGGAAAACACATTTTCCCAGCAGATCCATCGGGAATCTGTGTGCAAAAGCCAGTGGAACCTAAGGTGGCGAGCACTCTTCGGCCTTGACCACACCACAGAGGTCCAGCTGGAGCCAGGAGGCAGAGAGGCATGGTCCCAATTAAATCCTGACACCCAGCACAACTGCCCTCTCCCCGGTAGCCATGAACTCTACTGAGCAAAGGCCTCGCCTTCCAACATCAACACCCTTCCCCAAGGCAGCTGTACTACTTTGGCTTCATGGAGACATTACTATTACCACCGGCAGCTTCTCTCGCACTCTGCCGTGTGTTCAAATTACCCCAGATTTGAGACTCTGTGGATCTAACAAGCCCCCAGGGAATGATATTCCTGGGCCTGGCACCTCCATCTGAGAAGTAAGGGTTTAGCAATCTGGACTGTAGGGAGGGGAGGTTTGCAAATCATTACGGAGAACCCCAGGATTCACACCGTTAGCAAGAATGAATGCACCCACAGCATGCTGACTTCAGCACAGCAGAGAATTTTACAGGATCCTCTCCCTTAGCACCCTGCCCCAAATCAACAGCCACCCTTTTTTCTCAAATGGCAGGAATGCAAAAACAGCCTTTCTTTCCATCCACTTTCCCACTGTTTCCAGTTTGCAAACCATTTCATCTTCCTTAAATAATTCGATGAGTATTGAACATCTTTGGAAAAACTGAAAATCCCAAGATTTTTGCATATAATTGTGGACATCCACAGTTTCCCCAGTTTTTGCTGGGCACTTCAGTCCCATTGGCTTAGAGATGTGGCTAACAGTGTATCTCATAGGATAGGAGGCAGAGATCCCAAGGCTGGTTCTCTGCCATGGGTTCTAACAACACCCATTTAAAATCTGAGGCCCAGGCTCCTGGTGCAAAAATGGGAGTGATACCTCCCTCTTTAGAAGGTCATTATCAGAATAAAATGAATTGAAGTATGGGGACCTGCTTGTGAGCTAAATATTGTAAGAAACTCATAAGCTAGCTTTTCCTCAAAGACCTCTGTGACAACCGGTTCTCTCTGTTCTTTGGTTACTGAATCAAATAATAATAATAATTATTATTAATTATTATTATTATTAACTATGTTTACTTCTTATGGAACATTAATTAATTTGCACTAATTTAAAATGCAAAAGGAAGTCTAATAAAATGATTCACTAAACTATACTGCCTTGTCCAAGAACTGGCCTACAATATGGTATAAAATGTGCTTCCAAGTGCCCCAAATATTGAATAACACTCTCGAGTGTGTATGTCAGCATTATGGTATATTTTCTTCTCAAATTTGTTTTTTCCTATACATATTTCTCTCTATAGGTAGCATCATGCTGAGTGTGAAATTTCTTGCCCTGCTTTCTTTATTCTCCATTATAACATGAGCATTTTCTCCATGTGTAATCTTGTGAGAAGCAGCTTTTTTCCTTGTTTATTCCTTGAGTATTTATAGACTGAAAGAAAACAAAAAGCACTACTGTGTCTATAATCTCAGAGACTACTATAAAAGTGGTATTTCCATGCTTGACACATCTCAGAAAAATGTAACTGGTGACATATGAAAAATGTGAAGTGGGAAAATTACACAGTTAGTAAAATATATAAAAGGGTTGAATTACAAATACATTTTTCTCCAGGTATTATAAGCAATGAGCTCTGGACCTCCATTCCTGGGTTCAAATGCCAGGTCTGCTACTTACTGGTCAGGTGAGTTAGGAAAGCATCCTGCACCCTGTGACCTCCCATTTCCCCATCGTTATGTAAAATGGGGCTAACACAGAACCTTCCGGATGGTCTTGCTGTAAGAATGAAATGCAATCCTATATGTAAAATGCTTCAAGAGCCCTTGATACATAATACACACTCTTATAGTAAATATCAGCCCTTATTATTTCAAAATACATTTAATAATTTAAAGGAGTGGTTCTCGGGGCACCTGGCTGCCTCAGTCATTAAGCGTCTGCCTTCGGCTCAGGTCACGGTCCCAGGGTCCTGGGATGGAGCCCCACATCGGGCTCCCTGCTCCACGGGAAGCCTGCTTCTCCCTCTCCCACTCCCCCTGTTGTGTTCCTGCTCTCACTGTGTCTCTCTGTCAAATAAATAAAATCTTAAAAAAAAAAAAAAAAAGGAGTGGTTCTCAAACTGTGGCTCCCAGACCCACAGTATTGGCATCATCTGGGAACTTAGAAATACGAATTCTTGGACCTGATCTGAGATCCACTGAATCAGAAACTGAAGGGTGGGAGGGGCTATCAGTCTTTAATCAGCTCTCCAGGTCATTCTGATGCAGTCTCAAGATTGCAAACCACTGGGATAAAGGCAAAAGAAATCATTGGCCCTTTTAAATGATATGAATTTCCAATGGTTTTCTGGCTTTGTTTTAGGCATTAATTAATTTGAAGTGGTGAAGGAAAGGTTGGTTAACAGCTATAAAGCACTACTTTGAGATGACCCAATTATCTTTAATGTTAGTTCATGATCTTTATGATACTTAGGCGTTATAAAACAAAATTTGTCCTTAGATTAAGTATCCAAAAAATAATGCTGAAATTATCCTTTTTCGTGTAACTCTTTATAAAATTAAGAGCAAACATTGGCACTAAAATTTTTATTTTAATCAGAAATCACTATGGGTTGAATAAAACTTATATACATTGTACAACTCATAGTGTTGAAAATCTACAGATTCTCGGATATTATATGATTCTTTTGAGTTGGGCATTAGCATCCCACAGAGTAAATAGCCACCCTAAAAATGTTATTTCCTTTCTATTCTGTTATGACATGGAAAAAGGAAAGTAATGACCAAGTGATAATATTTACACTTAGGCTGGGGGAATGGACACTCTCTTACAAGGGGGGATTCAGAAGGAGGTACTCTTCCCAAGAGCAAGAACAGAGTGGGATATATACTTAAAGCATGGTATTAGCTTTAGTAAACAGGATTATGGAAAGCGTATCTTAACATCCTACATAAAAATAAAGAAAAAGCAAACTTTAAAATACATATTCATAAGCTTTAAAAATATTTCTTCATTACATTCTCCTGGAAAATAATATTATAGAGTGTCAGATAAGAAGTGCTACTGGTGAGCTCATTAATCGCCAATTTAAGATCCTCTGTATTCATCCATAATATTCCTAGAATATTCTAAAGCAACTCAAGAGCCCACCTACCATTTGGACTGAATCCAAAGAAACTTTTCCTGCATGAGAACCAGTTCGGAGTAGATTACCCATTCTTGTTCTGGTTTATCCCAAGCAGCAAATTAGCAGCGGGTCCAGAAACCCATTCCTTCCCTCGGATTAGCCGACTGACCACTAATTCTACTGCTTGTTGAATTCAACAAGAATTAGTCTCCAATTATATTAGAATCCCTTAGAAGTCAGGATTTTAATCTAACAGGGAAAGGAATAAAAATGCACTGGATCTTTGCAGGGCACTCAGAAAGCATACAAATTATGCCTATTGTGTAATAATTTGCCACCGACAAGCAATGCTCATCCAACTTAAACTCCTTCCAACACTTTAGTCAACTTAATAGTTGGCTCATTTAACCAAAGGCCACTAGCCTTATTAGTATTCTTAGCATATCAAAGGAAGGAATGCTGTATAAACAGGGCAAAGAGATTTATTATAATAATTTTTCCCTGATCTTAATTTCAAAAGATTAATCACTGTCATTAATGGTGCTGCTTCTGCTATTTTCCTAACACTTTCTGGATGTGAAGAAAACCAGTCACGTAGCAGTTGAGCAACATTATTCTATATATTCTATCTTTACTCTGTGCCATTCTACTTGATATAGACACTTAATGAAGAGAAATGTAAGTAATCTATTTCTTGGTGTCTTGTTAGTTACTTTTTGTGAAAAGTCCTTCCTAATCAGTCTGGCTAGGAACACTTAGGCCTGTGCATTCGGTTTTGTAGAGCTCTCCAAAAATTCACAGGATGTTATCATTAATGACAAAGCTCTCAGAAATAATCCTCAATAGTTTTTCAGGAGGCTAATCGGGTTTTCACCTGGCTGTCTATAATGTCAGCTAAACGGGAATCCAAAAGTTGGAAATAATTCTTATAGGAATGATGTGTAGCATGTACACTCCGTTTTTTTAAACCCTGAAGTTATTATTAAGATTAATTAAAATTAAATCTTAAAAAAGGGGGCGCCTGGGTGGCTCAGTTGTTAAATGTCTGCCTTCAGCTCGGGTCATGACCCCAGGGTCCTGGGATCGAGCCCCGAGTTGGCTCCCTGCTCGGCGGGAAGGTTGCTTCTCCCTCTCCCACTCCCCCTGCTTGTGTTCCCTTCTCTCGCTGTGTCTCTCTCTGTCAAATAAATAAAAAATCTTAAAAAAAGATCAATTAAAACTATTGTTATTAACATTAATTGTTGCTCCCTGATGCAGACTTCGGTGCAGATGTATACTTCAGGTCAGTGCAACTCACAAGAGTCCAGTGCCCCTTGGTGTCCTCTGTTCAGGTTGTGGGGGGATTCAAAGACGGGAATGTTAGGGTTCCTGCTCTCCAGGTGCGCACCAGGGCAGACGTGAGATGCGGGACTCGTCAAACATCGTGGACCTGTGAAGGCTGTTCTTTGACTTGGACATTACTCTGGCTGACTGCAGAGTGCACCCATGCTTGAGTCCCTACCCCTTCCTGGTCACCGCTGCCTTGGGAAAGAGGCCTAGCCCATGTTCTGCCTTAACTGGTCCAGTTCTGTAAGTCCTTCCCACACTCCTGGCAGCGGCAGGCAAGCAGACCTAAGGAAGCACAGTCTCCACCCTCTTCTGAACACCTCTTTTAACTTGTCTTTTACAAGTAGCATGGTGATATATGATTCACTCTGCGCTGTTGCTGTTTGGGGGACCGTCAGTATAGATTCACGGTCTAGACAAACAAGGCATTCAGTTGCAAGAATGGCCTCCCTGTAAGGCTGAAAAAATCAGCAAGCCACGGATGATGCCAATGGGCGGTGGAATTCGCAGCCTTTCTCCAGCCAATCCTATCGCATCAATGTCTGCAGGGACATTCCCGGCACTGGGACTTGCTGCTAGTCTTTCAACCGAGATCATTCTCTCATAGACCGAACTGCGTGAAATTGTTATGGCTGTAGGTCAAGTGGCTGGTTAATAGCAATTTCATATGTTCGACCCAATATTGCCCCAAATCTTCTCCCTATATATAACGTGGCTCCAGTTTACAATGAACTGCCTTCCATGTCTGCAATGCTGCCACTCACTTTAGTGACAAGAAATTTCTCCCTCGGCCAAAGTCCCTCTTCAGGACACTTTTAAGTCACCAGCATAGCTCTTTAGGACTCGTACCTCACCATTAGGCTGTAGAGTGTAGGTCCTCCTAAGGGCTGCACCCCTTCCCCTTCAGCTTTGTACCTTACTGATCCCCTTGCTCCTTGTAAGTAAGTGCTTTATAATTATTTGCAAGAGTCACTGAGAATCTCAGAAGAGAAGAAAAAACGATTATGACCCAGACCTGCGGTCATAATGCCCATGTTCAAATCCCAATGTAATTCTTTCCTACTGGTTTACCCCTACCTGCAAATGGAAATAATAATACCTAATACTTGCCTCACAGTTTGGTATGAAAATGAAGTAAGTTAACAGTACATGCTCAGAACAGGCAAGGGTTGAATGGATACAAGTTACTATTATTATTATTATTGCTATTATATTTCAAAATGACAAATGCTGCAAAGAGTTTCTTGCAGACTCAGGGTCTAGGCCTTTTATGGGGATCCGAGAGCTCTATCACAAAACAAGAAGCTGCTGGTCTGACCTGAAGCCAATGTGCACAGCACTGACATCATCAACGAAAGGGTGAGGCTGCTTTAGAATAAGAGCAGGGGCCCATGTCGCCGGCTGCACGTGGATTCAGCTGGGGCACCCCCGAATCTATGGATCCCTAGGCTTCCCAGACCAATGAAATCAGACTCCCTGAGGTTGGGGCCCCAGCATCAGTGTTTTTAAAAGCTTCCCAGGTGATTCTAAAAGCACAGCCAGGCCTGAGAACCGCTAACATAAAATACTCCTGGGCCACACTTAACTATTATAATTTGCCGTCATCTGGGCTAATGGTAAATAACCATAGACAAAAGTTATTCAAAGTAGAAGTTCTTTCCCAAGGTTGTCACGCCTAATCAGGAAAGTATCACAATTCCTGTTTCTTTTATTTCCTCAAATCTTGGCCACCACCATGAAAGGACATCAAGGGTAGAACACATTTGCCAAATTAACCTTAGTGACTGAAACTTCATGACTAGAGTTTAGCGGCCAGGGAAAAAGTGTAGCTAAGCTTCTAGCCTTAGAGAATTACAAACATGTTTATATTTTTCTAGAAAGAGCTAGAAATAAGGGGCAGGAAATGGTTCTCCCACCTCGGATGAGGGAACGTTTGGATATGCTGCCTATCCTCAACTGATTCTATGATTCGACTACAGTAAACATTTCTCAGGGTACATGAACCCAAATACATATCAGGCCCCAGCAGCTGAGTTTTATATGAGACAAATCCCTAGATCCTCATGAACCATATCCGTCCTTTTTTTTCATTATCAACACTCTAAGAAGTCTTTTTAGACCTTTCTAACCAACTCACCCACTGCAATTTTAGGACCACAGATAATACCATATAACTGTTTCTGTTTTGTGGCCTTTGGCTGACAATAAGCCACTATGAAATCTACCTTTTTTTGGCCCTCCCCAACAGAAATCATTTTTGCCTCTCTGTTAAAGAATTCATGCTTCACTGCTCCATCAGCCGAGAGCGTGAGCTGTCAGAGGCTGCTTATGAGGAAACCCAAGAGGACACTCTCCTGTCTTCGACTGTTACAGCTGCCAACATAAGTTGGTGATATATAGCCACCAACTATGCAAAATGTTTTATTGCTATCCATAACGACTTTCATTTACATTGTGCTTCACTATTTAAAAATGCTTTTGCATGCATTACCTTCTTTAAATAATGGGAAGGTAGTGAAATGGTTATGTATTTAATAATAAACCTAAGAAGGCATATAAGCCAGTCAAGTTTTTATAATTACACTTTCAAAAGAAATGAAAAAGTCACTATACAACCCTTCCCTCGGGTAATTTATCAATAAACTTACAAAAGACATGCCTTTCATCTTTACTCTTTAAATGTCTATGAATCAAAACCCCACACCTCTTCTAGAATATCACAAAGCCTTATCTACAGGAATATAAGAAAGCATCATCCTCCCTCCGATTTATGTGGATCCTGAAAAACCAACCGCAATGGGAAAGAGAGATAGAACATTTGGGGTGGGGCACAGAACCTCCCTGTGCTTCATTTCTGAATTCCAGCACTCTCATTTATGAACATTGGATTTTCACATCAAAATTCAGGATAAGCAAGATAGGTAATTGTCTGGCACCTGCAGAACTCGATAAAAATGCATATACCTCCTCTGTGCTCTGGGGCTACCAGCAGGTAGTGCGAATAAGTGGAATCAACTTTTGATGACTCTGAAAACTATTCAGGGACAGCACCAAATGGGCAGGGTCCTCTTTTCATTTTCTATGTAGATTAAGTCTGTACACATTCCAGTCTTGTAAAAATGCTTCTTTACGTTGAAATATAAGGGAGTTGATGAGAAAGGTGATGAGATGTGCTTTCTACTCAAGGTAAGTGTTCTCCACATGTATAAGCATTCTCTGATGTAAAGAAGACAGAGCAGTCCAGTGGGGTTTAGGGCAGAAGGTAATTCTTTTAACGGAATACTTATAACTAAAATCCAGCTCCCCGTTACTCGTACAATTCATGCTTGTAATAACTAAAGAGTTTGAGGATTTGTTATTGTCCCATCTTGCTTTGTTTTATTTTGTTGTGTTTTACTCACTCGCAGATAAAATGATGGATGATGTCAACAACTTCCATTTGAAGCCACAGGTTGGAATGAAGCAATCAAAACAAGTATAGCACACATGCTTGATCAGTTCAATCTAAACATAAAGGAGAACTGTGAGCATTACAAAACAGAAGCATCCTTACTCATGAGTGTTTAATGCCATGTTTTTATTATGTATGATGCTCTCTCCAAACTTGGGCAATAATTTGGTTTGAGGTGGTCTTAAGTCAATAGGGGTTCCCACACTTGGCAGAGGAAATGACACACCTTCCTCAGAAGACCACACTTTAACCTCAGACTTTAAATAATTCCCATTCTAGAGCTGCCAGGAACATAAATCCACAATCAGAAGTCTCAAACTCAAGAGAAAATAAGTCCCCATCAGCCAGATTCATTGGAAACACTAAGCAGAATACAATTCACAAAGAACGAAGATAATGGAATTGTCAGATTCAGAATATAATTAAACAGGCATGTTTAATACATTTAAAGATATAAAGGGGACTTTGAAATTAAAACTTAGAAGAGGTCATCCAACAGCCCAAGACAAATTTGAGTCAGAACAAACTGAACTTATAGAAGTGATCATATAGCTTAAATTAGCATATTAGAATAGACTACTAGAACTCTCATATGTTGATAGGATTAGAAATGGTACAACTACTTTGGAAATAGTTTGGCATTCTCTTGAAAAGTAAAATATACACCTGCTATAGGACCCAACCGTTCCATATGTATTTACCCAAATGAAAAGAAAGTATTTGTCATACAAAGACTTGTATATAAAAATTGTTCATAGCAGCTTCATTTGTAAATAGCAAAAACTGTAAACAATCCAAATGTCCAGCAACAGGTGAATGAATACACAATGGTGACATATTCATACAAAGGGATAATACACAGCAACAAAAAGGAAAGCGGTATTGGTAACCACAACAGTTAAAATTTAATAGTTCTTTACAACGAAACACTTAGTAAATTAGGAATTAAAAGGAATGACCTCTGACAGATAAAACGAGTCTATTAAGAAAAACTACATTAAACACAGAAGAACACAGCAATTTCATTCAGAGCTATATACCCAAGAGAAATTTAAAAAAAACATATGTGCACCTAAAACCTTGAACATGAATGTTCATAGCAGCACCATTCATAATATTCCCACCACAGAGGAAGTGATCTAAATGTCCAACAACTGATTAATAAATAAAGTGTGCGATATGCATACCATTGACTCTTCTTGGGCAATAAAAAAAATGAAGTACTGATACATGGTACAGCATGAGTGAACTCTGACAGTATTATGCTAACCAAAAGCACCAATCGTAAAAGATTTCGTATTGCATGATTCTATTTATATGGCATGTCCAGAAAAGGTAAATATGTAAAGCTGAGGAGCTTTGGGGGCTGATGAAAACATTCAAAAACTGATTGTGGCAGTGGTTGCAAGACTATAAATATCCTAAAGCCATGAAATCTTACACTTCAAATGAGTGAATTGAGTGGTATATGGATTAGATCTCAATAAAGTTGTTATTTTAAAAAGCCCTGCGGCAGTTCTTATTGTGATAGAGATTAAAGGGATCCCATTAAAGGAAAAAGGCTGCCTACTTCTTACCAGTACAAAAAGAAAACAAAACAAAGCGAAAGAAGATTTTAAAAGAAGACAGACTATAGTAATCGTCAAGGATTACTCATATAAAAACCCTCAAGGAATCTACAAACAAATTACAGAAGTAGTTAAAAGCCTTTATTGAGTTTTCTTAGTATTCAATCAGTATATAAAAATCAATTGCACATCCATATAAAAAAAGAAACTCTTAGCAGATGCACCCTATAAAAAAAGATAACGTTTCCAAGAGCGACCAAAACTCTAAAGAGCCTAAGAATGAATGAAATAAAGAGGCCTTTAAGAAGATATGCATAAACATCATCGAAAGGTGGTAAATAAAATGGACTGACATCAAGTTCACGGACAGGAAGACTCAAAATAATAAAGCTGTAATTCTCCCCCAACTTCCCAGAAGTAGACCATACATATGTGAAGATTTGACACATGATAGAGATGACACAGTAAGTTATGGGGCAAATGACATTCTACTCAAGAGCTGGTATTGAGACAATCAGTTATTTACATGGAAAAAAAGAAAAACAAATTTCTACCTTCTGTTATGTCAAAAGGAATCAGCTACAAAGGAATTAAAGGCTTTAATGTGAAAAGGTGTAATTTTATAATTATTAAAATAAAACATAGGAAATTATTTTAATGTTGTCTTAGCAGGTAAGATTCCTTAAACAAGATTCCAAAAAGCGTGGATCCTAAAACACAGTGATCAGCCTAACAACACTAAGTAAAAGCCCTTCTGTTCACCAGAGGACACCAAAAGGAAGTGAGAAAACACAATGCGGGAGAACTTGGTTGTAACACATTCAAGTAACACAAGATTAATTTCTGAATATACTGAGAATTAAAATAACTAAGAAAAAGGAAAACCACCATTAGAATAATGTGCAAAAGACATGGGTATTTTAGCTAATAAATGTGTAAAAAGTTCTATCAGTGCAGAAGTCAGGAAGATGTAAACTTCAAACCCACCAGACCTGCAACAACAGGACAAAGGAAAACATGGAAATAGCAAGTTTTGCTGAGTAAATAGAGCAATGGAGCATTCGTTGCTGATGGGAATGTACATTGGCACAGCTACTTCTCAAAGCTCTTTGGCATTACAGAGGAATTTGAAGATGTTCAAATCCTACAAGTCACCCACAGCTCTCAGTGCATGCCCCGGAGAAACACTTGCATCCTTACACTAAGAGTCCATATAATTATGTACCAAGTCATAGGTTTCTAAAAGCAAAACCTGCAAACTCTACAAATGTTCTCCTCAAGAGAAAGGATAAATGAATTATGGCATATTCATATGATGAATTAGGAGGTATCAGTGAAAACAGTGTATAAATCACAAGCACCCGTATCAACGTGGATAAATCTGAACAACAGTTGAGTAAAAAAAGGCAAGTTGCAAAAAACATGTAATATACTTATAGAAGAATCAAAAACAAGCAAGCCAAATAATATTTTGCATATTTGGATGCATACACGTGGGAAAATAGGAAGAACTCCAAGGGAATGAATAAACACAAAATTCAGTCAAGTGTTTTTCTCTGAGATAGTGAGAGAGGTAATAAGAGAAGAGACCGAGGAGAGTCTCCATCAACTGTTGGTCAATTTCTATGACAGAAATTGTGGCATTCTTTAAGTAATGCACATAAAAATATCACATATTCTCCAACTGTATATATCATATATTTCATTATACCCATATATGCCACTATCTTGAAATACAAGATTTGTTTCTGAAAATTATTTCTGTATAACAATCTCAAAAAACTTCATTTCATAACTAAAGTTCTGTTAATAAACTGATAACTTTTGGGGCGCCTGGGTGGCTTAGTTGGTTAAGTGGCTGACTCTTGATCTCAGCTCAGGTCATGATCTCAGGGTCCTGGGATCAAGCCCCATGTTGGGTTCCTCACTCAATGGGAACACTGCTCTGGAATTCCCCCTCTCCCCCTACGCCTCCCTCCACTCACACATGCACACACTCCCTCTCGCTCTCAAATAAATCTTTAAAAAACAAAATGATAACTTTTAAAAAATAGACCATCAGTCCATTTTAACAGAAAACTTTCATTTGGAAGTATCTTATCTTTGTTCTCAATTAGCATCTCAGAGTTTTATTTAGTTTTTTTTTTTTTAACTTTTGTCACTGAAAATGAAAGAATTCTTCCTGGGAATAATAATGCAAGTTAAATCTTCTGTGAAAAATGACAAATCAAATCCCTTGACAGAAACACTACCAGTTCCTTTATATCTTATTTCTTAAAATTCCCTTTTTTGAAGTTTTTAGTATTTATTTAAAAACTTTCAAATATTCTATGGAGTTTACTTCTTCATTGGTTTATTATTCTTTTGTTCCGACTCCATGAGCTGCACACAAAACGAAGTTCTGATTACTTTCTCCCTCTGGAATGCTAGTTCATTATCCAAATACAATAAGTGTTTGAAATGGTCAGGTTTTAGCTTAAAATACACCTCTGCATCCCCAACCCAAAGAGTAATTTAAATAGAATCGAGCAAATTTAATTCTCTCTCTTGAATTTGGATCTTGCATTTGCTGTGTTATCTTAGTATTAAATGGTCAATCATGTACAAAAAGGTGAGTTTAATATATGTTTTGTTTTAGACACTAAGGAGAGCAATTTTACACAGGAAATGATCTGGTTATCATCCCCACTAAGTTAAGTTACGTCCTTCAGGCAGCATGAAGACTGGAGGCTATTTGACAACAGGCAATTCGCTTTCCTCATCCAGAGCTATACTCTCAGTCTCTATTATATTGTGTGACATATATTAGGTCCATGATTCATATGTAATGAACGGAAGGATGGATGGATGGATAGAATGAGATCGTGAGCTCCATCCTTTCATCACAGACAACTTCACATATTCATGTCCCTATACAGGTGTCCTTATTTTGTTGACTCTAGCAACCTACCCAGATGGCCATGAGCAATTCTTCTCTGAATTAGCAATCAGAGAGGCAGATTTCAGCTTCTAGACACATGTCTCAGAGAGACACCATTAGCTTCCACAATCCCTTAAAGACCCTCGATGCTTTAATAAAATGCTAACAATTCCAGTGTTTAGGTAACATTGAGGATTTTTTCTATTTTCACCTTCATCTCTTCTAGTACTAAGGTGTTAGGCGAAGTTCATTAATAGTAGAACACAGGTGTTCAAAATTATAGTGACCTTGAGCAACTATCCACCTGAGGGCAAATACAGTTTCTAATGGTGATGAGACTGTGTCCCGAACAGTGTGATATTTCAGTGCATTATGGTCATATTATCACATACATATCACTCACATTAGTTTAAGAATATCATTTTACTATGGTGTTCTTTGGCAGAGACTGACAATAGTTAGAATACTGTTTTCGGTTAATTTGATATCATCATAATTGCCCCCTAAATAAACAAAAAAAGAAGAGAAGGTATAAATAAATAACATTTCTCTGCGAAAATGAGGACACTTCCTATTTGTGTATGTGACAAGAGAGTTGTAATTGCAATACTTACATAAACTAATAAATTAATAAGAAGAGAACCAGCCCTCACATATTGAATACTCACTCAGTGACAAACACTACACTAATTGCTTTAAACACATTTTCATATTTAATCCTTACTACAAACTTCTAAGGATTATTCTCCCCAATTGACATATAGATAAATGGAGGATCTAGAGGACATTTCCCAATGTCACATGGGTCACAATATGCAGAGGTGAGATCCAAATCCAAAACTTACTGGTTCCAAACTCCATGGCGTGAACCACCACCCTATGCCATGCTTAAATTAGAGCTTCAATGTTTGTTGGGCATTTCTTAAATGACAGGAACACATGAGTTTCAAAAGACAGAATGAAACTCTTTACCTGAAGAGTGTCAAAATGACAGGGTCTCAACAGGTTGAGAGAAAACACATTAGAGAGAAAACACATTAGAGAGAAAAGGTTAATTGCTAAATTTTGAGTAAAGATGGCAGTCAATTCCTTAGACAGATCTTTTCAATAAAATCTTGCTGAGAGTTACATTCTCAAATAAGGGCATAAGACCAAACAACAATGTGTGACAATTTTTAAACTTCCTCAGCTCTTGAGGTACTAACTACACAGATGTTTGAGAAGACGGGCTTATGAATGCAGCTTTTCTGTCAACAAATAGGCAACATCTTTGCTGCCCGCTGCTAACACAGCAATCCCTTAAATTTAAAATTCTATGATAGTGTCTCCTGGATAAAGGGGAATTAGAATACATTCACATTCCATGAAATAAAAAAATCAAAGATTCCTTGTTGAAAATGGGCAATGCTTGCAACAGAAGCTAAGCTCAGCATTGGTTTAGCCTACCAAATGTTTACACTTAAAAAATAATAATAATTTCACAATTCTATTCTGTCTCCTTTGACACAAGTGAGTCTGCAGAGCCTCCCAACTCTGACATCACTATACATGCTCATGACCTTGGACTACGTTTTGTGACTTCTCTCCTGGACATGTCATCTCTAACTCGTGCTGCTGTCCCAGCCTCCACAGGCTTCAACCCATTCTCCATGCAGCTGGTAGAACCAGAGATGATGCCATCGCTTCCTTGGACAAAGCTGTCTTCCATGTTCTAATGACAACTCAACAAACCCAAAGTCGCTATCCTGACCTATATGAGTACGCAGAGAATGGTCATGTCACTCTGCACCCTCATCCAACACCCGTCTATGCCATGGGCTCCCTATTCCAACCACACGGATTCCAAGTTCACACCCTTGTCCTTCTGACTTTGCACTTTACCTCTGAGCAGTGCCTTTATCCCATCTTATTTCCAGCCAAGGTTTCCCATCCTTCCTACACTGTAAAATCATCCCCACTGCCACCTCCTGTTCTCTTCATAGCACCAACATATCTTATCATGTTTCACCTGCTTTTATGCCACTCTCTGTATTTGAGAGTAAACCCCTGGAAGCCAGGAGCTTTGTCATATTCATATTTGAAGCACAAGGAGCTCCTACTAACCTGTTAGGCCCTTAGAATTACCCCATAAGCCTTTCTTTTTTATGGAACCAATGATTATTTCTTAAAAGGCCCACTCCTCATGACCTCTCAGCGTGAGACACTCTCTTCTAGTTCCCTAGCTTTACCCTAGATTTTAGCCAAACTAGAAAACATTGAGAGCATCTGAGGCAGTTTATACATTATAAATGTACAAATTTCTTTTAGACTGTGATTTCCCAAATATAAAATCCATGCTTTCACCTAACTGGAGAGTCTTATAATGAAAAAGCTATTTACACGAATATACAGACATCTATCTGCCTTCCTCTGAATCACCAAATCTATCTGGCAACATCTTGCTATCCTCATTTCTTAATAAGATCTGTTGTTCAAGTTCACATAATGTTACCATCTTAAAATAGTCTGATGTGACTCACTGCCCACAGTGAAAGGTGCCCATGGGATGAAGAGCACAGGAGCGAAGAGGAGGAAAAAACTCAATGTTTCTGTTTTACAGGTGAGGAAACAGAGGTCCAGAAAGCCCTAATGATTTGCCCCATGGCAACTCTTGAGTGTGCTGGTGCCAAGACCACTGATCTCCTCAAACACACACTACAACATTTTTCCTGCTATCTCCTCACTGCCTTTCCATCCTAATAATTTGGACATACAATGTTCATGGTGTGCAGTGAGCTGTTGCCATCCCAGTGATGACCACGGAACTTCTTTCTTCTTAAGTGAATCGAACGCTCATTGTTATTTTGCCCCCTGAAATATCACTGGTTGCCAATCCTCTGAAAAGAGCATGAACAAATATAAACAGAAAAAAGTTGGTAAAAGCTCTTGAACACCAGCATCTGAGCAAAGGCAGAAGGACACAGCAATGCCTTCGTCAATGGGCACTTCTACTTCTCATCATATTTACACAACCAGAGAAAGTAATGAGCTTGCATATTTTGGTCAATGCATTCATCTCTTGCTGCTCCCGGTCTGAAAATTATCCATTCAAAGAGCCACTGGCTTCTAGATCTTAACTTATTGAACATTTCCTGTCACACGTGTTACCACTGCATTAGTGCTCTTCATTTTACAACCACACAATAGCCAAAGAGAGACACAGTAAGGTGTGCCGTGTGAAACATGTCTTCCACTCCATCATGTCAATCTCTGTGTGGCTGTCTAGTCTATAAAATGAAGGAGACAAATGTGGTGCTACCCTGACACCTCGCTTTAGCCCATCCTGAGAGGAACCATTCTATTAGCTTTGACAGAAAAATTAGGAAAGAGACTCAACAAAAAGATTATGTGTTTATTCATCAAGAGGGAAAAATATATAGGATTTACTAGTGACAATGTGCGAGGTGATGTGTGCTTTACTTACATGTCTCATTTAACCTTCCTCAAATTACAGAAAAGCATTAGCCCCACTACTATAGATTTTTTAAAAAGTGAAATTCAGGGAAATTAGCAAACCCAGACAATATCTAAGAACACAATGATGAAATACAGCTCTCACCTATGAAACTACCAATTTCACCTTTCAGATCCATGAGTGAAAAAAATGCTAAGGATGACAGAAAATACAAAGAATATTCTAGACTAAATTTATAAAGATTTTCAGTTCTATACCAATCAGAATTTTAAATTTTAAAATTAGTTAGTTTTCCCAAAACATCTTTTACAGTGTAAAGCGTCTAAATAAAATTTGGTATATTGGTTTTGTTTTATTTTTTTTAAAGATTTTATTTATTTGAGAGAGAGAGAGAGAGAGAGAGCATGGGCAGGGGGGAGGGCAGAGGGAGAGGGAGAGGCAGAAGCAGAGTCCACACTGAGCAGGGAGCCCAACCCCAGGACCCCAGGACCCCAGGACCCCAGGACCCCGGGATCATGACCTAATCCAAAACCAGACGCTTAGCCAACTGAGCCACCCAGGTGCTCCTGGTATATTGTTTTTAGGTGTAAAGTTAAGATTAGTTTTTCAGTACGTCATTGTGGAAAGATGTCAGGCTTCAAAATTGGTTCGAAAGTGTTAAATATGGTAGCTGTTGTAAGAAATATAGTAAATAATTATAAATATTATGTACTGAACTGTTTTAGGACCTACAGCAAATCCTCAGGATAGCTGACAATATTTGTTATCCTACAGAAATCTAGAAAACCGTGTTTAATATGTGCTATAGACTGAATGTTTGTGTCCCTCCCAATTTCATGTTTTATGTTGAAATCTAATCCTCTCCATAACGGTATTTGGAGGTGGGGCCTCTGGGATGTGATTAGGTTATGAGGGTGGAGCTTTCATGAATGGAATTCCTGCCTTTATAAAGGAGGCCTCAGAGAGCTCCCCCACCCCTTCTGCCAAATGAGGACACAGCACAAAGAAAGCTGTCTGTGAACCAAGAGGCAAGTCCTCATCAGATACCAAATTTGCTAGTGCCCTTGACCTTGGATTTCCCAGCTCCAGAAGCATGAGAAATAAATTTATGTTGTTTATGAGCTACTCAATCTATGGTATTCTGCTAGAGCAGCCGGAAAGACTAAGACTATATAACTGGCATTTTATAAACATAAATATTAGTATAATTTGTCCACTGGCAATTTGCAAGAGAATGCTGAACAGTCTGGATATAATTAAAGGCATATGCGATTAACACTCTTTACACCTCATTTCTGTAAAAATGAATCTCAGAAATATATTTCAGATGAAGGAATTCAAAATAGCTGTAATCACTGGGGTGGGGCTAGGGGGTAGAGAAAAAATGAGCACAAAATCCGTCCAAAATGTTTGTATCCCTAGGATGAAAATGGACTGGAGACGTTTAGATAGTTATTTATAACATATGTAATTTACAATGTAATTTAAGACTGAATAATGGCATAATTTACAACATAATTTAAGACTGAATAACAGCAAGGTATATTAACATGTGTACTTGGGGACTAAAGATACCTGGGTTTAAAAGTCAGTGCCTGGTCCTAACTGTTGGATGTCGGGAAAGCAAATTTCCCTCTCTGAATCTCAGTGCTGTTATCTACAAAATGACATAAGACTTACCTCATACAGTTAACTCAAAGTAAAGAGCATGATCTACGTAAATCATTTCCATGCCTGGTCTATAAAAATTGCTCAACAAATACTACCATTAATATTAATAAAGTTATCACTGTTACCATCATCTTCCTGAGATCAGAGTAAAAGGATGAGACTAAGTCAACCCTAACACCATGCCTAGCGTACATCAAACCAACGGGGCCCTAGAATACGGAGTACTGTTTTCATGTGAAAACTAACTAGAATGAATATTGAAATGTGATATTCTGTGATATTCTGATCTGGTAAGGTCAGGATAATATAAACCATTTGAAATGTGATATGTATGTATATATTCTGGAATATATAGAAATAGAAATCCTTATAGATTAATAAGACTGGTGCTTTTTCCAAAACAAGAGCAATGAAAGTAAGAACAGTAAGAGAAACACGACATATCCACTCATTCATTTCTACATTCAGTATTGACTGACCAGTTAGCACATGCTGGCCAAGACTTTGGCATATCCTCCTGGTCCCTGCCCTTCGGGAATTCCTTAGAGGCTAGTACAGCACCTGCTTCTACTTCTGGCGGCTGAGAAGGCTCAGCAAAGTCTCAGTGCAGGCAAGGAGGAGGTAGCAGCTTTAACCCACGTTGTGAATTGTCTTAAAGGATCAGGAATTCACAGGACACTAGGGTACTATCTAGAGGTGGCTCAGCACAGTGACTTGGACTCTAGGCAAGATGGGAAAGGCTCAAAGAGCTGCCTCTTTAAACCAGAAACAACTGTAAGTGTTCCCACTCTTTCTGAAGTAGAGACGTGAGCAGAAATGTGATGGTACTGCCAGGAAGTAGTCGAGAATATTCTTCTTAATTTACGTAGGAAAAAAAAGAGACTATAATAGGAAATCCTAAAGGAATAATGCTGGTATTAAAAGGAAAGTTTAGGAAAATGGGGAAAAATAGGTAGGAGGGAAGATGGTAGTACAGGGATTAAGAAAAGAACAAGGGTTCACAAAGGGACTTGAGAAAACTGGGAGCATTTTCGAGGGAGATTTCCGCTCTGGAATTTAGTTTGGAAGGAAACAGAGAAAAACTTTTATTTTTTTTTTAAGAAATTAGCAATGAAAAAGAAAAACCTCAAGAATATGTCTATAGTCCCTGAATTTATTTTTTTCTGTTTTTATATGAAGAAGACATTCTAAAAAAAATTAGAAAACATCATTGCAATATTAATTCTGATTACCAACTCAAATTAAATGCCATGTTCAAATAAATCGCTAGGCTTTACTGGAGGAGTAGAACTTCAGCCATGTGAGAAATGCTTATTTCCTAGTCTGGAAACTAGTAATAATGATATTTAATGAAAAAATAAAATTCTAAAAATAAACAATTAAAACTGATTCAATATTATTATCCGCCCTCCCCCCCCAGCAAACATGTATTCACCAGCGGTAAGAATCTAGAATTCTCTGCCTTGAGTGATTTTTACCTTGGGCTAAATGACTTCATTTGGGAATGTGTGTATGTGTAGAAATATCTACATAATACAAAAATTCATTTGTAAAACATTTTAAAGTAATTATTTAATTATTTAAGCTATGTGATTTCCACAATGAAATACTTTGGCAAATTTATTCCTTCTTTATCTTTAAAACAATAAATGTAACTCCTTGTTTAAATATCAGATCCTGCAGGATAGTGAAAAAATGCACATGTTTTACTCATAATTATATTCACATGTGATTTATTTCCTTAAGAAAGTTCAGTGATCATGTTTTTAAATAAATACATTTCATTCTGACAAAAAGTATGTGACTACTTGACTGATGTTTCTTCACCTCTAATTTAACCAGAAATCAGCATTTTCTCTAAAATAAGCCTGACTTCTTTGTAAGTGTGGACAAGATTTTTAGACTCCATTTATAGAATTGTTGGCATTTCAGCTCACAGAATTTAGTTAATAAAGAGAATGACCTTTGGTAACATGTACAACATTAATTCCTTTTGCATCTACTCTCCAAAAAATGGCAGGCTTTCGTGAAAACTTGTTTGCAAGAAATTCAAAAGTTCATCTGCGGGGAAGAAAGAGCATCTTCTTATATGCAGCAAGCAATTTTTATATATATTACGTTTTGTCTTTTTAAATATACGGAACTCTAATCAGAGTCTTGGGTATCTATATTATAAAAATGGTGAGGCTAAAGATGATTGCTTTATTTGGTAGTCCTATTCCACAGTAAATAATGACCCTACTCCACATTCAAACACCTCTACTTCTTAGAATCCAAGCCCAGATTATTTTGACATGTGAATCCAAACGCATACATACATGCATAAAAAATAAAATGCGCTATACGCATTAAACTTTTGAATGAAATATTGATGTTAACAAAATAAGATTCGTTTTTTCTAAAAACATTCATAGTTCAGCTTATTGTAATATATATCTAGCACAACCAATTGAAAAGCATTGTATACATTTTTCTATTACTGCATAACCGACTATCCCCAACTGAGCAGTTTAAAACAATGTCCATTTTTTTAACTAACAGTTTTGTAAGTTTTGCAAAATTCAGGTGTGTGGCACGGTTGGGTTCTCTGTTCAGGGTCATATAAGGTTATCATCTGAGTTTCTGTTGGCTACTTTCCTTTGTTGAGGTTCTAGGGAATAATCTGCTTCAAGTTCATTCAGCCTATGAGCTGAATTCGATTCCTTTTGGTTATAGCACTGAGATCCTCTTCTTGCTGACTGTCAGTCAGGGATCATTCTTAGCAGCTAGAAGCCATGTGCATTGCTAGCTAGTCACATAGCTCCTCCATCTTTAAAACCAGTAATGGAGAATTTCTTACATGTCAAATCTCTCTAGCTTTGGATTTTTTACTTCCTTTGTTTCTGAGCTCTAGACCATTGTTATAAATCATTATCATCATGGTTTCCAAGAGTCAGGTTTCTTTTAAGAAGAGTCCATAAGATAGGTCCAATTGTGATTTGAGCTCAAGATCTCTCCCATTGGGTCCTTGCTCCCCATCGGAATCAGGAATATGATTAGTCATCTATTTTGATGTCCTTAAATTTTCAGTAACACTCACGAAAATCCCTACACATTCTGTGAGTGAAGGTTAAACATTCCGTGGCAGGGAAACTCCTAGAAGTGTCAATAGAGTCTCATCCCCAGTGCTTTGATAAGTTCTAATGACCCCCAAGCAGGGGACACCTGGTCCAATTTGGACTGATCAAGAAGACATTCAGAAGGATGTGAGCCCTCGCTGGGTAACTGCATCCATAGGAGGAGGTGACCAAGTGAAAGAAGGTAGACATTCTAGATAGAAGGAATCACATGGTCAGAGCCCTGAGATGGGAAACAGTGGTGTGTTTATGGAAGTGGGAAAGAGTCCTTCAAGGACATGGTTCTGGTCTATGTATTATGCAGCTCAATCACACCCCACATGGGGAACAGATTTGGGCAGAATGCAGGCAGAAGGATGAGCTAGAATGTTGTTACTAGAGTCTGTGGAAAATATGGCAAGGGCATAAGCATATGCAAGTCCTCAGACCATGGGACTGAGAAGAGCAATGCATGGCCCCCAGCCTCACAGGGAATGGATGGCTCATAGGGCTGCCAGGCCAAGATCATGGACAGGCCGAGAACTAAGGGACGGGCATGTGCCAAGTTATCACAGCTGGCTAGGGGGTGAGAGTGAGCTACTAGCAAGGGGAATCTGATCATGACCCTAAATAAAGGGCATCATCTGTATAAGTAAAGTACCTGACTCAGGTCTGGCTGGTCTGAGGAATCAGGGAGAAAGGATGGAACCAAACTTTCTAGAGGGAAGGGAGCAGGTTCCAACAGCTTGGAAAGGACTGGGCTGGAAAGAGTGAGGAAAACCAAGATAGGAAAGATATAAGGTACATGGTAGATCTGTAGGTGCAGTAAAAAGCACCAACAATTCCTCTGTAGAAGAATAATAACACTTAACAGCTCACTGGTCTGAATTCTGGAAGCTTCAGTACCCATGTGGATGTTTAGCAAAGTCTGTGAAGAGTTAGAGAGATCACTACGTTCCTATTTGCAGCTACTTATGCCCTGGCTGCCTGGATGCAGGAGCTGACGAGATACAACGACAGACAGCTCCAGCATCCCCTTCTCCAACTTCCCAGTGTCCTCACGTGTGTCCTTTGACTGACTATTATAATGTTGACTATTACAAATGCATACTAATAGTTTTTCAAAGAGTTTCAACTGTCAATGTGACGACCAAGAAGAAGGTCTTAGGAATCAGATGGAGAATTTCCTATCATCAATAAAAGGCAGGGAAACACCAAACTCTATTTACCATTTTTACCACTTATATAAAAAGTCTGAAAGATACTTGATTTTGTTTCATTTCCTCTAAGAAGCTCTCTTACCCCTCCCTAGTACCCCTAAGTAGGAAACAACATCTACATTATCAAAGACTTCTTTACCTGTTCTAGTTTTCAAAAAATTGTTTCTATTCTATTTTTAAAATTTTTAAACGTATTCTTTTTGATGTGCTAACTAGGTTAGTCTATCGTGCTTAATAAAGACTTGAATTTCCAAAGGAGCATTTCTGCAGCCGAGCAAACAACTAGGTTATGATAAAAAAAGGAACAGTGAAAGCTATGTATTAGACTTTCCTCCAGTGAATTATCAGTAAATTGCTTGTATTATTCAAGTGCAGACTCATACATTAGAAGATTTCCAATATACAAAATAATCAGGCTTAATGAAAACTGACACTATATAGCTATCTAGCAAAGAGAAATAATTAGGTAGTGTCATCTGCACTTAACACTATCATTTAATACATGTTTTTACACAGGATTATTGATTGTGTATCATGGGCGTCGGATACAGGATATAGTAGAAAGAATCAAAAGTTGTCAGGGGATAATTTTTCTGTCTACTTCAGTAGTTCAACATGTGTTCCATTCAAGATACTCTGGACCTAAGAAAAGAAATCAATTCAATCAAATCATATGAGGGAGGAGGAAAGATTTTAAGAATTGAAAAGGTAGTCTCATAGATACAACCTATGAAGTGCAGCCAGGCCTAACGGTAAGTGAGCAGGCTTGTTTGCCCTTCAGGAACAATACGGTCTCTCTGTTGGGCTACTTTCTGTCACCACAGATCCCTCCACTGGCACATAACCCACACAGCCACCATCCCCTACCGCCTACCATCAGATGTCACCGATTTTAGGACACTTACTTCACGTTCTCCAGAGTAAGACCAGTTTCTTACAGGTCAGTCACTGGATGAATCAGATTATCTGTTTCTGATCCATTCAGAAGTTGGGAATTGAGGCACAGGATACAACATGGTCCCCTAGACCTCTGCCTACCAGGGGCTGGGGAGGGGATGAAATGAAATAACAGATGTATAGTATGCAAAAATGTCACACAGCAAAGTAGAAATATGAATTGAAAAGGTAATCTGATAAATAGGAAATCAATGGGTTTCAAGGCAAAACATGTCAATTCAGTGGTGTGTACAGACCTGGGAACCTGACAGTCTTAGCTTCTCAGGAAGTAGGAAAAAAACCCACCTTTAACCAAAAGCTCTTCAAATAAAAAAAAAGAATCAGATGGGGGAAAAAATAAAGATGTATAATCTGTGCCTTGGAGTACAGAAAAATTCAAGACCCAATGTGCATACTGTTTTTGTTCCAAAATGTGGCTGTAATTTTATTATTATAAATTCTTAATACTTTTTCTTCAAAAAAAAATTATGTTCAATTAGCCAACATATAGTAAGGGAGGGCACTTGTGATGAGCACTGGGTGTTAGATGTAAGTGATGAATCACTAAATTCTACTCCTGAAACCAGTATTCCACAAATGTTAACTGACTAGAATTTAAATAAAAATGTGAAGAAGGAAAAAAAAAGCTCTTCAAATATGTACAACCACATGTATTGAATCGAATACACATTTCTAAACCTTATTTTTCTCCTTCCCTTAGTCTCACCGTCTTCAACTAGTCAACCTTCTGAAAACAATTTCAGGTAAACACAATGCACTTTTTTTTTTTTTTTTGGTCCGTTCTGCTTTGGTTAATTTGGGTGTTTGGCAAGTCTGTTTGAGGAATCACAATGTACCTATTTGCCACTACTTATAACTTAGGTATTTGGATGCAGAGGTGGATATGCTTCCACAGGTCCAAAATAATGTTTTGCAGTAGAAAGTGATATTCCATCCAAGTAAGCTAGCCTAACAAGAGTACAATGATATCCATGTAGATTTACCATTGTTAAAGAAAAAAAAAAGAACAATGTTAAAAGACTGATGGCAAGTGACTGGAATAGGAAACATTCTGACTGCAAATGTACTCTTACAATGATAAAGGATTTTAGAGCAATAGATACAAGGACGTTTTAATTCCTTTGTCACAGCAGGTGGCTGTAGACTCCAGGAGGAGGAATCCCTACCCGACTTCCATCTACAAGAGGCCACATGACTGGTTTTCACCAACGGATTGTGGGTGCAGTGATGCAATTGACAATGCAATTGACAATGAGGTCATTGGAGATGGCACAGCTCTTAAGAGAGAAGCGGGGTCCTTAATAACTGTAGGAGGGAAAGCAGAGAAGCAGCCCCCTGACTACCATCCACTGCCTCTGCCTGTTGAATGAATGAGACACAAACAGCTATTGTATTAAGTCACCATAATGTTGGAGTTGACTTGACACAGCAACTGTTTCTTTAACAAAGACACCTCTCTAAAAAAGTAGAATCTCAGAAACACATTGTAGAACAAGATAACAGGAAGGTACAATGCATTACTGAGAAATGGAAGTTGTCTTGTGTAACTTTGTCTCTTTCACACACACACATCACATACTCATATTCACACACACACACACACACACACACACACACATACATTTTTAAACATGAAAACATGGTCCTAGGGTCGATAATTTATTTTGTGGTCAAGTGATTATGTTTTGTTTTTAAACATTTCAGAACTTCAAACCAACCCCTAATTGAATAATTATTCTATCTCTGAATTTGAAATATTTTTACACAGGAGGATTGCATGCGTGGTTGATATCTGCAGTGCCATTTTGCAACTCAGCATCGTACGTTAGCAAATAAGACAGGTGACATCGAAATATTCTCTCTTTCATTTCAGGAACCTGCAACTCTGGCTCCTTTAGAAGTAGAGAACCAAACTGGGAGACTACGATATGGCATCTCCTGATTTCTGTGAGTTGACTCAATGCAAAGCCTTCCTTTGTGTAAAATTATGCGTAATTTGCATTCGGGGCAGGTGTTAATTTTGTTAAAAAGAGTTTCAAGTACAAACCAGGCCATTTTGGACACCTTTTGAACATCTTAAATCAGATCGGTTACAATTCCCTTCCAAAGTCTCAATGAATGTTCCAAATCCACTGCCAGGTTTATAAGGAGAAGATAAACACCACAATTTACTTTCCCTGGCAGCTCCAAGCACAGAAGTGTAAGGAGGCAGCGTGCCCGGTACCTGATGCTGCTCATGCTGCCCGTCTCTGATCCAAGCTTGCATCGCTCCAGTTGGCTGGCGACGATCTGGCGTTCTGCCTCCAGCTCTCGGGTCAGTCTCTCAAACTGTAATTCCTGAAAGAAAGCCACCAAAAAGATTAATTCTATCATCTATTTGCAAAGTGGAATTTACATCAAAATGACATGCGACGGTCAAGGGGAAAAAAATGCGATGTGCCAAGATGTCAAATTTGAGAAGCAGGGGATGTCGTGAAATCAAAGAAGGATTTGCAGTTCAGACAGACCTGAGTATGTACCATAGTCCTGGGGCCTGCTGGATGCAGGGCCTGTGGTAAGTTATTTAATCTTTCTAAATATCGACTTCATCATATGTAAAATGGGTTGACAATACTTATTTCCTAAAGTCGGGGTGAGGACTCAATGGGACACTGACCATGAAAAATTAGCCGTGGCTATTGTTTGGCAGATGGCCAGCACCCAACGGATATTAAATTCTCCTGCCATTAAAATTGTACCATTCAGTAAAACGTTATAAGAAACAGTTTTTTTTTTTTTTATCATGTGGAGTACTGTGTTTATTCCCTATCAGCCTTCTAGCTGCCTCTCTCTACTAATTTGAGCCTAACGTTACTTACTACATCTCGTAGACGGACGAGAAATAACGCTTTAAACTTATACTTCTGTAGGCTTTAAATTCCAGCAGAACGGGAGTGATACTGATCCTTTAGAGCCTAATTACTAAGTGAATATCCTTTGAGATATTTGCTGTATCGCCTTAAAAAAAAAAAACCCAATTAAACCAATGAAGAATGCTTCTGCAAATCTGCCTGAAATCCACTGTTAAAGGATCAACTTTAATGAAAAATAATTCAATCAGTACATCAAGTATCTTAGCTGTTCCAATTATAGGACTTTTGTACCACAGTTTAATCTTTCTGTTTTATTTTCCCATGCACTTAAGTTTTTTAATAAACGTAATTATAGCAAAGCCTGTATTTTAACTAAAAATGTCAGAAGAAGTTTTTACAATGTAATCAAATTACATTTGGTTTCTTTAAAAAAAAAAATTATTCGGGGCCTGGGTGGCTCAGTCGTTGAGCATCTGCCTTCGGCTCGGGTCATGATCCCGGGGTCCTGGGATGGAGCCCCACATCGGGCTCTCTGCTCGGCGGGAAGCCTGCTTCTCCCTCTCCCACTCCCCCTGCTTGTGTTCCCTCTCTCGCTGGGTCTCTCTCTGTCAAATAGATAAATAAAAATAAAAAAAATTATGTTTGGGGTATGGGAAAACAAAAATGCTGGAAAATACTGAAAGTACAGGTCAGTGTGGGAGAATGAAAACTTCCAACATTGCAGAGATTTGTCTTCTCAGGAAAGATGAGTTTATTTGCTACCCTGGGACACTCTTGGGTGATACTTTCAAAAGTAGGACCTGGTGTGTCCTCCACATATATTAAAATTTCCATTGCTCTCTTCCACAAGAGCAGATTTCTTTTCTGTTCACATGATTTTGAGGAACTAAGTAAGAAACACTTTACAAGGGGAGCCAGGGTGGCTCAGTCAGTTAAGCATCTGCCTTTAGCTCAGGTCATGATCCTGGAGAGCCAGGGTGGAGTCCAGCTTCAGGCTCTCTGCTCATCCAGGAGTTAGCTTCTCCTCCCTCTGCTCCTCCCCCCACTTGTGCTCTCTCTCTCTCTCTGTCTTGCTCACTCTCTCTCACAAATAAATAAAATATTTAAAAAAAGAAACAGGTTACAAATGAGAGCTCAACTTTTCCCTGTAAAGTTCTAAAACTAAGGAGGGGTGCCTGGGTGGCTCAGTCGGTTAAGCGTCTGCCTTTGGCTCAGGTCATGATCCCAGGTCCTAGGATCGAGTCCAGCATCAGGCTTCTTGCTCAGCGGGGAGCCTGCTTCTCCCTCTGCCTGCCGCTCCCCCTGCTTGTGCACTTTCTCTCTCTCTCTCTCGCTAATAAATAAAATCTTTAAAAAAATAAAAATAAAAAATAAAACTAAGGAAGCATGTTGTTGTGGGAGCTCACATCTTTACTCTTACATATTCTGAAGGACAGCAAAGATTATTTGTAAGGAAAAAAATACCAAGACCTCTACCAGAATGCATGTTGTGAACCTAACCTCTGCTTCTCCTCCCAGCAAGTTCTGCTTTTTGGGGGGCAGTTCCTTTCCACAAAAAAATATGCAAGTTCTAGAAGATTTTCATTTTCAGACTTTATAACATATTTTATCTCGAATCTGTCATAACAGAAAACCAAGCTATACTTTTGGATTGGTATCACCTTAAAAACATAATATTTAAAGATCATATAGAATTCCTCATAGGTAGATGGAAATTCATTATGTGTAGTACCTAAAAGTATTTTAATCAGTCACATATATGCGCCTGTTGTAAGTAGTCCAATACGGGGAGACAGTGCACAATCTGGGTCATGATTCACAAACCTTAAGCTTCTGCTGGGACAGACACTGCCCTTGGGGGTGCCTGCATAAGGCTGTGGCCTCACTGCATGTTTCCTCCACATCAGAGTTATGGAGGGAGGTGACAGGAGACACTTTCTCATGCAAGCTGTGTTCCAAACACAGAGTCACAATTTCCAGTACGCCTCATCACTGTGTGTAGCTCTATATTTCCATATGGCATCATTCTTCTGCCTGAGAGACTTCCTAATGTTTCTTTTGGTGATGAATTCTGTCAGCTTTACATGCCTAATAACACTCTTTTGCCCTCGTTTTTGAAAGATATTTTGTCTTCTCGTTTGCATTGTTCTGACAAAAAACTATGGTATTCACGTATTTGTTTGTCTCTACAGTGTCTTTTCTTCTCTGCCTCCTTTTAAGATTTTCTCTTTATCACTGGTGCTGAACAGCTTGATTATAACGTTCCTTGCTATAGTTTTCCTCATGTTTCTCACGCTTGGGGTTCACTGGGTTTCCTGGATCTGTGGATTTAGTTTCCATCAAATCTGGAAAGCTTTTAGTCATTAATTGCTCAAATTGTTTCCCCTTTCCCCACTAACTCCCCTCCTTCAGTGACTACAATTACATATATATTAGGCCACTTGGAATAGTCCCACAGCTCATGGATTCTTTTCCCATTTTTAAGGTTTTTTTTTCCTCACTCTGTGTTTCATTCTGAATAGTGTCCACTGGTGTTGAGTTAATCAATCTTCTCCTCTGCAATGTCTAATCCACCTAATTAATCCTGTTGAGTATATTTTTATCTCAGACACTGATGAATCAAACATCTCTAGAAGTTTCACCTGGGTCTCTTTTATAACACGGGAAATACACATATAAAAACTGTTTCAATGTTCTGATTAGCTAATGTTAGCATCTGGGTCAATTTCTTGACCAAAAATCTGATTGATTTTTCCCCTCCGTACGGGCCCTGTTTTGGCCCCTCCTCACGTATGGTGATCTTTGGTTGAACATAAAACATTTTGAATTTTACCTTATTGTCCTCTGGGTATCTTCATATTCCTATAGATATTTGAAGCTCTGTTCTGGGGCACAGTTGCTTGGATGCAATTTGATATGCTTGAGTCCTGCATTTCAGATTTGTTTGGGGAGGCAGAGCAGCATTTAGTCCAGGGTTAATTATTCTACGTTACCCAGGTGGATCCTTGTAAGTACTCAATGTCCAATGGACTATGGGATTCCCAGTTTGGCTGGTAGGTATGGGCACATATTTCTGGCCCCTGGTTGGTACTATTTCCTCTCATCCTTTCAAATGGTTCTTTCCCTGCCCCCTGGTGGTTTCCTTACAGACACAGTCTGCTCAGGTCTCAACTGAATAGCACAAGTGGATCCTCTGTAGTTCTTGAGGGTTCTCCTTCTGAGCAGTGATCACCCTTCTTCTACTTTGCCCCACAAATTCTAGTCCCTTTTACCTCCCTGGACGGTCAGTGCTGTCTCCCCAGTGCAGGGAGTCCCCTGGACTCTGCAGGTCCCCTTTCCCACACTGTTGTAGCTGGGGAAATTGTAGGTTCACCTTATTCGCTTTGCATCTTTTAGGAACTACCTTTCGTCACTGCTTAAAGTTCAGAGTCTTGAAAGCTGTGCTTCATATTGTCTGTAGGTGTCGTTTCAGATGGGAGGGTATTGTCAGGCTCTGTTACTTTATCTTAGCTGAAATCTGGAAGATTTTTAAGAATTCACAATTTTCCTCTGTGTCTGATGTGTAAAAGCATATTTTCTGCCATATTTAAAAACTCATATTAAATGAACTACTAACCAGGCAAATACATAGATTTTTACATGTTATCTTCAATGTTGTTCACTATTATAGGATTAAAAACGAACAGCTACCTTTGGGTGACTATTGATAACCATTTCCTTAATAGAGAAAATGTCAGTTCAGTTAAAAAGTCATCATGTAAATAAAACAAACAAATGTTGCCTTTTTAAAATGTCCATTCAATAAATGTTTACTTTGTCATTGTGTATATGAACCAAGAAAGTAATTAAGTGAATTTTCCCCTGTGCTTTGCTATGGAATACAGAGTAAATGTCAAGGTCCTCAAGGAGCAAGGAAGTTTCTCTTCATCTAAAATCCTGTGTTTTATTAATATAACAACACAAACATAAAAATAAAATTGGAAACAATTTTTTATTGAGTACTCGCTATTGAGTGCTTAATTTCTAGGACCATATATAAGGCAGAAATTTTTCCTGCTGTGTTGCCAATATATCTAGTGTCTAGAGCAGTCTTGGCACATAGTAGGTGCTCAATAAATATCTGTTAAACATATGTGTCTGCACGGAGCTAAGTGCTTTACATGCATTGCCTTGTGTCATAACACTGCTGTTTCCTAGGTTCTGTTGGGCTATTTTTCCCTACTTCACAAAAATGTTAATTAAGATGAAAGTCTTAGCCTCGGCTGAAAAAAAAATTCTTCCTTCAAAAGCAGCAAAGAGAATGAGATAAAGGATGTTGTTTAAGAGATCTGGACATAGAGAAGGGGTAACTTTAAAGGCACTAATGAATATTGAATGGACTAAATCTTCCCCGTATTTTCATTTCTTTTGTTTTAGAGGCCATAGAAGTCCATTAACATAGAGCGCCTGTGATGCCGATATAAACTATGAATTTCATTCATACTCATATTAAGACTCATTATTTAAATAACTTTTATTTCTTTGAACTCTAGAGACCAGGTTCTGAAATGCCTTCTGTTTTTTCTCACATTACAGTCATTTCCTACTTTACCCCAACTCAAGGGCCTAAAAGCTCATGGGGAGGGCTGATCTCGCCAGAGCATATCACTGGGGTTGGGAACTCTCAGGACCTAAGCTAGGTCTAGTGTGGTTTTTATGCCTGGAATTGGAAACTGACCTTAGAATTGGTAACTAGAAGAGCTGCAACTGTTCTTAAACTCGAGACATGTATGGCCTAACAGCATCTACAGAATCATCTAGGGCATCATCACAACAATGAATGAGCTTCCACTCCACTGGGGCTACTTAAACCGTGGTGTAGGTGGGAAGACAATAGTCTCCAGTTCTAACTCAGTTTGACGTTCGGAGGGATGACAGACCTCTCGGGATTGAATCATTCCCTGGGTTTCTTAGAGACTTTGAGGTAGAAGAGCATTCATGAGAGAAATGTTGCTAATAAGGCCAAGTGAGTACCCAAGAAATCAACTGGAAAAATAAAAGTATGTGGATGTATTTAGTGAAATTTGTAATACTGGTTGAAAGTGAATACATGTTATTAAGTTAATTCAATGAAGGCGAAACTTTAAGGAAAGATGAGTGAAGAAAGGGATGCCTGGGTGGCGCAGTCGGTTGGGCCTCTGACTCTTGGTTTCAGCTCAAGTCATGATCTCGGGGTCATGAGATCGAGCCCCGCGTCCAGCTCTGTGCTCAGTGTGGAGTCTGCTTGAGATTCTATCTCTCTCTCCCTCCGCGCCTCCCCCACTGCACGTGTGTTCTCTCTCATTCAAATAAGTAAATAAATCCTAAAAAAAGAAGAGCGAGGAAAGATCTTTGAAGGTTGTGGGTTTGGAGTGTAGATGGAACAAAAGAAGCCAAAATAAATAAATAAACAGGAGAATACTGGTGGAACAAAGACCACTAGCATGGTCTTCTCCTGGGCAGTTTCAGTGCAGAAGTGGTGATGTAAACCAGGCTCTAAAAAGTGATGAAACCAAAAGTACAGGAAACAAAAGCAAAAACAGACAAGCAGGACCACATCAAACTAAAAAGCTTCCTTTCCTTCTGGCAGAGGAAATAGCCAACAGACTGAAAAGGCAACCTACAGAATGGGAGAAAATATTTAAAGGTGTTAATTTCCAAAATACATAAGGAGCTCATACAATTCAGTTAAAAAAAAAAAAGGGACAAAGTACTTGCATTGACATTTCTTTAAATAAGACATAGGAATGGCCAACAGGTATATAAAAAGGTGCTCAATATCACTAATCAAGGAAATATAAATCAAAACCATAATGAGATATCACCTCACCCCTGTTAGAATGGCTATTCTCAAAGAAAAAAAAGGATAACCAGTATTGGCAAGGATGTAGAGAAATCAAATGCCTATATGCTGTTGGTATGAATGTAAATTGGTGTAGCCCCTATGTAAAACAGTATGGAGATTCCTTAAAATATTAAAAATAGAATTACCATATGACCTAGGAATCCCACTCCTGGGTATATATCCAAAAGAACTAAAATCAGGATCTAGGAGAGATATCTGCACTCATTTTTATTGCAGCATTTTTTTTTTTTTTTTTTTTTTTTTAGGAGGGACAGGCAGGGGAGGGGGTGAGGCAGAGGGAGAGGGAAAGAAAGAACTCCAAGCAGGTGTCACGCCCAGTGCAGTGCCCAACGTGGGACTTGATCTCACAAGCCTGAGATTATGAACTGAGCCAAAATCAAGAGTCCGACACTTAACTGACCGAGCCACCCAGGCACTCCTTTTGCAGAACTATTCACAATAGCCAACACATGCAAACTACTTAAATGTACAACAGACAGCTGGATAAGGAAAATATGGTAGATTCTTACAATGGAATAATATTTACCATTGGAAAAGAAGGAATTTGCAACATTTGCGACAACATGGATAGACCTGGAAGACACTCTACTAAGTCAAAGAGGTCAGGTACAGAGGAGAAAAAGCACAAGACTCCATATATATGAAGTATGCGAAAGAGTCAAGCAGAAATCAGAATGGTGGTTGCCAGAGGCTAGGGAGTGGGGGGAGTTGTTCAATAGGTATAAAGTTTCAGTTACACAATATGAACAAGTTCTAGTGATCTACTATACAACATGGTGCCTATAGTTAACAATAGAGAGGTGTGCACTTAAAAATTTGTTAAGATGTTATATCTCATTTTAGGTGTTCTTATCACCAAAAAATGAATAGATAAATAAAAGGGACCCAAAGTTTTGGAGGTGATGGATATGTTTATTACCTTCATTTTGGTGATGATGTCGTGGGTGTATGCATATGTTCAAACTCATCAAATTGTGTCTATTAAAAATAGGCAGTTTTTTATATCAACTATGTTTAAATAAAATTGTACCCAAAATGTGATTCAGAAACTCTCCAGAGAAATTGGGCTTTCATGGGAATTAACAATAGGGTGTGGATAAAAGAAGACATCTTTTGGTAAGGGAAGTTTGAAGAAAAAACAAAATAGTGATAGAGAACCTAAATCTCCCCACTATGTGGAAATTATCTTGTTTTAGAGGTAAAGTTTTATAAAAGTAGCAGTTACATGATACCAAAGTTCATTAAAATTTACCAAGAGCCAGATCTAAAGGATATTCACTCCTAGAACAGCACATCGTTGAGTCACATAACACATTTGGGTTATAAGAAAAATTATCATATAGGTTTATAACTTTTTCCTAAAGAGCCTAAATTAATAATTAATTCAGCTTAATTAAATGTAGTTTATTAAATGATTTAAAAGGATAAAAGCATATAAAGGCTCTTGAGGGGTGAAACAGTGTGAAAACTGAAATCAGAAAACACATACAGTTTTATTAATTCCGTCAATAAATAATTTACTTAACATTGTGCCATAGCATTAGTTGGGATTATACAAGCTAGATTTGAGGAAGTGGAAAAGTTTAGAATGAATAGTGAATTCAGTAAATATGGATTTTGTCCTAATTTTACTAATACGAGAAGATGCAAAAGAGATTGGACAGATGTGGAGAATGGAGATGGATGAGTTTCTAGGCAATGGAAGACATTTTCTACAGAGTAGATCTGATCGCTAGAATCCAATGACTTAAGATTCAAACTGACCATACCAGCCACATGAAATGGAAACATGGACTCAGGACTACATGTAGACTACACAGGCTCAGGCATCGAAACTTCTTTGTCAACCTCCTCTCCTGTAGAGGTAAAAACTAGAGAAGACCAGCATCTACCCAGACACAAAATGGTGGTCCTGTGCGTTCTCATGTATGCAACAGAATGGTGCTAGGCATGAGGGTGAGGAGCAGAAACGCAATGGGATTTGAAAGGTCTGACCATGACATTGAAGGCTCCCGGGTTCTCCTAGATGAGGCCTCAACGAAGGCCTGTTAGGTCAACCTAGATGAGAAGAGAAAACCTATAAAGGAGCAATAGGTCTACCTTCCTTTAATGGCCAGCTGCTCTAATCTCCACTTCTCAAGAGTGTATAATGCTATTACTTGTGATCCAATGATAATCAGCTTATACTTTTGTTCTTGTACTTTATATATTCTATTACGATATCTCTTCAAGGGTCTGTGTTCCTCCTAGGCTGTGAATTTCTGAAGGAAGGGCCTAGGTCCTCAGTTATCATTTTATCTGTGAGCAAAATGTCTGATATACAACTGGAACTGGTAAATGTTGATGAATAAATGACCCAAGATCCTGGTATCAAGCTTCCTGGAATGAAATGGCCAAACTGTTGGTCACAAAATAATTTCTCTCAAAGAAGGTATTTCTTGGTTACTAGTGAATGTGAGAAAACTTCCAGAGGACTTCAAAAAAAATCAGCAGTTCTATGAAATGTCTCCATCATAGTGTTATTCTTAGAATTCAGTAGGCTCATCAATTGTAATAGAAATGTGCAATCCTTACTTGAAAGCTGTTAAAGGTTTATCTAGGTGATGTTTCTTTTGCTTAAATTTTCTTTGTTTTGCTTTTTTTCCTTCTAATCAGTGCCTCTCTGATTTTATACATATATATAAAGTATATATTTATTTATTATATAATTATATGTTTTGTACATAATTATACATATAATATATATTAATGTATTATATAATGCATAGATATATAAAATATATAAATATAAAAAATTATATATAGAAAGAATCTAATGGCCATCTATATTTCTAGTTGTATAAGGGAAAATAATAATTGTCATTGTTTTTAAATCAATCTGTACATATACAAATTGAAATGGGTAAAATATTTGTCAAGTTTATTTGAAAAACAGCACTGTTTTTCAAATTTTCTCTTCTTCAGAGGCAAGCACTTTTAAGTCCTTTTTCTGACTTATATATCCATATCTCCATTAACTTTCTAATATTATTATTTCTTAAGTTTTCGGTTACAGGCATCATCAACAAATTTCCCATAGTGGAAGCTGAGGATTTCGTTCCATTTCCCCATCTGCCATTGTGCACAGACACTTCTCCCATCTTCCCCCCGTGTGCCCCATAGAGCTAAACTTCAATGTTCAGTAGAACAATATCACAACGTACATGCGTCACACCATGACTTTTTTTTAACATCAATATACAACATTTTGTTTTCTCTAAATGAATGGCTTGTCTTTTATGTCACTGTTGTTTATTTGTTCAGCTGCCTATGTACTTAAAATGAATCCAACCGAAAACTTCCCTTGATTGATACAAACTTCTCTCAATAAATCAAACACAGGAAATAATACATCAATTTCATCCAGTGAAGAAATCTCTTTTGGTGCCTTCCATCCTGCCCTAGCCTGGCCCATTTACACAGTTATCATCCTGGACCTTCCCTTCATCTCCATGCTGGGGATTTCTTTGTCCTTCTTTACGTGGGTTCCCTCTTTCTAGACCTGCTGCTTTCTTCATTTTCCTACTTTATTTCCTTCTCTGGTAGAAAATGTCTTTCCAGAGAGAAAGAGAGAGGGGGAGGCAGTTTATTGAGACCTTGCATATCTGATACGTTTTTATTCCACTCTCAAACTTAGCTTTAAGGCTGGCTATAGAAGTAGAGAATTCTAGGTTGGAAATAATTTTCCCTTAGGGTTTTGAGCTGGTGCTTCATTATCTCCTGCCTCCCAGGTGTTGCTGTTGAAAAGTGTGAAACATTCTGAATTTTTATTTTTGTGTGTGTGTGTGAAATGTGCCTTCACTTCTTCCCAGAAAGTGTCTCTTTTCTTGGTTCCTAGTGTTCTAAAATTCTGTTGTGATATGTCTTGATATACATCTATTTTTAGACATTTTCAGAACCTTTAGTGGGACCTTTCAATCCAGAAACTTACATTGTTCAGTTCTAGGCAATTCTATTGAAAACTTTTTCATGCTTTTCTTGGTTTTTAAAAAATTTTTCTTGTTGCGTTTTGTTTTTTTTTAAACCCTTCAGATGTTAAGATCTACATCGGCTGCCTAGGTTTCTTATTTAAATCTATTTCTCTTCCAGTTTCTCATTTCTTTATGTTTTGCTTTTACTTTCTGGAAAGATTCCTCAATTTAATCATACAGGTCTCTAACAAGTGGTTGGTCCATTCATGTTATTATACTTGGGCTCAGTCGTTAAGCATCTGCCTTCGGCTCAGGTCATGATCCCAGGGTCCTGGGATCGAACCCCGCATCGGGCTCTCTGCTCCACAGGAAGCCTGCTTCTCCCTCTCCCACGCCCCCTGCTTGTGTTCCCTCTCTCGCTGTGTCTCTCTCTGTCAAATAAATAAATAAAAATCTTTAAAAAAAATAAATAAATTTCTAAGACCTACTTTTTTGTTCTCTGAATATTCCTTTCAATTATCATCCAGTATTTATTTTATGTGAAATCTTTTTTTCTCTCTCTCTCCATGATGTTAATGTTATGTTTTCTTCTCTTTGCATAGTTCCTATTTTATGATGATTTTCAGTTTGTTTTAGAGTCTGTCTTTCATGGTATAGGCTTTTGAACATATCAAGCTCCCCAGCAGGCTTCTTCTGTTTGAGCGGGGGTTCAGATTGCTGGTCAGACTCCTGGGGAATAGAGCTGTTAGCTGTACCCTTCTAGGAGAGTCACTGGGTGTGTCCTCGCAGAACTCCCAAAGAAGGCTCTCTCAAGCTCCAGCTTTTGAGTCTGAACATGTGCTTGCCCCTGTTCTGAAAACTGTAGGGGGAGAGGATGGGAGCAAGGTGAAGGGGAGAGGCTCAAAATTTGGTAAGTACAATTTCACTTACTCCCCCTGCCAACTTTCAATACCCACTTTAACGCTCTTCCTTGTGCTCCTGAGTTAAGAGACTCTCATTTTATCACCTCCGGATAATACACCTCTAGTCTTTGCCAGTGTTGGGAGAAGCAGTCTGTCTAGCTGTATGGGTAAGGTCAGGGATTTGGGGGTCGACTGTTATTTAAACAGATTTGCAAACAATCTCCTGTCCGTATAGCTAGACTTCATGCCCCACATCCCCACTGCTACAAACCTCTGCAAGACTTTCCTCATAAATTAGCCTATGCTTTTTTCTTCTCCTACTGATTAGAACTTATTTTCTTAGATATATGTTATTTAGCACTTTGTCTATGTACCATATTTTATCAGTTCTAAGACTGCTCAGTTCTAAGATTTTTCACACTTTAATGCCTCTGCGTTTACTCTCTCTTAAATTGGGATGACTTACATTTGATAGTACACGGTAGTTTAATTAGAAGGCACTGTTGCTTTCTTCAATGGTACATGAAGTAATTCTGAGTTGATGGCCACTCAAACATGGTGAAATACAGTTCTTTATTTACCCACTCTCTAAGTTGATGGAGTTATCCCTTTTAAAAAGTCTCACTGCCGGGGCGCCTGGGTGGCTCAGTTGGTTAAGCGACTGCCTTCAGCTCAGGTCATGATCCTGGAGTCCCAGGATCGAGTCCCGCATCGGGCTCCCTGCTCAGCAGGGAGTCTGCTTCTCCCTCTGACCCTCTTCCCTCTCGTGCTCTCTGTCTCTCATTCTCTCTCTCTCAAATAAATAAATAAAATCTTTAAAAAAAAAAGTCTCATTGCCATTTTGGCGAGGGGGCAGATATTAATGCAAGAGTTCAATTTACCTTCTTTACTTGGATGTCAGTTCATTTTTCTAAAAGAAATTAGAAACCTCAGAGCAAAGGAGTACAAACCAGAGTAAGAGTGAACCTGAAATGCCCCTGGCCTTGGTACCTACCATCTGCTGAAGGCTCTGAGCAAGAGTATTGTAAGTTGTACCAAGCATAATCATAACCCACAAGCATAGTCATATCCCACACCAGGTGTTAAAACCTGGTTCTCAGAAGCACCAATGCCAACACAATCATTCTAGTTCTATACAAAATGAGAGAAGGGAAGATCACTGTTATCTCTCTTCAGGCTCTAGGATGCAATAATTTCCAGGACTGTATTTCTCTGTCCTCTGCCTGGAGTCCTTTTCCAAGAAGGTTGAAAGACCAGTTTTCCACCGTGGAGATGAGTTTTTGCTTCCTAGTGTTCCCCATCTCTGCCTTCACCAAGAATTTGTGCCGTCAGATAATCCTAGGTGACCTTTTTTCCCACATCACCTTTAATTCCCATTTCACATGAATGAGTTGATTTCATAGCCACAAACTCCTGGCAATGTTAATTTCTTCCCACTGAGACATGTTGTGAAGCCAAATTGAAGGGAGGGTGGCACAAGTGGCAGGGTAATGAGAGGAAGCCTAGAGCAAAGTGTCCAACAAATCTGGAAAGAACAAAGCCATGATGTCGGGATGGAATGGAACAAATCAATGTCAACTGTAAGGCTGTGTAGACCACACTGATGAGTCAAAAACTATGGCAAAGAGCTGTCTGCGAAAGTTTACGGAACTGACAGATTAATGTTTTAAACAACCTCAGTGTCATTCTGGGTCACCTAGCAAGACAGCAGATGACAGGAATCAGCAGCACCCTGAAGCAGAATCATAGGCACCTTTCCAGAACGGTTTCAATAAAATAAAAATATAAAGAAACACCTCTTTCTGACCAACTCCTTCAATCTCTAGAAGTCTATCGGCTTTGTTCTGACATTTTATTTTACCAAATGCTTTGTTATCCAAATAAAGCATGTTTACCACAGTTTACTTAATTCATCTACATGAGAGGGCTCCATGGAATAAAGAAGGCCATAGTTCTTGGTAGTTTAAAATGATGTACAAATCCATTGGGTTTTATAAAAAAATTAGTGATACTATTATATTGGTGACTGTTAACTATATCATGATAAGCTCTAGAACTTTTTTTTTTTTTGAGAGAGAGAGAGAGAGAGAGAGAGCATGTACCAATGAGCGGGGAGGGGAGGGAAGAGGGAGAAAATCTTAAGTAGGCTCCACACTCAGCATGGAGCCTGACACAGGGCTCCATTTCATGACCCTGAGATCATGACCGGAGCCGAAATCAAGTCAGATGCTTAACCAACCAAGTGAGCCACCAGGGACCCCCCAGAACTTTTTTAATGCCCGGTACATAACCCAGAGCTACAGAATAAGAATTTATAGGTAATGGGACCCTGACACGTACATTTTGAAAAGTTTCTACTAATGATTTTTATGCCCATATCTTGCTTGGGAATGACCATTTTATGATAGTAGCACATAAAAACAGCACTCAATATTTTAAGTATTTACTTACCATGTATCATACTCTAGTACGTGCTTTACATGCATTAATTTTTCATTCCTCACCCCGATCCAATAAAGCATTTTTTCATCTGAGACATCTGAACCTTAAAGATATTAAGTAGCTTCCCCAAAGATTAGATGGGAGTAGAACTCAAAGGCTAGCTATAACTGTTCAGAACTCCATTGCCTCAAAAATCTGGGATTCTTTGTTTTCACTGTTTTAATGGAGGCTATAGAATCAGGAACGACACAAACTTCCTTAATGAGAAATGACTACAGCTTACCATTTTATGCTCTCTCTTTTTAGTTTTCCTTGCCTTCCTAAAAATAAAATACTGGAATTATGATGTCCAACCATTGGAAGAATTATACTCATTGTATTGTTCAAGTTTGTACTACAGCTGAAATATTTCCTTCTAATAATGTTCCTTAACTTTAAGAGAGCCACTGTGAAACTCAGATATACACAGTGCGGGCAACGAGGACGGTGAAAAGTTATGTTCTAATGTCCTTGCCTATGTTTACACCACAGTGAAGAAAGCAGCCTTCCAGTACTTAAAGGGTGAAAGAGGAAGTACCAAAACTCGAGGCTCTGCCAAGATCAATGACTTGCATTCCCTCAAATGGACTTTGCATGTGCTTGCTCTGTGCCCGTTGCTCCAAATATCCATTTCCTCCTCCCCACTCTTCCCCTGTTCTTAAGTGTAGGAAAAATGCTTTTGTTTTATGGTGTTGGATTTCAACATTGATTTATTTAATTACCATCTGTTCTGTATGAGTACATTGCTGGCCGCAAGCTCACTCCCGGCACACAACAAGAAATGACCCCCACTCTCATAAAACAACCATGCTTTATTGAATTCACCTAATTACATGTTTGTCTTCTCTCTTAGAACATACATGTCTTGATGGCAGAGGCCATGCATTTACATTATCACCTTCCTCTAACCTAATATGTAGTACGTTCAATAAATGATGACTGGACGGACGGATGGATGACTTAATGTATGACCTCAAAAAATACAGTTTGGGTCAATATGAGAAAGTGTACAGACATACAGCCAACTCACTCAGGCATCTGACAAAGGGTAAAAGATGAGTTTAAGCGACTTGTGTGGTACTTCCAATGCAAAATTTCTATAAGATTTTTCCATGAGTTGTGCTTGTGCTCTCTCTCATTATTATATGTCTTTTGTATAACTAACTTGAATTATAGAATAAGATTTATAGTAATAATTCTATTTAGAATAGAAATGTTTGGGCCAATATTTATCCTTTCTCACTCAATGCTTTTGTGGAAATTTAAATAGCTAAATATTCATACCAGTGGAATAATTCTATATGAGCTCATCACCATACACCATCAGTATTTTAACTGACCTATTGTTAGTATTTTACATCATTGGCTTATCCTTTCTTCCTGAAACAAATTTGTCTTACGGTTTCAGTACACCCCTCTCCTGCCTTCCTTCCCACCTCTCTGGTTGCCCTTATTCTCTATGGAGAATACTCTCTTAAGCTACTATTCTCATTGGGATTTGTAAAGATTTCTACTTTCTTAGACTTTCTCTAAATAATCTCATCAATCCCCACAGCTTCAATAACCAATAATGGTATATATACAAATGGCCACTGACATCCACTCTGGAAAACACAGAGGTTCATGTCCAAAACCAACATCAAAGACAACCTGTAAGGCTATTCTCACTCTGTTGTTTTCCTATCTCAGTCAGTAGTACTATCATTTAGACACCATATGTCTTTTTAATTCTCATTCTCTCATGAATGTTTAGCAGAGTTTTTTAAAGACTATTCATCATATGGTTAACATCATTGCTCTGATGGGCAATAAAACGGTAGTCTGTGTAAAAAAAAAATAATACTATCATTTACCCAAGTTACCTAATTCCCAAATGTATTTATAATTCTGCACTTTGTCCTCTCCAGACATATACAATAAGTCATTAAATACCACTGTGATACTGTAATTTATAATAAGAAATATATATTTGTTTTTCAACCCCATTTCTGTCACAGAGCTCCTAAAACTCTTGACATTACCTAAGTGGTAAGAATGACATGGTGTCTTTTGTTATGTTAATGAAATTTCGACTTTTGAATCAAGCCAAAAGATGAGAGTTGGTTGCCAGGAGAATCAACAATGTAATTGGAGGGTTGGAACTTTCAGTCCCATACCGTGGGGCCTCCAGAAAGGGAAGAGGAGTTGGAGATTGAGTTTAATCATCAATGGTCAATGACTTGATCAATTGTGCCTAGGTAATGAAGTCTACATAAAAATCACAAATGATGGGGTTCAAAGAGCTTCCAGGTTGATGAACATGTGGAAATTTGGGGAGAGTGATGCACTCAAAAGAACATGGAAGCTCTGAGCCCTTTCCCCATACCTTGCCCTCTGCTGGTCATTAGTTATATCTTTTTATAATCAACCAGTAATCTAGTAAGTAAAATGCTTCTCTGAGTTCTGTGAGCAGCTCCAGGAAAATAACTGAACCCAATCTATAGCTGGTCAGTTGGTTAGAAGCAAAGCTGACAACTCAGTGTGTGTCTGAAGTGCATGTGGCTGGGGGAGAAGGGGCAATCTTGCAGGACTGAGTCCTTAACTTGTGGGATTTGATGCTATCTCCAGGTAGAGAGTGTCGGAATTGTAGGACACCCAGGTGGTAGCAGATAACTGCTTGGTGTGGGAGGAAAACCCACACTGGAATTGAGAGTAGAGTTGTAACCACCAATTCTACCTCTCCAATCCATACATTATCTCCACTGTCACTACTCCAATTCTAACTACCAGTATCTCTTGTCTGGAGACCTGAACTCATTCTCCTAATTAGAGTGTCTGTCCCTGTTCATACCTACTTTCAGTTCGTTCTCCATAATATAGGCCAAAAGTCATCCTTAAAAAAATTAATACATGTGATTCTGTTATTCATGTACTTAAGAATCTTTCAGTGACTCCTTATTTCCTAAGAATAAAAATTAATAGTTCTTAACATTTAACCTTTCAGTGGGTCAACATTCTATAACACTAAAGGAAACATTTATTGCCACGAGCATCATGGTATCTCCATTAAGTCTTGATATTAATATGAGGAATTGAATGTGTTGAGATAATCTGATTGGTGGTCTCTATTCATATTTTTTTGTTTACACAAATACAGACTTTTGCAAGTTAAAACAATATTATTAATTTGAAATTACAGACATAACCTAAATTAATTAACAAAAACTGAATCCTCTCACCACATTTTCTTCCAAACTTTACTAGTGTTTAATTACAATTAAACAATTTGTATGCTAATTACCACCTACTTACTTACATGTTCAAAGACATTATTCCTTTTGCTTGGCCACCAAGAAAAGACTGTAGTACTTTACTGAGCAAGAAAGAACACTCTGATTCTGAGAAAAGCTTCAGGAGATACTTGCTTTCTATTGGCTTAGCTCCCAAAGTTTTCTTGCCAATCTATAAAATTTACATGAAAAAAACCCTCAATTATAAAATTGGCATTTTCATATACTGTTATAACATTTGCATAGTAGAATAATCAATTTTGCCATGATTTACCATCTTCCTAACATAAAATTCTCTAGTGAATTTTACTGGTAGCTCTTTGACCTGAGAGCCTATCAGTATTTCAGGACTAGGAGATGTCTAAGTCTCTTCAGTGGCCCCAACATTCCAGGGAGTTCTCTCATTATATCCCTAGAAATACAAACTGGCCCCAAGTAGTCTGATGACACTGCTGCTTAATATCTCTTCAGTACTATGATATCAGATTTCTGTGGTACATAAATAAAATGCAAAAGGAATACTGGCTTCTCACTAACAGCGACCATAGATGGGGATTGAGCCATCAGTACTATTTGCCTGCCAGCAAACCACAAGTCTCAATTATTTTGGAGTTACTATTTTTATGATGTTAAATTCTAAAGCAAAAACAGTGCTACCTTTTTCATCCAAATCTCTAATACCTCCCACAGAGTAGGTGCCAAATAAGTATTTAGGGAATGAATGAATAAAGTAACAGTAGGACAGCCGATATATATAGGCAAAGCATTCTGCAAGATGCTGGATGACAAAGACAGGAAAGACATGGATACAAAATTAGTTCAGGTATGGATCCTGTGACGGTTAACTTTATGTGTCAAACTGACCGGACTAAGGGATGCCCAGATCACTGGTAAATATTATTTCTCAGGATGTCTATAAAGGTGTTTCTGGAGGAGTTCGGCATTTGAATCTCAGGAGACTAAGAAGATCACGCTTACCAATGCTGTGGGCATCATGCAATTAATTGATAGCTTGAATAGAAAAAAGGTGGAGGAAGGGCAAATTTTTTCTCTTTGTAGGAGCTAGGACACCCATCTTCTCTTGCCCCCACACACTGGAGCTCCTGGTTGTCTAGACATTTGGACTTGGACCAGAACTTTACACCATGGACTCCCCTCATTCTCAGGTCTTTGAGTTTGGACTGCAACTACACCATCGGCTTTCATGGACCTCCACCTTTGCAGACGGCAGATTGGAGGACTTCTGAGCTCCTATAATCACTGCATTCTGACCTCATAATAAGTCTCTTTCTACATAGTTCTATATATCCTATTGCTTCTGTTTCTCTGGAGAACCCTAATAGAGACCTTGCTGATAGCTTTAAGTCTAACAAAAGAGTTGAAATCTGTGCATACAGAATACAAAGTAAAATGCTAAATTGTGATGAGATGGATATGAATGAATTTCAAAGGCAACACCTGGTTAGGGAAGATGGGAGAGGGTGGGGAGAAGGAATTCAAGGATAATGGTACACGCATAAGGTGGCACCTGAGGGGGACAATGAGACATTACTATTTGACCACGTGAAAGGGCAGAGGAAAAGCATTACAAATGGAAGAAATAGCATGATTTAAAGCACAGAATTAGACAAACATTGACTGTGTGTGTAAGTGTTTCAGGGAGTAATTAGAGTGCAGTTTGACTGGAATGTAGGACCAGATAGAATACCAGGCAAATTACATTGGAAGTTTTGACTTCTGCAACAGGTTAATATTCAACAATGATCCTGATTTTCCTCATTCATTAAATGTGATGCACCACTTCATCTCTTTCCATACGAAACCCTCTGAAATGTTATTAAACTCTTTTGATAAGAAAATAATTAATACTATTTAACTGTTTTTGACATCTGAAGGTCTTTAGTGTTAACATGGATCCTATACGACATTACAAGGATATTGCCCTGCTAGGATGTTAGTTTGCCTGTCCCTAAATGTCCCTGACTATTGCAGAGCGTTTTTCATAATTAGGTGGACACAGTAAGGTCCTCTGGCACTGTGGACACACACAGCTATTGGCTCCTACAACCAAAGAAATAGTCTCATTTCTCTTTTGCTTCATTTATATTGTTGACATTTCTTTTGGTGATTATTTTTTTGTGTGTACCTTTCAGACCTCCTGTTCCTCATTCCCTCCAGAGTGGTTTTTAATTGCTAATGCCACATCTCCCACTGATTGAGGGGCTTGAGGTTACCAGAGGGCTGACATCAGGTAAGAGGGAGTTATTATTATAATTGTACTACCATATAATAGCATAATGGTCTTACTCTTTGTATAATAACAGTTGTATTGTTACTCTGTTTTATCTTCAAATGGCCCAGTGAAGAATATAGGATATGAAATATAATCCTTTTGTGTAAAGAGGAGGGAACTAGCTATCAGAGAGGTTAAGTGAATAATTCAAGATTACTCAGCTAGTGCTAAAACAGAGATAATAACACAGTGACAAGTAGCCCAGTGGTCTTCCCTATTCTTGGTAAGTTACATAATATGCATCTGTATGTCAACTCTTTTGTTTCACATTTCTTCACTGCTTAGGTAGTGACATACTCAAAACATGAACATTCTTATATTAACTTGTTGCAATCCAAATGGCACACAACAGGATCTGATTCTACTGATTTCTTACAATACTATGCATTCAATTAAAAAGATAACCTCTTTACTAAAGTGGCTTCATGACTTAAACATTTCAGTGCGGTCCATTCCCAGATCAACTTCAAAAGACTGAATTTAAATCTATCTTCAAGCTGTGAAAATTTAGTTTCTTTTCCTTTTATTTTTTTCTTTCCTTTTTGAAATTTCTCTGCTGGGAATAAATTAAGTTCAGTCTAACAAGGAAGCTATCCATATTTGCATCCTGATAATCAAGCCAGAACTTGTAGGAACATAGCACTGATGAATGTACCACTGTTGAGATAGTTTATATACACTGGAGCAAAATGAACTGTGACCAATAAATCCCTTCCATGGTCATCATCCTTCCACATCTCCCCAATATGGGGAAGTGTCTTAATGGATGTGCATTATCAAGTTTGCAGGCTTATTTTCAGTCATAAAGAACAGTGTACCAGATGCTCCTGGTACACTGAATTTGTCACACTGTAGACAAGCTAATATCATTATGTGAGACCACAGGGGAAAAAATAAAAGATTCACATTTAATCCATATTAACTACCAGGAGACCCATCAAGGCAGTTGGGCTAGCTCATGATATAGCAGCTTCTAGCAAATTAGCAGCCCATAACAACTTAGTTATAATGAGCTGCAAGATCTTATACCATAAGCTCAACTCCATTAAAGTGAATTCAAGTACATGAATTCATGTACAGAGTATAACCTTAACATCTGTCTGTGCTTAGCCAATATTTTGTTTATGTCTTTTTAGGAACAGCCAAATTATCCTTGTGTCCCCTGAAACTGGGGACTGTAATTTCCATCAGCTGCAGTTTTTACCTGATAGAGAGGGCAGAGCTAATGAATACCAGCCTCCCTGGCTGCAGAGCCAGGCAGCAAGCTGCTATGACTCCAGCTGCTGTTTCGTACATATTAGGCCAATTTTCGCCCACTTTTCCCTTGTTATTCAAGTGGGAAAAGCAAGAGTCCAGTCAGAAATTAAATCGTCAACAAGACATGTGTATTTAATAAATACTGTAGAACTTGTATTTAGTTAAGAAAAATTAACTCTATCTTACTTAAAGGAAGCATGGAGAACCTTCCTATTTTGAGAAACTTAGGCCATTGTTTTCCTAGAAAAGCAATGTCTTCCTTCTCTTCCCACAGTACAGTGAATACCCTTTAGGGATCTAGGAAATACTACTAACAATATTAATAATATCAGTATTTTAATGACTATTATTTCTGTTCTACAGATGAGGAAAAAGAATAGATTGCCTGTAGTTAGCTGGTTGCTAAGTTAAGGGAACAGACATTCAAAACTATTGTTAGGTAATGTCCATTAAGTTTTATGTACAGGATAAATACATACTTAAATGAATAATCTAACTTCTCTATTCTTGTTCGGTCTTAATTATGTACTTATTTACACAAATTACATTGAATTTCCATTAGTATAACCTAAGATTACATTAGCTTTCGTAATTTTGTCAAATAGTTTCCGTATTTGAAATTTAAATTCAACTAAACCTTTAGTGCTTTTGTCCTAAACTGCTGCAAAACCTGACTCCCATACATGATAGATCTGTGTTTGATACCTTTGAGCCCACAGACAAGGGTAGACATGTCTCCCAAATTTTCAACTTTTTGTTTTATCTCATATTTTTTCAGGATTTTAGACTTTTTTTGAAATCTCATTCTGTACCAAATGTATGCCTATTTTATTAGCCTCGAAAACCTGAAAATTCTATAAGCTTGCTCTGAAGACATTAGCCCAGCCCAATTCTTTGATTATAGTTTTGAAAAGAAAGTACATAGCTCAGTGCTTTTCCACCAGTGAATCCAAAGGGATATATAAGCACATGCCTGGAACATGTCATTGGCATACAAAGATCAACATAAGCCTCGGATTGTCTTCTAGTACCTAGATGCAGTGCACTGTGATGTCAACACTGTCTTATTGGCCCCCTATCTGCAAGAATGCCTGGAGGTAATTATTTGCTCATTCACAAATTGGGAACAATTATTCGTGACTGCATGATCGTCTTTATCAGTGACCTCAAATCTGGTTATAATCAAGATGTGGGGGGGCGTCCTACAAGGTCAGATGGCTGAGCTAGGAACAAATGTTCCTATTTCTCATATCTCAGCTTTTGAATTTGAATGATTTAGTTAACTTCCTGACACTGCTGAGCTGTGCAGCTCAGCCACGGCAACACTTCTCCGCAGAGGGGTGCACAAGGCAATTCCCCAGGGTAGGGGAACCCTAGTACAGGTGTGAACTTATATTTTAAATTATTGTTCTCACCTTTCTCACCTCTATGAGATTTTTATCATATTTTCTAACAGATAAATTTTGGTACAGTTGTACATTTATATCACGTACAAATAAAAGGACACATAATGGATGTTCTTGCTCAAAAGTCTAACTGATTAGAGGAGTGAAATTAGCAAAGGCTGGAGACCCCTGGGTGAGAGACACACACAGGCTAGGACAGGGACCCAGATGAGCGCCCACCTTAGCTAATCTCTGCTCCCCAGATAAAAGTTGTACTCTTACCTTGGCACTAGGAAGCCCCTATAGGACAGATAATAAAATCCTATTCATTTGGAAGGGATCACAGAGTTGAGGCCTTTAATTTTGCAGGTAGGAAACTCAGGTGCAGGGGGATTAATAAGTAGAGGCAGCAGCTTTACAGCCCTTCAGGGACCCACCAGGGAAAGGAAAGAAAATGAAATAAAATTAATTCCAGAGTTGGAGCTGATTCCACTCTATTGCTCTTTCTCAAAATATATGCCAATAAAGAAATAAACAACCAAAAGCCAAAAGCAACAAGAGAAAAAGAAAAGAAAAAGAAAGAGTTGGGGGTGGCAGTCACCCAACACCACCTTTGGCAGTGCACTCAGGCTGACCGGCTTTCGATGACCCCACCACGCACTGCGCAGCAGCACTGGGCTTGGATTTTCTGCCCGTAGGCTGCATGGTTCAGGGTGACACAGTCACCTCCTCACTCGAAACCCCTTTAGAATTCTGCCTTCAAAAGCCGGGAAGTACCACATTGTTCTAAGATGAATAACGCATTACCAAAAATAACTAAACACTTACAGCCCAGGAATACCCACTCATCAGCTGATTTCTCGAGCCAGAGAAATGGTGTTCCACAGATGGAAGAGGAAGTTACCATACAAAGTTACACTTCGCGAATGACATCCCATCACACCTGTGCCACAGTGATGAGGGTCACTCTTCTTTTTTTTTTTTAAAGATTTTATTTTATTTATTTGAAACAGAGAACGAGATAGAGAGAGCATGAGAAGGGGCAGGGCCAGAGGGAGAAGCAGACTCCCTGCTGAGCAGGGAGCCCGATGCGGGACTCGATCCCAGGCCCCTGAGATCAGACCTGAGCCGAAGGCAGTCGCTTAACCAACTGAGCCACCCAGGCGCCCCGAGGGTCACTCTTCTGATGGAGAGAAAGTTATGCACAAATTATGCCCACGTTTTCTTAGAATCCTACAACTGGAGTGCACTGGGGCCGGCATATAAAACTCAGCGAGGCCCATATTTTTTCCCACTGCCCCACAGCTAAGAAGCCTCTTTCACACCCGGTTAAATACACTAAGAATTCTGTCTCCACTGAAAGCACATATTCTCAAAGTCACCTCAAAACATCAACATCCCCTGTAGAGAAAGATGGTAAGAAAGTTGTTGGCCTGGCTTCCTTTTAAAAATGAGAGTAAAGAGAAAGGTCTCACGGAGCACTGCCCAGGATAAACTTGTCGGGTCTCATGGGATGGGCAGAACCTCTGCGTCACCATAAGGGACTCTACTCCTACACTGTAGTTCTTTTGAAAGGAGGAGTGAGAGTAATAACAGTCATTGATTGATCCTCTGGCCCCGACTAGAATGGCAGCCCCATGAAGGCAGTGGATTTGCAGCTCCTTACTCCTAGACTTGAGGACAGGGACTGGCAAGTAGGGGAAGCTCCGGCAATAGTGCTGTATTAATAACTATGTTATGCCATTTAATTTAAAACATCCTTAGGAGATGCTCTGGAAATATCAGCATCCACAGACTTACTGCATGGAGCCACAAGGCTGCACCATCAACTGAGCCACATAACAGCTGCAAATGAGAGCCGTGAGGGGGGAAGGAAGAAGGGGACTGAGGAATCAGCAGATCAGGCTAACAGTCCTTTCCCCTCCATCTGCCTGCCCCCGTCATGTGCATGCACAAATACAGCATGGCAGAGAGTAGGCCTGGAATAATACAGGACTGAGATCAACCAGATACCACTGACCCTTCCAATCTCTTATCATTTTGAACCCACATGAGTTTCCACTGTGGCAGATGGGACTCCCCCAGTCTCTATCCTAACCCCCAGTTCCGGGCAGAGAATGCTGGGCTCTACCTTGAACTTGTCTTCACACCCCCCTCACTCACAACCGGTTTGCGTCTGTAAGATCAGACAGGGGGTTCTCAAATGCCCCTGCGTCCAGCAGTCTCCTAGGGGCCCTCTTAGAATTGCAGATGTGCAACCCAGCCTCTGAGACTGTGAGTCAGGAAGCTGCGTTTATAACATGTGCTCAAGCTGATTCTGATAGAGGTACTCCTAGCACTCCATTACCAATCCCTGAGCTCCGGGTCCTGCAGGATTCTAAACAGGAACATGCTGATTAGCAGGTCCATCTGTTTACAGTAAAAGGGAGAACAGCTTGGAGCACCTGGCTAGAGGTGAATAGTAAAGAAAAACAAGGAGAGATACGCAATTAAAACAGGCAAAAATCTACAGAGGTTCTCCAGAATCTAAGTGAGATGGTTAAACTGAACAGTGTCACTGGACTAAGGCTAAAGGGGACGGAGCTGCAGTGTTAAGCAGATATAGGTTCAAAATCTGCACAGCTTTTTTCTGTGATCTCAGACATACCGCATAATGAAATAATTACTCCACTTAATGTTTCACACCTGTAGTCCAGGGACAATATCGAACATACAGGGCCTTTGTGAGAATTTAATGAGATGTCGTAAGCAAATACTAGCTGTGCTCAGTAAGCGCATCAGTGATTATTTCAGAACAGTAACAAATAAAAGGTCCAGGTTAAAAATTTTTATTTTCTTATTTTTTTAAAGATTTATTTATTTGAGGGAGAGAGAGCATGAGTGAGGGGACGGGCAGAGGAAGAGGGAGAGAATCCTCAAGCAGACTTTCCACTGAGTGCGGAGCCCGACGTGGGCTTGATCTCAGGGCTCTGAGATCATGACCTGAACCAAAACTAAGACTCAGACACTCAACCAACTGAGGCCCCCAGGTGCCCTAGGTTTATAAATTTTTATTTTCATTTTTTAAAATAGTTATTTATTTGAGAGAGCTCATGAGCAGGGGGAGGGAGAAGGAGAGAGAATCTCAGACTCCCCGCTGAGCATGGAGCCCCATGTAGGGCTCAATCTCATGACCCTGAGATCACGACCTAAGCTGAAATCAAAGGTTGGATGTTTAACTGACTGAGCTACCCAGGTGCCCCAGGTTTATACGTTTTTAAATGAAAGAATTCAATGTTCCTATTTAATATCATATACCTAGAGATTAGGTAAGTCCCTAAAAGGGAAATGTATGACATTTGGCCAATATTTGCGCACTGCATTTGCCAAATATATGCCAGAATATGCCAGAGTCCACAAACTAATGTCCGGTTCAAAGCAGCACGAGCGCCAACAACCAAATGGCCCAACAACCTATGGGCCTACGTATGTAGACACAGCCCCACAGCTCACTCAAAGTGTCTCTCTATAAATCTCCGTCATCTTTACCTCCATATTTATGGTTTCTACTTTCTGGCAGAAGTGCTGACTGATAATGTGGGTGCAGTTAGGCCTCAATCTTAACACCGACATTTGATTGCCCTTCCATTTCAACGCTGAATATAGTATCTCTCACAGAAACTCTATTAATGCTGATGAAAATTACCAGAAGTTGGTTCAGAAGAGCATGAGGGCATTAAATGAACTGAAGCAGCTGAAATTCACAAAGAAGGGATGTGTGAATAATGTCGAAGCCATGCAACAAATAATCCTATTTGGAATTACTCTCATTGGAGGACTATGGAACCAAATGTTACATCCTACATGCAACCAGCAGCTGAGGCCTAAGGAAACAGAAAGGTTCTAACGATCTATTTGCCTCATACAGAAACAAGGAGACAGTTGACCAATGCTTGTAATTAGTTTTTCTTCTTTAAAAATGAGCCAGTACTATTGGAAGCCATAGACTAACTCAACACTTTTATTCCTGGAGGAAGTAACTCTCACATTTTTAAAAAAAGTACTTAAAAACTCTCACATTTTTAAAAAAAATATAAAAAAGGCGCCTGGGTGGCTCAGTTGGTTAAGCGACTGCCTTCGGCTCAGGTCATGATCCTGGAGTCCCCGGATCGAGTCCCGCATCGGGCTTCCTGCTTGGTGGGGAGTCTGCTTCTCCCTCTGACCCTCTTCCCTCTAGTGCTCTCTATCTCTCATTCTCTCTCTCTCTCAAATAAATAAATAAATAAAATCTTATAAAAAAGTATAAAAAGTACTAATTACTATGTAATTAGCTGCACTGTAGTGTTTATTAAATTCTTAGAGCTTGCAAAGTTTATTTTTAAAACCACAAGTGCTAAGTTTAATTAAACTTGTCAAATGTAGGAACAACTTGATGGGATAGAGGCAGATGATTGGATGCAAAAATGGCAAACCTATACTCACTTGTTGTGATGCTTTCCAGATAAGCCAGCGTTAGTTACAGCCACCATACGAGATACCACCATGGACATAATATCGATTGGTAATTCTTAGGATCCTGAAAATGTATTCTGTTTTTTGAGTAAAACTTTATTTAACAGAACTGCTGACTGAATATGATCACATAGATAATCCAGGCCGCTGGATCTTTTTTCTCATGTTGATGAACATTACAAACACAAAGAAATATACGATATAGTATTTTAGAGATTGTGTATAATTCTTTGTGTGTTCCTTATAAAAATACTTTGGAGAATATGCAGATAAATCACAGAACCTTAGAGACAGCTGGAGTACTATAGTAGTAGCCACAATGTGTTTATAGTGGAAGCAACAAATGGCTACTAAAGCTGAAGGTACTGGTCAAGTTTCCACAGCTAGAGGGCGGGAAGATGGGAGAACACCCTGGGCTTTCTCACTACGAATCCACCTGATGCCACTGACCATGCATTAGAAGGGAAATTCTCAACCCCTATTCTGTGATACTTGGCTGAGTGTTGGTACATAAGCAATTATGAATCCACCATCTGTATTTGACCACTTTCTTTCACACTTATATTAGAATAATGGGTTGCCAGTGATAAATTCGAATATTTTCTACTTTATTTTTACAGTCAGCAAAAACAACAACAAAGTAGAACACTGTATATTTGGCACCGGGAAAACTATATTTAGTTTTTCATTTTTTCATTCTATAAGTAAGGCAAGCATGGGTCTAGGGGCTGGGAATGCATCAATAGAAATAAAATAGACAAAAATCCCTGCCCTCCTAGAGTTTACATTCTGATGGAGAAAATGGACATTGAACAAGATGGACCAGTGGATTACTTAGAGCATCGCCTGTGATAAAGGCATTGGAGAAAAATAATGCAGGAAAAGATGGGGAGGCCATTTAAGTATGGTTATTAAGACTGGATTCATTGACAAGGTGACCTCTGCTGGAGGGACACAAGGGGGAGGGACTGTGTGTGTATCTGGGCTGGATTTGGGCTGGGGGACTGCTGCACTGTTTTCAGCAGAGAAAAATGCCAAATGCAAAGGCCACGCCCTGGGAGCATTTTCTACAAAAAGCAAAGCATCTTCTATGCTGGAGCAAAGTGGACGAGAGGGAAGACTTAGGAAGTGTGGGAGAGACAGGAGTGGTAGGGGGCACTTCACCAAGGGGCTTCAGCGACTGCATGGCCTTTGACTTTGACTCTACATAGAGTAGTGACATGATGGCATTTCTGTTTTCAAAGGAATTCTCTGGCTACTATTTAGAAATTATCCTTACAGTCATTCTTTAACAGTTATATCATGCAAGTCACTTAACCTTTCTTCATCTCAGGTTGGGGGATGAATTACCATATTTTAAGGCACTGTATAAAGTACAGTGCTGTGGCATGCTCTCCTTGACCATGACTCCATTAAAGCAGGTGTTTTACTGCATTACAGTTAGGAGTTCTCACATCTACATCCCCACCAGATTTTTTAGTTCATGGAGACTCCAGGGAATACCTCTTTCCATTCTGGTACATGGCATACAATATTTAGTACAAAGGAGGGTCTCAACAAGGATTTGCTGAATATAAGGTACAGCAAGACAGAAGAATTACAAAAGAGCTCTAAATCAGAATTCACATGTTAATAAGCTTCCTGTAGAAACACAAACACAAAGCCTTGTTCCTCAACCACTTGAACTGGAAATTTTGGTCAAATGTATTAGCTGTAATTTTGTAACCTATCAATATAATCCTGAGTTGGGCCCATCCTGGAATTGTCCGGGAATGTGTATATATGTATTTTTTTTCACAATTAAAACTATTCTTTTCTTATATCACGTGCATAAAACTTATGAGTAAAATAGTCCAGGAAAGCTTTTGCAACTTGGCCTTTGAATAGCCTCAAAACACGTATTTCTTTTAAATCACATTTCGTTTGATTTCTGCTTATATGCTTTAGGATGGCCTCTGAAGGACCCAATTTAGTATGTTGTCAGATGCATTCACATCACATAAATACTTGGATTAAAAAACAAATTTAAAAATAGTTTAAATTTTCTTCCAATATGAAATATTTATATTCATTTATATGAAATGAAATATTTATATTCGTTTATATTCAGCAATGTGAGGTAATGGGCAATCACACCATGGAGTTAGTTAACTTGTTATTTGTTTAAAACTATTTGGGTCACATGCATATACTGTGCCCTATAGTTTAAAGACTTAATGTCTCTTGAATCCATGACATCGATGTTCCACAAAGTGTGAGAGCCTAGACACAGTATTGCCCAAGTGAAGCTTCAAGGTCAATTACCTTTACATTTAGGCAGTGTCATTAAATAATGATCAAGGCATGGAAAACACTTTCAAAGGTCAAAATTTTCTTTAGTAGCTATTCTCAATGGATACCCTTCAGGTTTGCATCCATCACTTAAAAATGAAAAGATTCCTTAGCTTTAATATGATCAAAATAACACTTTTAACTTTAATTAATTGAAATGAAATATTTATTAAGAGACACCCCCAGAGTATATTCAAGTCTTTGTTAGCTTCTCTAAAATAAATCATACCCATGCAAGTCAATTAAAATATTAAAACACATGTCATAACATGCTCCTGATAAAAATAAGTAATTTCTTTATGTCAACTTGGTCACTTGGTCATTATTTGCCCTCCGCATTTGAGTTACAAATTCATTCAAATTTCAAATAGTATTAATCAAGTAGAAATTCCATCTTGTGATTGTCACAATTAAGTTGGAAATCATTCTGTTGCTCTTACCATCCGACTGAAAACACTAAAGATAAAAACCTAAAGACTTTCTGAGTCCTCATTCCATTTTACTTTACTCACAATTCTACAGTGTACACTTAGCTCATAAATATATAGCAATCTAACATACAATTCCCACAGACTGTCACCTGTTAAATTCCCCAGCTTTCTGAAATCTGTTTGTTTCTTTCACCTGTTGAGTACACAAATTCTAGTGGCAGAAGAGTGAAATCTATGAAGTCATTATAAATTTTGGTCAGTGATTCTCTCAGTGAGTTATGTGAATAAAAGCAATCTGGAAATACTTGTATGGTAAAGGTTTTCTATAATTACGGGATTTGTGCATCCCATTTAAACCATTTAGAATGATCAAAACATGCAATTATTGTATTCCAGTTCTTATAATATAAAGCTCATCACTGAGAACCAAATACTCTGTTAAGACAGGGAATGCAATGCAACAAGTTAGACTGTCCAATACACTGAATTTTTAGTTACTTTACATAGTGACACTGGCTGGGTGACTCAATGACTAATTTATTTCTGAGTGAGGTTCTCCATTTAATTGTGTGCCAAAGGGGGAAAAATAAAGCGGCCCAAGTCAACTTTTATTTACTTAATTCTCAATTATAAACAGGTAATTTCATGAAATCTAAAGGATGTATCTATGACACACCAGGTTTTACTAAAAACAATTATTAAGCAGTTATAACGGTTAGCTGATAGAAAACGGCACATGGATCCTTACAACTGCATTCTGTTGAATTCGATAATTTGGCTTTTACGATTTCAACATTAATACACTGAATAAACTGACTGGCAAGCGTGAGGCCAGAAATAAATCCCACCCGTGTTTTCCACACATAACTCTCAACCTGCAGTTTTAAAACGCTAGCGAAAATTCATCACACAAACAACATCAAGAATGAAAGCATTTAAAAAAAAAAACACGTTCCGTTTTCTTTTTTTTTTTTTTTTCTCTTTTACCTTGGGAAACAAATGGTCCTCAAATACTTCAAAACTGTAGTCCAGGCCAACAAGTGGACTAGTCACAAAGATGAGGGGTTACTTTTCCCTCCTTCCTGGGAAGTCGTGCTGGGGTTCCAGGCGCTCCCCCACCTGCTCCTCCCTCCCAGAACCAGGGCTAAAAGGAACCCCAGAGGAGCTCAAAAATCACGAAGGAAGTAGAAGACTGGTCTCGAAAAAGTCAGGATGCCGAATTATCATAGTTTAATTTCTTCTTTCACTCACAAACTGTTGAAGAGAAAGCCAAGCAAGACGCATCAGAGAGACACCACAAGCCTAGCGGTAGCCGTCTTAAAAGAGAAAAGAATTGAGTTCAGCCAGGCACAAAGGTCTCCATGGCAACGGTGAATTTAGACCCCCATCGGCATTATTTATGCAACATTTCATCACAAAAGGACCCTCCCACTAGCCTGCCTAGCAAATTCTAGTTTTCTGATCTTCCATTCCTTTGCCCTAAATCTGTATCTGGATCCTTAGCTATCTGCGTACCTCAACATTAAAGAAAAAAAAAGAAAAACCCACAGAATCATAAAATGAGTCTCAGACTGAATCTAGACTTTGTTTCCTTGGTGAATTCAAAGGCAAGACATAGATTCGAGATTGCTTAGAGTTCAGACTCAAAGCTGGTCTAGTTTTTATTTCAAAAGGGACAGTTTGAAAAACATAAGCTTATTCAAATTATTTTATTTTTGAAAGGAGATTGCAATTCATAAGAAGTATAAAATATGGCAAACTCTAGCAAACCCAAAGGTTTACAGAAAAGAGAACTTGTCCAGATGCTGACTTTAAAGCTAAATTTTATATGCTAATATCCACCCCGACCCACTCCCAGCCATTACACTACCTCAAAAAACTCCTTTGAGTCTTTCCCTTGATTCTACTTTAGCCACAATTTCCATGTATTTTAAAAGCCATTTTTATCAGCTGTGTGTCCAATGGACCCTCAGTCCACATTTTATAATTAGATGATCTAGGGCAAGTTATTTAAAACAGAGATAGCACCCCGATGTAATGAGGTACTGTATTAACAAGATGTTATCTTATTGAAGTCCTTTCTTCAATTCTAAACAATATACAACTATAATTGTTAGGATAATAGTTGATGATGCTGAAAGGAAACGCTGGGAGTCCTTGTTTGAAAAGGACTGTCCTTGGTGTTAGCTCAAATAAGAACTAAACAAGGTGACTTTTAAAAACTAGGTTTTGATTATTTTTAAAACAGAATAAGCTTCTTATTAAAAATTCAAACAGTATAAAGGGTAGTTCTTATCCCATACCCTCCCCACACCAATCTCATTTAATATAGTTGTATGTCTAGACCTAAATCATGCACCTTGATCTAAGTCTTGATTGACTCAATGTTGTCTTTAAGACAGTTTGCAAGGATGGCTCATGGATGCCTGTATTTTCTGTCAGTGCATATTTGATAAGATTTTCTGTTACCTGCAGCAGAGGCAAATATCCATACCTCCTGGGGGCATTGTTCTCCCAAAATTGGGTGTTCCTGGTGCCTCCAGAAGCACTGTTGAACTTCATTTTCCATAAGGACGCACCCTGACTAGCACAACTCATGGCTTTACGTGGACGGTTATACAATTTTTGTTAATAAATCATTCAGATACCTTCTGACACTGAAAACTGAGGAAGAGAATTAAAAAGCAGGTTAACATTACTCTCTTTTAAGAAAAGACTTCTCCGGGCAAGAACAACCACCCACACGTTAGTTCCCAGTTTTCTCTCTTCCATATCCATCACCTTCTTTTTTGTTGCTTTTGTTGTCTTTTCTTTCCCCCCCTCCTCTGTTTTATTTCCTCATACCAGTCCTGTTTATTTCTGCAATATTGATGCTTCGTCATGACTTTAATGTGGTTTCATTTAGGCAATGGCTTTACTTCTTACAATTTTTCCATCAGTGTTGTCTACTCTTATTATTCCTTTCTTGACTTCTTTGTCTTATCATTTCTTTGATTTCATTTATTTTCATGATTCTAACTTTATTCAAGCTATAAAAAATATTATGGCTAATGTTCTCTTATATTACTTGGGGGTAATTTAATTTTCCTGGAGTCACGTTTTCTCTGCATTTTATATATTACTGTTATGTTACTTTCTCCTCTTTCTGATTTCTTTGTTTTCTACTTTTTTGTGATAGTGTCAATCCACTGTCTTATATTTAAACCCTTCAGTTTATTATTTCCTTGGGAATTCCGGCAACAGCACCGTGGCTTGGCTTTTGCTTAATTACAGATTGAGGAGGAGTGGGGTGTGGAGTATAAGTGAAGCAAAGGTTAAAGATGCCGTGCTTAAAAAAAAAAAAAAAAAAAAAAAAAGATGCCGTGCTTGTCACATCTCCCATTTCAACATGATTCTCTCTTGTTGGAATTTATCCTCCACAGGGCTTCCTGTGTCTCTGTGTCCCCTCATGTCTTCAGAGCTCAGTGTTCCAGGGAAGGTCTGAGTCATGGCCGTCACTTCTTCCCTCCTCTTCTTCCCTCCCACTCTTCCATATTTCCATCCTTCCTTCTTCTTTTTTAAATTTTATTTATTTTTAAAGATTTTATTTATTTGTCGGAGAGAGAGAGAGAGAGAGAGAGAGAGCGCAAGCAGGGGGATAGCAGCAGGCAGAGGGAGAAGCAGGCTCTCCACTGAGCAAGGATCCCGGGGACCCTGGGATCATGACCTGAGCCGAAGGCAGATGCTTAACCAACTGAGCCACCCAGGCGCACCCTTCTTTTTTTTTTTAATGAAATTTATACAATGTATGATATCTGAAAAGTGATAGCTACATTCTCTGTCCCTTCTTTTTTTTTTTTAATTTCTCTGTCCCTTCTTTATATGAGTTTGTGACCAATTCTGTTCCTACTATTATTGTAATTGGAACTATATTACTAATTTATTGCATTTCTGGTTGATTTTACTGTTTCCAGAAAAGAAATAGAATAAACTGAACCTTGTGGAATATCCATAATAAATAGTTTAAAGTAAATCCTAAGAAGGCCTAAATATGTGTCTTTCACAAAATTCAACAGTATTCATAATTTAAAAAGCAATCTTTGCAAACTAGGTATAGAGAGGAATCCCTTCAAACTGATAATGAAAAAAAAAACCTACCTAAAAATTACAATCAGAGTTAAATATTGAAAACTTCTTAGAGATGTTATTCACTGCTGTCATCAACTTTTATTTAACATTGCACTGGAGGTCTTCAGCAATAAAGTAAAAATAAAAAGCCAATGTACAAAAACATCAATTTTCTTTCTGGTATCAGCAATAAAGAAATTAAAACAACAATAACATTTACAAATAACATAGAAAAACATCCAATACCTAGGAATAAATCCATGTGAGGGTGATATAAGACCTCCTCACTAAACACTACATGACACTATTGAAATTAAAGCAGACCCAAATGATGGTATTACAGAAATATACCATGCTATGGTTGGCAGATTTAATATTGTAAAGATTTCAAGCCCCTTGGATTAATTAATAATCCAAGGTTTAGTAGTATTCTAATCCAAACCTGGGCATGCTGTTTTCTGGGCTGGGAGGGGCTGAGATAATGGATAGTAGATTCTAAAATTTACATGAAAACACAAAGGGCCAAGAAGAGCAAGTGGTTTTGAAGGAACGAAACAAATCTAGAGACTGAACCTACAGATACGAGGGCACATTACAGAGCCGTAGTAGTTAAGACCATAGGGCATCCATATAAGAAGAATCCAGTAGAACGCAGTAGACCAGGAGAGAATGATGACACCAAGTCACACTTATATCTAATTTATGAGAACTGTGGAACTGCCACACAGTGGGAAGATGGTGCTTTCACCAGGTATCTATCTGGTGAAAAATGCACATTGACTCCATCTCAAAAAATATACAAAAATCAATGCCATATGCAGCATCAGTCTAGATGTGAAAGACTAAACAGTAAAGCTTTGACAGTAAAATATGGAACACATGCATGGCCTTAAAGGAACCAAGGCTTTCTTAAGCAGGATGAAAAAGTGCTAACTGTAAGAGGAATTAAAAAGGCATAAATTGGGCCATCGTGAAACTGGGAAACCCTGCTTATCAAGACACCATCGAGAAAGGGAAGGGGCGCTAGTAGGAAAAAATATTCTCATTCTTTATGTGTGTCTGTGTATATATCTATATCACCAACAAAAATCCAAAATGCAGCATATGATAGGCAACCCAATATTAACAAGGTCAAAAGATGTAAACAAGCACTTCACAGAAGGGGCTATCCCACACAGGCAATAAACAAATGAAAAGATGACTGGCTTTATTACTCATAAGGGATATGCAAATTTGAGATCTCCGTGGAATGCCAATACTCACTTATTAGAATGGTTAAAGTAAAAAAGAGAGGAGACAAAATGCCAAATACTGACAAATATCAGGTGTTATCAGAACTTTCACAGACTGTGAGTGGAACTGTAAGACGGTAAAACTAATTTGATGTTTTTCAATCTCTTCTACTGCTCTTCATGTGCATCCACTATGTCTCAGAAATTCTACTTCTAGGTATACACTCAACAGAAAGGTGCACATAACTACACCAGAGACATCTGCTATGATGCTCATACCAGCAATATTCATATCAGCCCCAAACGGACACTACTGACATGCCCCAGAACAAGAATAAATATAGTATGGTATCTGTGCACAATGAGATACTACTCAGCAAAAAACACAAACAAACCAATAAGCAAACACAGTGTACAGCTGAGTCTTACATTCACGATCTTGAGCAAGTTGTACTTCATGATGCATGCACTTTTCTGAATGTATATTATTCTTAAAAAATAAAGTCCTAAATTATTTTCAATCCTAGATATTCAGGCATGAATGAAACAGGAACATTATTTACCTACTAATGTTCTTGAGTTTCTAAAAAAAAAAAAAATACCATTTTGACCTCAGAGGTTTCCAGCAATATTCTTACCAATTTCTTTTAAGTGAAAATAAAAACTTTGTGAATCTTACAAAATAAAAGTAGAACTAAAGAATGAAGAAGGAATCACTGATGTGGCATCATCAGTTTTAAAATAATTCACTATGTTGTGCCCTTCTACACAAACGATCTAATTTCTTGGGCCAAAAAGAAAGAAACTGCATTAAAATACCCCAAGAATTTTAATGTTCTGGCCACTTTTGCCCACTAACACTGACAGCAAGATAAAAGAATAAGTAGCACTAACTAATACAGGAAAGTTTAACATTATAAACAAGTGACAGATTTTGTAGTGATTTCCAAGTAAGTGTAATATGAATAATTTTATACTTTTAATAAAACTATCTTTAGAAGAGTTTTTTTTAAAGACTTGACTATTTCCTGAAATTTTGGCTTTTTATTTTCTCAGAATCAGCATTCCAGTAAAAAACTCTGTAATTCCATTTATTATCCCTCCAGACTCTTAAGGTGTAAAATTACAAATGACTGACAGCCAAATTACTGAGTCTGCCTTTCAAGGGGCATGGTGAGGCTTTAGCACAAAGATTCTTCTGCATTTAAATAGTTGCAAGGAGTAATATTTTTAGGGCCAGCTCAGCCTTTTTTCATTTGTAGTCCGCAGTTATCTCTGCTGTCCATGGCCAGAATGGATTGCAGGATGCATTAGGGGAAAGAAAAGACAGAGGAAGTAAGTCAAACAAACAATGCTGGACTTTTGCCTAGGGCCCTGGTAGTGACGGCTACTTGGATAAAATTGAAACCCCATGCAGCCTGCTGCTTCTGGCTACCTGGTGTCAGACACACTCCGAAGTAGGACACTGGGTACTGGAGGCTGGAAATGCATGACATCACACAGTAGCTCATGATGGAGAATCACTGTAAATTTGAACTCTGTGACTAGGAATGTAGGCTATATATACTAAATCTGCTTAATAAAATATATTGGGTGATTATTTGCCCTACTGGCATATAACCTGCTTATTTGGGACCTTTTACACTGGACGAATCACATGCCTTCCTTCACTCTCTGCCTTAAGTTAGAGCTCATGCAATGAGGGATTAAGAAGACCAGAGGGTTTTCAGGGGCAGTGCTCTACCCTGGCATGAAATTAATTTCACTATATTCAAAGCACTCTTGGTTTCTCAAATAGGATGTGCAGTTGACCATCCGGTAAAGGTTCAGCAAGCTCCTTGGCATTCCTAATGCTGTCCAACTATCAATCCATTAAAGTCGTGTGAATTTATATTTTTGGCATAAACAAAGCTTGGAGACAGGAATCCCCAGCTACCGACTGCAAAACTGCAATGACTCCAGGAGAATGAATTTAGAACACAATTTTTTAATTCATTAATTAATTAGAGGTAGAAACACATCTGTTCTATAGAATACTCCTAAAATGCCACAATGTACCAGTTTTACTATGAATATATGCACTTTCCAAGTAATATTAATAATAACAAACACAGAATTCTCATTTTTAAATGCAGAGTTCCCATTTTTAAAGGGGTCTCTCGCTTTCACTGACACACACACACACACACACACACACACACACACACACCCCTTGGCAGAATGTAACATTTTAAATTACAAAGAAGAGTTTCTTTATGGCAGAATGGACATCTATCATGTTTTACTCTTTACCATATCTCAAGCACATATTTAAGACATCCTCTTCTAAGAAATAACTCAATTTATCTGACTACTAAGAGTATTGTATCTTAATCTCTCAGTATTAAGAGTAACATTTGTTAGATTTTTTGCATAATTAGCTTCTGTCTTTATTCAATATTCTCCAACATTTATGTAAAATGGTGATCATGAATAATACTCTGTCAAAACAGAGTGGGCCCTGTTTCTTGGGCCGACTTGGATATTACGTCATTGCCCCAGGCTGAGGTGCCTAAGGAATACCAACAAGAAAACGCACATGACTAAGCATTTTAAGTTCTTCCCACAATGTGTTTGGCTAAGACATTACCCAATGAGAATACTTTAAAAGTATTTCTTTGCCAAAAAAAAAAAAAAATACTAAGGTTCAAAGAAATCGGAGGGGTACATTTAAAACAAATGAGTAAATTCTTGAAACTATACATTTCAATATATCAAATCAGAATTATGTAAATATTTTGGTATAATTATTCCCTGTAGGACATATTCTCCCTGGGTATTAGCACACTTTCTTACATGTAGCCTGGAACATTCTGGGTTCTCTAATTTAAGATTTAACTTCTATCTTGGAAAGTTAAGGTACAAAGATGAGTGAGTGGTGCCCTGTCTTGGAGACGGGGATTACACAGGGACAAACAGGCTCAACACAATGAGTGTTGCTATAATTCTAGGATGCTAGTGTCCTCATTGTGCTTTTTGTTTGCTTGTCAGCATTTTTTGTCGTTTTGTTTTGTTTTAACTGAGAGCAGCATTTAAAATATTTGCTCAGCGATCTTTCATGAATTATAGTATATTTTACGTTCCATTTCTTCATGATTACCTAAGAATAACCTCTAAATTTGCTGTTTGTCCTATGCTGGGGTTGGAGGTGTGTGGAGCAGGGTAGGAAGCCGGCCTATACAAGTCCAGACCGATCTTTGCTGAAAGGACTTTGCTTGCAGATATTGTAACACTCTATTATTAAACAGATGCGAATCACAATAGGATCAGTGCCTTATCATTTGTTGAAATAATACACTGCCTTTTGAGAATTGTGAAGACTTTTCTACAAGATGTTTTGAATCTGTCTCTATTTCTGAGTGTTGCCCAAATACTGGGATCCAAAAAATGGAGGCCTTGACTGTATTCTACAACTTCAGCTGGTTCTAGAATGGATACGGCATTTTTTTGAAATAAGTGTTTGTTAGGATGCCTATAAGTTTTGCTTACAGTTCTTTAAAGTTCCTAAATTCCGAGGCTGCTTACTTCATAACGGTAGCCCATCCAGCACGAAATGATTCCCCGGCATTTTCAAAAACTTCTTATGTCATCCAGTGGACTGGATGACAAATTGAGGCTCACCTCGCTCTGTTGACTTACATTATGTTCTCTCGTTCTTGCTCTAAGTTCAAAATTTGGCCTCCAAAAATATTCTTCCGTCGATCCACAACTGGACTGTGGAATCTTAAAAAATAATAATAAGGAGGACAAGAAGAGCTGCCAGCTTACTGGGTAGGTTAGTAACTCGCCACTGGATGACAAGAACTCACCTTCAACACCCCTGAAACTGCCTTTGTCCGTACGCTCACGTGGTAAAGGAGGAGCTGGATAAACATCAGCTTAAGCATAGAGTGGAATTTTGCCATTGTTTCTGCACGCAGCCAAATGGCGCGGGTTACTATCTCATTTTAAAGACAAGGAGAGAGATTCAGAGAGACTAAGTAATGTGCCCCAAACCACACAGCTTTTAAGGATTAGAACCTGCATTTGCACGTAAGCAGTTTAACTTCAGAACTTCTTAGGGCACCTGGGTGGCTCAGTCGGTTAAGTGTCTGACTCTTGATTTCGGCTCAGCTCATGATCTCAGGGTCCTGGGATCCAGCCTTGCGTGGGGCTCCCTGCTCTGCGGGAAGTCTGCTTCTCGGTCTCTCTCTCCCTGATCACATGCTCTCTCTCTCTCTCAAATGAATAAACCGTAAAAAAAAAACAAAAAACAAAAAAACAAAAACCTTCTGTCCTTAACCACTAGAGATCCCTAAAATCCTTTACAAGGTTTTAAGTTTGTCTTCTGGAGTCACGTGTAAAAGCCATAGCACCATCATGTTTTTATGGGGTTTGCATAGCAATGAAGAATCAGATCATCTACCCCCCTACTCCCTACCAAGGAAGGAAGTTCTGATGAGGAACACCAGTTTCCTAAAATTCAGCCAGGTTCCCAGTGGAGCCAGCACCCCAGAGCTGCCCCCAGTCTAGTCTACCTACTAAGTAATCCTTCACCATCTGTGGTTTTGCCTATCATTTTAAAGGTCATTAAGGCTGATATTGTATACAGACATTTAAAAATTTCTTTATCCGCTTGGAGCGCCTGGGTGGTTCAGTCGGTTAAGCATCTGACCCTTGATTTCAGCTCAGGTGATGATCTCAGAGTTGTGAGATCAAGCCCCGCATCGGGATCTGTGCTCAGCCTGGGGTCTGCTTGGGATTCTCTCTCTCTCTCTGCCCCTCCTCCCAACTGTCTCTCTCTCTCTAAAAATAAATAAATAAATCTTTAAAAAAATTCTTTTTTTTTTTTTTTTAAGATTTTATTTATTTATTCATGAGAGACAGAGCGGGGGAGAGAGAGAAGCAGAGGGAGAAGCAGGCTCCCAAGGAGCAGGGAGCCCGATGCGGGACTCGATCCCAGGGCCCTGGGATCACGACCTGAGCCGAAGGCAGACGCTTAACCATCTGAGCCACCCAGGCGCCCTAAAAAAATTCTTTATCTGCTTACAGTTGAATGAATTCATTGTACTTCCTTAAATAAAAGGAAACACATATCATTTCCCCCTTCAATAAGACTCCTATAGGAAGGTTTACATGTTTAGAGGAGAGAGGAATCTTCTATTACTTACAGACTTTTAACATATCAGTTGAAGAGAAGAGCTAAAGAAACGTATCTTCAGTCACCATGAAAATTTATGAAAAGTATAGGACTTACCCAAAACATTTCACTAATAAGTGCAAGTTAATACTCATTAAGGACTGGCTCATAAACATCAAAAGTAAGTATGTGCCTATAACAACAACAAAAATGTATGGAACAATCTGCTGTAGTAGATCATGAGGACACAGTGATATTTACTACAAAACTGATAGAAATAAACATTAAAAAAGAAGAGTTAACTTTCATAGCAAGTTCTTCCTCAAGCAGACATTTTATTTCTAATAGATCTTGGGGAATTTTGTGTCTTCTAGAACTTCTTTGTAGGTGTCAACATGTTTAAATATATGAATTTAATGACATTTTTGGATTTTTCATTATCCCTGATATATGAAATCTTGAACTTGCCAAAAGTACTTATTACCAAATACAGCCTTTTTTCCCCAAATGTGATACGCATGGCTGGCAAAGGATTTTTTTTTTTTTTGCTTTTTGTTTCATTTCCACTAGTTCCTAAAATCCAAAATGGTTGGAAATTCTACTTATCTATGAGGACAATGTGTACCAAATGTGAGATTTATGCCTGGGAGTGCAATTCAGTGATGAACCTGGGCAATGGAAAAGGGATTAATGAAATATAGTTTAGGGGCACCTGGGTGGCTCAGTTGGTTAAGCCTCTGCCTTTGGCTCAGGTCATGATCTCAGGGTTCCTGCTTTGGGCTCCCTGCTCAGCGGGGAGTCTGCTTCTCCCTTTCCCTCTGCCTCCCCAGCCCCCACTTGTGCTCCCTCTCCTCTCTCTCTCTCAAATAAATAAATAATTTTTTTAAAAAAAGAAATATAATTTAGACTTTCCATTAGGGTTCACAAGGCACAGGGTTTATTATTCTGGTGATGAGAAATGACACCTGGATATGGTTATCCAATTTATTGAAACTCACTGTACACTGGGGGAATCTCAGAGGTACAAATTTCTTCTGATATTCTGATGACATTCTATTACCATCAAATTGATACTTGAAGTACATGCTACCGAATTCTAAAGTTAAGAGGTAGCTCTAAAATGCATCACTGTACCTACTTTCAGGAAATCTCAAATACTGGGACCATAAATATTTGTTACCCGATTCTGAAGCACAGATGTAAATATGAATCTGGAAAAAAAGACTTGTGATTGAAATACGTGACTCAAACTTCCAGTTTTCTATCTCCCATCTCTATGTTTCTCACTGGCATTGCTGGATGTCCAAGACAATCACTGAGTATTTATCTCTTTAGAGGATTACTATCTACATTAAAATATCAGCATGTGGGCACACTATTGTGTGTGTGTGTGCGCGCGTGCGCACGCGTGTGTGTGAGATTTAAATCAGCATGTGAAAAGCATTTGCTGGCCACCTAAATTTTAAGCAATGTTTGAGGCACCCTGAAACTATAAAAAAAAAAAATCTACCCATGTATAAAAGTACTGAGTATTTTCTACAGATATATTAAGTACACTGTGTGTTTTATTTTTCTAACTTGAGAAAATATGTCGACAATTGAAGCAATACATGTGCATATCTTTTAAAATGAAGACGAGCGCAGGAAATTGTATTTCAAAATTATTGGGCAGAACATTTCCAGACAATGATGTTGGTAATGAAAGGTTTGATCTGGAAGGAAATGTCAGCAATTAACTCAGCAGTAATAGCACAGGAGTCGAAGGTAATGAGAGTATCAGTGATAAAAACGCACTAAGAAAACATTGTGAAGGCATCCACGAACGCCTGTCTCCTGGGGAGACCAAGAGCTTGCAAACAGCTGAAGTAAATGAAAAGAACGTAAAGAATTCTAAATCCAACAAATACTACAATTCAACTTGCGTGAAGCAGTGAGGACATTTCTCTAGAGTAATACAGTATGCAGAAATATTGTAGGTTATCTCATCTCTGACATGAAAGAATGACTGAGGAGGATGTAACTATGTATTTATATGGATAGACGGGTGAACAAGAACACGCACACATACGTTGCGTACGCAGGTAATGTTGAGCAACACACTACTTGAGAACTATAGGAAACCCTAGTATTGCAAATATTTTCCTTCTTTTTTCCATAACAATGATTTTCTCCTTTTTCTTTTCTGTCTGTGACCTAATTGGCATTATCAGATTCCACTCCTCAACTTTTTGCACAGAATCTTTCTCACGATACTATGGAAAATGGTATATTGCTAGAGACAAATTTTATTTTCTCCTGCAGAAAATATCTCTGAAAGGAAGAGGCATCATAATAAGCCATAAATAATTGGAACAAATTTAATTCAGCTCATTAAAAAATTAAATGTAGATCTCCAAATTCTAATTTGATCTGTTTGAAAACCCTTAGTCATTGTAAGGTTATTGAAATTATTTTATTAGATTTAATTGTTAATATTTGTTTGTTCACTTCTCACAACTCATTAAGATTTTAATAACTCATCCTTTCCTAAGAGAAAATATATCATAATGATAACCACATAAACATCTATTGCCTTATACTCTACAAAATGGTTTTACATAAATTATCACTTTTGATCTTAATAATCTTTCAATTAGATATTAATATCTAAAACCAGAAAGATATTGTGAATTTAATAACAGAAAGCTAATTTATATCAAAGTTCTTATTTGGGAAGTTAAATGACCAAGCTAATTACAAAAAGGTGCTCAGGCACACATTAAAATATACTTAGGTAAAGAAAGCACATAGATAGTGCTATGTTTCAAAACATTCATCTGAACCCCTTCACCTCCCTTCTTCCCTAACCCCCAACTCTGTAGAAGGTTTTGCCAATGGCAAACAGTGACCTACTCCTTCCATACTATCCTTTGTGCCGAAGGCTTAGGCAGGCAGGAGCTTTCCTCTAAGGGTGTAATAATTAAGTGCCCTTAATAATAAAGGGATATAAAGTACCATGAGATTCAATTTCTCTTCCTCTGGAAATTAATGATAGAATTTTTTTTGATTTATTTTATTATTCTAAAATATGCCATTATAATTTAATTTTAACAATGCAAATGGCTCCTAACAATACCTTACGTCACCACTTCATAATTAGGAAAGTATAGGTAGAGGTACATTAGAGTTGTTTTTTTTTTTTTTTTTGTCATTGTTGGCACCAAGAATAACTCTATGATTCCTGTCATTTGGGAAGATTTGAGAATCCAAAGCAACACGAATGGGAGGATTTCTTTTCAGGCAAGTTCCCCGTGGACGTGTGTCAGTATGCATAATAAACACGATGACATTAGACAGCACGATTCAAACACCTCCTTGGCAGTCACAGCAAGAAACGAGGGCACTGCCCTCTGGCCATGGAGACCAGAGCGTCTCATCCAGTGTCTGTCCAGATGGACATGCTGAGCCAGTGGGGGCACTAATGGAGTAACCTTACAACATTCAGGTTTGAAAAAGACAGAAACCAAGAGACAGTTTCACTTTCTCTTTAAATAGCAACAACAACAACAACAAAATCAACAATCTAGCATACAGCTTTTCATTTTACAAGCTAATAAAATTAATGTATACTGGTAGATTGAAGCAATCCTTCTACAATTCTCCTGTGCCAGTGGCAGCCTAAAATCAATGAGGGGACACATCCAGTACATCACAACACAGTGAGATGACTTATTAAAATATTTTGATAAATACAAATTATAAATACAAAAAATATTTTGATAAATACAAATTACTCATTTGTTAATTTAAAAGTAAAGATGCTTCTTGGGTCATTCTCTACCCTATTTCCGAGTAAAGAAGTTGTCAATTCTAGTTTCCAAAATAGAGTCTAAGTATATACATTTAAAAAGAACACACCATGAAACAAACATGATTTGTTCACCCTCATACAATTTGAAATATTATGGTTACAGTAGCTGGTAGGTTGCAATTTTACTATCCCTTCTTGGTGTTACTGTCAGGACTTCAGGTGCAGCACTAGGACTCCTGAAAAACCCAGCTGTGGTCTTAAGTAACCAAGACTGTCCCGCTGGGAAGGACTGCAGGCCCCAGAGGAGTCCAAAGTAAATGGCTAATTACAGAGGTGCTGCATTTGTCTTGATTATCATGTTATTGTAATGTAAAATGTAAAACCCAGGAAGATGATGTTCCCTAAAAGTAAAAGGCAATGTAGATGGACAGAGGTTGAACATATGACAGATAAATACTGCAGAGAAGTCTATTACATAGTCCAACAATTAATTTGAGCCGTCTTATTTTATCATTCATTCATTCTTCATTCATTCATTTAATGAATAATTATTAAATGGCTATTTTGTTCTGAGCACTTGATTCTGAGAGGTCTTAAAATAGATAGACATACCCCCACCCTCACCTAGCCTACAGTCTACCGTTATTGTGGAAACACTCAATATCTGGTATCTCTTCCTGCTTCTTCCAGAAGTACAATTTTATTTCTTTTAAACAAATCAATTTACTTATTACAACAGTGATGTGCACAGAGTAAGCACTTAGTCATGGCCTGACAGACTGATTAGTATTTTCCTTTGTAACTGATAAATGTACAATATTAAATCATATCCTGAAACTTTAAAGTTATTTGCTAATTTACTATTTCACATAGAGGGTAGAAATGAGAACACAGAAATTCACTATTGCTTGTCTCGCGAGCATTCACATTCATAGGCTGGTTCTCCTTTTACCATTGAAGTCAGCTGCTAAAATGTAATTTATGCTGGGTCGGATTTTGAAATAAAGGCAGTAAATTCAGGTATGTAGTATTCAGCTACAGCAACTTGTGTCCCAGGTCTTCACGGCCATCCCATCAGCCTGGGAAAATTACAAACTGTCCAGTTGTTACCATGAGTTGGACAGTAACCATGACCTAGAGACCCTGCAAAATTCTTTACCTGTATCAACAACTACTTTCACCACTGCAACTAAATGCTATTTTCCTCTCCTCAAGATGAGAGAGATTCAAGAATGGGAGTGACTGTGGCCGGCATCTGGCTGGTATATAGTGGAGCACGGGCCTGAGTACAAGTCTGCTCTCAAGCTTTGAGTCTTCCCTTGCATCTTGTTAGCCCCAGTTTTGCAAGCTGCTTCTTCACTTTTGGCACACAGTATTTATTCTCCTGTCCCTTGCTCTGACATTCCTTGGCTTTCCAAAATCTTAGTTCCTCTTCTCTCCCCTAGAAAACCTGGGGCTAACCTTCTCCAGATGGGTCCAATGCTCTAATATTCCCTGTACCCCAATTAAACATTCATGTCCCAAATCCGAGAAAGTACCTGATTAAAATAGGCACTTAGTATTATCACATCGAGCAGGAAATGAAGTGAGGCATTTATAATCCCATGTATACCCGCAGAAGAATGACAGGGAGATTTTCATGAGCATTTTTGTCAGCTTTTTAGCTTGGAGTCCTACATTCGTTCCTCCAGGGATTAGGAAATGTATAATGGAAAGTGTAGGAGCCACAGTTGGGTTTGGGTCCCAAGGAGAAAGGAATGAATCCCTCTGAGGATTCTGGTGAAGTGGAGAAAAGAAGGAGGAGCCTTAAATGCTGACTCCAAACCCTTTAGCACATCATTTCCTCTTTCCAACTTCCCTTCCTTATTGCCCTGGAAAAGTTTTCTGTCACATGGCCTCACATTATCAGTTGTATAATTTAATGTCTGATGGCCATAAAGGTGCCAAAGAGAAACATTAAACAGGAACATGAAAATGATATATATTCACTTTTGGAAAAAATTGGTGAATAAATTATTTATCTGTGCTTCAAGGAAGCTGGGATAAATCCCAATGCTGGCATGATTGAGAAAGGAATCTGGATCAATGGTTCAGAGTTCTAGTTCAGCACCAGGTTTCCTCAGGTTACTCAATTTGTCTCTAATGACATTCCTTTATTTATAAAACTAGAATAAGATTTGTTCACTGTAGTTCAAAGGTGATAGAAATACAATGAGATTAAAGCTACACGTTTTGGGGGGTTGAGGGCTTGTCTCATATACTACTCATGGTGTCTAGAGGAAGATCTCATCAGGAGGAGTTCTTTTCACTGTTCACAGAAGAGGGTACCAAGCATAGTGACACCCTCAGAACAGACAGGTACATGCTATGGAATAAATGTATACATAAGAGAGCAATTTAAATTGTACAGGGACAGAAACGTTTAGAATGATCACAATGTCAATGTATTCTAGGAGCTGACGATTCAGTGCTGAAGAAAACAGACTGGGTCTTACATTCTAATGAAGAGTCACAAACTATTAACATCCACAAATAAATGAAAAAGATGGCTTCTTGCGGTGATGAGTGCTATGAAGAAAATAAAATTGTCCGATGAAGTGATCAGGCCTTCATAGGAATAAACAGGGACTTGCAAGACTATTTGAAGGTGTGCATTTGATTCTAAAGAAAACCACTGGAGGGATATAAGTGACCTTATCTGATAGGTATTTCTTTAAAAAGATTTAATACAAAATGCTAAAAAGATTTAATATATTATGCTAATATATTATGCTAAATTTAAGGCGACACTATCTTGAACACCACAAGCTATAAAGAAATAATCCTGTTTGGATCTGATAAACCATGATCCATATAAATCTTGTGGGGTATGGAGTGAGGACAATGTGGTAACAATCCAGGAACAGTAATGGTGGCTGGGAATATGGTGGCAGTGGTGGAGGAAGAAAAGCAAAAATGTCCTGAAGTAGAGCTAACAGGACATGTGGTAGTGACAGGTAGTGACAGGGTAGTGACATGGTAGCGACAGATGATAGATGCCCTCCCCCCCACCGCCCCAGCCTCCAATTCCTGTGCCCTGATTATTCCATCCAACCTTTAGCTAAATGCTGTTTTGGAGGAACTTTGAAGAGGAACTTAAGGTTATACAGGAGTTGACCTAAAAATATACAGACTATTCTGGATTATCCAGCTTGGCTCAACTTAATCACATTGAGCCCTTAAAAGCCCAGAATTTTCTCTGGATTGAGTCTGAGAGATAAGGCAGAAGAAGCAAGAGGGGCGGCAGAAAAGGAAGTCAGGGAGTTTCAAAGGCACCGTTGCTGACTATGAGGATGGAGGAAGAGAGCCTGAGCCAAGGAATACCAGTGGGCCCCAGATGCTGAGAATGACGGGTGGCCACCAGCCAGCCAAGAAATGGAAACCTCAACCTACATACTATGTGGAACTGAATTTATCCAACAACACAAATAAACTGGAAAGCAGATTCTCCCCCAGGACATCCAGAATGCAGCCCTGTTGACACCTTGATTTTAGCCCAATGAGACCTATGTCAGACTTCTGAGACAGTGACATAAATAAATTTGCATTGTTTTAAGCTAGTAAGTTGTGGTAATTTGTCACAGCAGCATTATGAAATGAATATAGCGATGGAACAGACATGAGATGGGAATAAACAAAAGGGACATGTAAGGATGACTCCGCTCTTCGGATAGAGAAGAGGATGGAGGGATCATTTACTGAGTTGGAAAAGAATGACATAAGAGCATTTGAGGAAGGGAACAGAAAACAAAAATTTTGTTTTGCACATCTTCAGCTTGAGGTATCTATCATTCATCCAGTTGGAGGCAACAAGAAAGCAGGCAGAAATACAAATTTGGAGCTCAGAGAAGTGGCCAGGGCCAGAGATATAAACTGGCTTCATAAATGTGTCATAAACCTATAAATGGGGCTACACGTGTGCCCTAGGGATACACATGAGAGAGTCAGAACATCTTCAGGATTTGTTCATTAACAATGGCTAAGGAAAATTAGGAAAGTTAGGAAGGAAAGAAGGTTACATATTTTATGGGTGGAATTTTATCTCCCCACAAAAGATACACTGGCATCCTAACCCCAACATATGGATGTGACCATAATTGGAGATAGGATCTTTACAGATATGAATGAGTTAAAATGAAGCCAGTATGGTGGTCCCTAATCCAAAATGACTGCGGTCCTTATAAAAAGGGGAAATTTGGACAGAGACACGCACAGCAGGAGAACATCACTGAAGATCAAAGGCAGAGATCAGGATGATGCTTGCACAAGGCGGGAACACCAAAGATTTCTGGCAAAACACCAGGAGCCAGGGGAGAGCACAGAATATGTTCTCTCTCACAGCCTCAGAAGGAACCAATACCTTGATTGCCAACTTTTAGCCTCCAGAACAAAGCGACAATAAATTTCTATTGTTTAAGCCACCCAGTTTGTGGTCCTTTGTTATAGCAGCCCTAACTAATTCACACACATAATATTGGGAAGTTGATCCCAGCCAACCGTACAGATATATTTTGAGCAGTGTGGTTTCCATATTTGGCATATATAATATTTTACCACCCTTTTTTTTAAATAAAACAGATGCAAATATGTCAAGGAAAAATGACCCATTATAATAATTGCAACAGCAATCATATAATTTTAATTATTCCATTTTTTAAAAACCAACAAACACACAGAAATTCACTTAGAAGTTAAAGTTTCTTTTATGAGATATTAGTTAGATATTAAAATTGATCATGATTCAATTGCCACAAATTACGAGTATTTGAATATTAATCCTCCGTGAAAAATTATGGTAAAAAAGGGGCTCAAAAGTCTTAGTTATGAACCCACTTCTCCATGATATTTTTTGTATTTATTCAAATACTGTTTTATTTACCTTAGACCTGTTAAAAATGTCAAACTGTCAACGTCCCAAGTGGAAGAAACTCAAAACTTGGGCTGAATGTCTATGAACACAGCAGGTATCAAACCCCCTCCAACTTTAAAAGGAACATGCCTTCTGTTATAAGCAGAAATTTACACATAATGAGGTCCCATGCAAGGAATGTGCTTAAAGTTGACACTATGCACTATAAGAAATTCTCAAGCTCATTAACAACCATAAAAAAAGAACCCAGGGAAAAATACTCATAAAATATAGCACTTGTGAATTTTATCAACAATTTGCAACAAACCTAGAAATAGAAGCTGCCAGCTTAATGCATTATGCTAAATAAAACGTGAAGCTACCCAGAGCAATGGAAGCTATGAAGAGTCCCGGGTAAATTCTGAAAAACTATGATTCATAAAAACCCAGAAAGCAACATGACTGGAAAGAGCAAATTAATACAGTGTTATCGCACCCAGGCCCAAGGCATTAAACATCATCTATATGCTGATGATTCCCAATGCTTTCATCTCCAGCTCTGCCCTCCCCACTGAGCTCTAGACACATCTAGTCAACCGCCTACTTCCCATTTCCGCTGGGTATTCATTCATCAGACTTCTCTAAGTTCACACGCCCAGAACTCTTTTTATTTCTCCCATTATTCCCATCCCATCACTCCCAACCTTTCCTCATCTCTGTAAATGGGACTGCCATCAATCCAATCCCTGGGGAGAAAAACATAGAAGAGATTCCAGAACAGTCTCTTTTCCCTATACTCCACGAAAATACATCTGTGAGTTTTTGTTGGTGGTCTTCTCCTGTAATCTATATCCTGAACTCCTCCACTTCACAACCTCCCTACTGATGCCACCCAGTCCATCATCTGTAGTCTGCATTTCTGCCATAGCATCTCTCTTTGTTTCCCTGTTTCCCTTCTTGCCCCTCCCCCACTGACTCCAGAATCTTATTTTCCAGAGCAGCCAGAGTTTTTCCAATTTTTAATCATATCATTTCATTCCTTTGCTTAAAATTTTCAAATGGTCTTCCCATGAAATCATCATCATCATCATCATCACCACCATCATCATCATCTCATTCATAGAGAACCTGGATTTGATCCCTGTCTACTTTCCTGACTTAATCTGCTTCCACTCTTCCCCCTTTTTACTAAGCTCCAAACATGTGGCCTTGTTCTTCCTCAGACCCCTGAAGCCAAACCATTAGCCTGGACCATTCTTTCCCCCCGGCCCTCACCTGGTTGCTCCCTGCTCTTCCTCTGAGCCTTAGCACAGATGTTGCTTATCCAGAGAAGGCTCTCCTCAGCTAATCTTGACGAGCTGTTCCCTGCTCACTCTTCATTTCATTGCCCCATGTGTTTGATTTTCTTCATACCAGGGACCATGACCTGAAATCATATGTATTACTTATTTTTTATCTTTGGTGATTGTTTTTGCCTGCATGTTTATTGTCTGTTTCCCCCCGTATGTCATTATAGTTTAGTTTCTGTTCACTTTCCACAAAATATGAAGGGGTTTTCCTTTTTGATGAGTATTCTGGATATTTTGGAACAGATGGCCTAAGGTTACAGCTATTTTTGTTTTCTTGTGTGTGTTAAGAGATGAGTTTCTTTCCAAATCAATGGATCTCAGTTGACCCTCTGTCACTATGACAGTTTTACCTGAGTGAGAATTATGAATCCCTCACTGACATCCTAATGGGAGAATGACACCTCTCAAACTTCTGGGAGAATGACAGTCTATTTTATAATACCAATAATGGACAAGATTTCAAAACTTATTTTTTGATCCAGTAGAGAGAGATAATGCCCCACAATGACCAGTGAAACGAGAGGAAGGAGTGCCTTGTCTGTAGGTCTCACTGTGTTTGAATCCTGGGAAGATGTGTCTAGACAAAACCTGGCCGGGACCCAGGTGTCCTTAAGTTTGAAGTCAATTTCCAAGGGGAGGGTTGAACTGAAAGACCCCCACCTTTACCCGTAGGGTTAGGATCTTGACCTCACAACCTAGTCATAATAAACTTTCTACATTTGGCCAGACTCTTACTAACCTTTTATCATTATAATTTCTTCCTAACAAAATCACTTTGAGAATCTTGTAACCTACACAATGACCTCCTTTAAACATGAGGAGAAATTTAGAACTGATTTATTTGACAGCAATTTGGTTTTAGTCCTAGTATTTGTTATGTTGATTTATGATAACAATAGAAGTGCTGATGGAAAAAGAGTTTTATGGCTAGTTCTGGACACAAAGTCCTATGTTAGCTCGCCATACACTGAGTTCCCTCTAAACGCACACACCAAAGTTGCTAGTCCATTCCACTGGCAGGGAGCTGAGTAATGCCCAACCAGCCATGGAAAGTAATGGCCTTCATAGGTGGATCCTAAGCAAAAACCCAATGCCCTGTTTAGATTGGGAAGAACAAACATTGTAAGGAAATGACATTCAAAAGCTTCCTCTTGTTTTGTATAGTATATGCTAAAATACTAAAGATTTCAAACTGTTGAGTTGAAAAGATGAGTTGAAAATTTTACTTATAAGAATAGCTGAACATTCCAAACTACTTTAAAAGATAAGCTGGTGATCATCGGGTGTGATATTCACCACAACCCCATGAAGTGCTTGGGATGTCAATAGCCTCTCCATTTCAGAGAAGAGAAACACGCCTAAAGAAGCTGAGTTTCCTAGGCTCATAAACCACTAAATCTTAATGCCAGGGGGCTATCTTGATTTTTTACTCTCAGCCCAGGGCACCTAGCCCCCAATAAGACACTTTCCTTCCTCTGCTTATTAAGGCAAACCCTTCAGGTTCTAGCTAATGGTCTGTAACTTTTGAGCAATAGAATATTACTATCATAAATGCTGCCTGAATCGATCAGACCAAAAATATGTTGATCATCCAGAGTTCTATATATCTAAAAGAAGTATGATAAATTCACATTTTTAATCTGAATGACACAGTATAGATTTGGGTATACGGTTGCCTTGTTGAGCTTTAGCTGCATACATGTTTAGGGAAAATGCTATTGCAAGCTATCAAAGGAAGCTCCTGTAAGCTAAAACAAGACATTTAAGGCAAATAGATTAGAGGTAGACTAGAATTGGAACCTGAGAGTTAGGATACAAATCTAGGGTCTAAGCTGGTAGAAAAATCCTAACAACCAAATCGGGTCAATTCTACTACCTTCAAAGTTTCATTTTAAGCAAGATTTAGGACTAACATTGTTAGCCTGCACTTCATCATGCGGTCTATGTATTTCTGATGAGGGACAGAAGCAGAAAAATGTTCACCTTCAGCCCAGAAGGCTGACCTTAGCCTGCATAATTTCCATAAGGATCAAATATGTGCTGATGGCCACATTCTTAAACGGCTTGTACATCTCACCCATAGTTAGTATCAAGCTGAATGATAAACACCAGAGAAATCTTGTGAAAGTAGTTTTGTGAGTAGAAATTTGAAAAAAAAAAAAAAACATTTATGATCAAATACTCCCCGCACATTCCCTCCTGCTTGAGCGCTGAGCATACAACCACCAGCTTCATACAGCAAAAGTGCAGCTCTGGCTGTGGGTCTTGTCCTTGTGCTACTTAAACTTAACTAAGTTGCACCATAAAACATCTCAAGAATTCCTTCTTGACTGTTACACTCAACGATCCCACAGCACCTCCATTCTATACAGTGTGTATCAGGATACAAAGATAAAAGTGTTCTCGAACCCAGAACAGATGAGGTGGACATCTCAACCAGCTCTTCTCTTCCTTTGCCCTGTCCTGTGCCCAGACCCTGAGTACCTAGCATGTCTCCACGATGATACATCACTCACAAGAACACCCAGTCCTGCCTTGCAATCCTCCGCAGTGTCAGTTTCTTCAACTGGAACCCCTTAAGCCACTCCCCTTAACAGTTTGGCAAACGTTAGCTCTTGTCTAGTCCAAGGGTTAGCTGCCATAAGGAGACTTCCTTGGTCCTCCCAAGGAAAGGGATCACCTCATGCTCACACGGCAGATGTTCCATTGCAATTCTCACTCCACTGTATGATAAACATTTGTCTCTAACTGCCAGTCCCCTCCAGACTTGGAGCTCTTTGAGGGCACGGATTGTATCTTACTCCTAGTTGTGTTCTTAATACAAATAAGTGGTCAAGGAATATCTGACATTAAAAGAAAAACATCTTTGGGGCGCCTGGGTGGCTCAGTTGGTTAAGCAACCGTCTTTGGCTCAGGTCATGATCCCAGGGTCCTGGGATGGAGCCCCACATCAGGCTCCCTGCTCCGCGGGAAGCCTGCTTCTCCCTCTCCCACTCCCCCTGCTTGTGCTCCTGCTCTCACTATCTCTCTCTGTCAAATAAATAAATAAATCTTTAAAAAAAAAAAAAGAAAAGAAAAACATCCTTTTATTTCTATTGACATAGGTCCCAATACTAGGCATTCTTTAAGCCTAGACTATAAGGGAAATTCACAAAAGGCGGAGATACAGAGCTTTATCTCTAACAATGTGTACATAAGAACACTCATGGTAGGAAATCCCAAATCCCAGAGAGTGGGCACTCTATCACTTGAATAGTGTTGACCTTGGGCATTAAGAGATGTGATTTTATAAAATGAACAGTTGAAAGTAAAACTTTTTGTTTGAATATAAATCTTATCTTTCAGTATATTGTTATTCAATGCTTCTGAATTGGAAGTTTTGTCATTACAGAAAGCAAAAATTTCCAGAAGGAATAGTTAATCATCTAAAAAATTATATTGAACAATTAATTCAGTATCCCTAAAATATATTTAAACTAATAATGACCTAAACAAGCAGATTTATGCCAAGATATGCTGAATCCCAGCTACGCACATTTCTATTTCTTCAAGGTACATGTTATATAGTAAATTTAAATGTAGAGGGCAACTGTTCATTGAAAGCATGGCTTTAAAGAGGTTATAATGCTTAATAAGACTAAGGTTCTTCCTATTTCTAAAAACAAAAACAAATATAAAAAAACTTTCAGCATTCTCTAAGGGTCAATTAACAAAAACTTACATTAAGTCCCATATTTAACACAGTCACAGAATTTCTGTCCTGGGTTTGGCAACAGTTTCAGGAGCACATCTTTTCCCCCTCTGAACTCCATGATGGTGTCAATGAGATACCTGTGGAGTGTGGTACCAACCTGCTTTTTGTTACATTTGCTAATAAATTTTTACCAATGTCAAGTTTTCTTAATCAAAATCCATTTTGCTTTGGAGTTGTTTTTATTTAAATGTCAACATGGCATTCACAAAGCAATTATCCTGTGTAAAGTAGCTCACACAAGGGATGAAATTATGGATCGACTTGCATCTTTCCCACAACTGTGTAGACATTCGCATGTGTGTGTATGTCTATGTCATTTTTTGGAGCTTAAATTAAAATAATCTTTTTAAAGTCCTTCTTATTAAAACTTCTTAATGACACCTATGAAAAATGTAAGCAAACCCTGATGCTTCCTTCAAAATGATAAGAAAATATCATGAAGACCACCATGGTATCCAGAATCCAGAAGAGAAAAGACTGCTAGAAGCTAAGTAGCTAGGTGAACCTGAGATGCAATCTGGGCATTCAAAAATACCATAACTGACATGTTCTTAACTTAATTTTTATGTATTAATTTGATCTTTCTGCTTCAGGAAATGTATTGCTTCAGAACTGAATTCGATACTGGCATGCACACATTTCCCAGAGATGACCATATGTACCTAGCCCAAGGAACCAAGCTCTGACGTCTTAGTTCATGTCACCTCTTTCCCACCAGCAACCCCTATCTTCCACAGCCTGGGGAGGGTGAGGGGATTAGGTCAGACCTTAATCTGCGTTTCCACCTCAACAATCAATGCCATCTGTCTTTATATCAACTACCCAGGGTATCAGCACTGTTGCTGCCCCATCTCTTTCTCTGACTCACCAACAGGATCCCCATTTCCACTTTATTAGATTTATCAATCCCTTCAAGCCTCGTTCATCTTTGCATCTACAGTGGCTCACAAGGCTGTACTTTAAATACACATGAATTTATGGAGACAAAAACAAGATGCGTGCCAGCTGAAAAAGTTTGACTACATCGATAAAATGTTTAGATCATTTCTTGCCTTTTTTCCCATATGTTTGTTGTAGAGGACACGGTAATTACTTTGAAGGTAAATTCCTTCATACTGTGTGTACAATTACGCTTCTGGTTGTTTGCATGCCACTCACATTTTTAGTGAATTTATACTGATTGCCTATTATGCAGCGACTATGTTTAACAGATTAAATAAAATATCTTTAATTTACAAAAGTACATAATGACATTCGGAAAGGTTAAAAATTGTGCATGAGCTATGACTTCCGGTGAGTCTGAAGGACCAAGACTTCAAACAGAAAATTCTGTTGATGCTAAAGCTCTATTTTTCCTCTATACCAAATACTGCTTCCCTTTTTTCCCAACGAATGATTTCCACTTCAGTCTATCAAGATTAAGAAACCCAAGTGATGCAGAACATTGAATTGATAGAAGCTCTTCTGTTGCTGATGGGAATACGATTTATATAGTCACTCTGGAAAACAATTAGGCATTAACTTCTTAAGATGAACTTTGAAAAACTCTTGGAAAAATGTAAAGCCAGAGCCATATACAAGACTCTTCTTGGTAGTACTGTTCATAATAGCAAAAACTCGGAAACAACCCAAATGCCCATCAAGAGAAACTGGAGGGATTTGTGGTACTGTTACATCATGGAATATTCTAAGGGAAGTGAATTCAATGAAGTACAGCAGGACACAGCACACAGGTATCTAAATCTGTGTTTCCTTATTTTGTCGGGTGGAGGTAACATGGGGTTGAAAGTTCAAATGAAGGAGCCAGAACACGTCTGACACTAATATCATTGTGACCTTGGAAAATTCTGTAACCTCTCTGTCCTCCATTTCCTCATCTCTAGAGGGAGGATAATGATACCTGGCTCCTAGGGTCGTTGTGAGAATGTTATGAGTATAACTATACAAGCAATTGGAATGGGCAATGCCATGTGTATGTACTTCTCTCAGTACTTACATCATTTACTACAAGACAGTAGGATCTGAACAAGAGTTCAAACAGATTTAATGTTCGTGTTCATTAAACACATGTAGAAGAGATCAAATCTATTTCTTACAGCATAACTATATTTGTTATATTTAACATACTAAATAGTTTGAATATATATTTATTTAACTGGAACAATAATAGCAGCTATTAAACACTGAAGGACAATATTTATTATTATGTGTCTTAAGTCACTTAAAAAGAAACAAGTATACACTCAATGGAAAGCATTTTCTAGTCCTAACTGGAATAATATTTAAAATACTCTCTATTCTTAAAAATAATGTAAGGTCACTCATCAAACAGGCACTTTAGCATGACTATAAATTTTTTTTAAGATTTTACTTATTTATTTGAGAGAGAGAAAGAGAGCATGTGAAGGGGGAGAGGCAGAGGGAGAAGCAGACTCCCGACTGAGCAGGGAGCCCAATGCGGGTCTCTATCCCAAGACCCTGGGATCATGACCTGAGCTAAAGGCAGACACTTAACTGACCAAGCCACCCAGATGCTCCATGACTATAAATTTTTAAATTAAATACCGAAATTAGGAATGACAAAAATATTTCTCAGAAATATATTTTGAAAATTCCAAACTGGAGTAAATGAGGAAAACTGAGACCCAGAGAAATTAACAAATAATACAAAAAATCACATGAGTCAGGGACAGGGCAGTAATTGGAAAATGTATGTTCTGACTGCCAGTTGGTTTTCTTTTTAGTATAGGTCATATAAGCTCATTTTAAATAAATATATCTGGTAATTCAATAGCTGTACAAGCTAATCATGAGATCATTGACCTCCTGTCTATGATGGAAAGCCATGCAGTTGATGGGCAGAGGTATCAACGTCCTGGAGGAGAGAAAAAAACTTGCGGTTATCTCTGGGAGGAGCTTCTTAGGTACCTAGTCCAGCCTACCAAAGACCCTGAGGTGGGACTCTTTCTGAAGGGTTTGAGGAACACCTCCAGTCTCTTGGAGGTCGAACTGCCTCCCCAACCCCTATCCTCTCCAAACTCACCTCTACTTTCAACAGATGATCAACTCAGCAAGAATTTCTTATTTCTCTGCATTTCTAAATCCACTGGGGTCTTCGGACAGCTTCCTTCCTTTCCTCTTACAGCCCAAACTTTTTCCTCCCTCTCTCTGGATTGTGCTCACATCTCCGCTGGCCTCCTCCAGGGCCTGGCTTACTGAATTAACCCTATCTTTTCTTTCTTTTCTAATCACATTCTCACCACTGGACCCTTCTCTCCCTACAAAAACGCTCACTTATTACAGTTACCTTTAATGTGGTGGGGTTTTTGTTTTGTTTTGTTTTTTGGTCAAAATACTTTCCACTACAACTCTTGCCAAGCATCTCAAAATACTTCCTTCTATTCCTCTCATCTATCCTTATTTTAGTCCACTGCCAAAAGTTTCTACTCTAGAGAAACCCTTTGTCGACCATGACCAATGGTTACCTAATTCCCAAGTGTGGCTGTCTTCTTAGACAATTTCATGTCTGCAGTACCTGACTGTTGATGACTCATCCTTCTAGACACAGTTCATAGACCTTGGCCTTGATGATAGTACTATCCTAATTTCTACCTCTATGCTATTTCTTTTTGCCAATCTTCTTAGACCTTCTAACTTCCCTTTAAACACAGGCATTCTTCTAGGTGCTGCCTACAAAAACTGATTCTTCTTCACACATTTTTTTCCATTATTTTTTCTGTTCCCAAAGCATCATAAATCATATCTATGTGTATCAGGCTTCTGATCATTTCTTGTCCCCAATTTTCTATAAAATCCCAGGAATGTATTTCCAATCATCTACTACACCTCCACGGATAACCAAGGGGTTACCAAAAATCATGTTCATAACAATGTGTTTCTTCCTTACACAAATGCTCCTATTTTTAGCTTCACAATCTTAGTTCATAATATTACATTCTTCTTGTCACCCAGGCTAAAAACCGTGATGTTAGCTTTGACTCTTCTCGATCATTTGCCTTCTACATTTATTTCCAAGCTCAAGAGGGTCTGTCAAATATGACCCTTCATTTACCTCTAGTGACACCATCTTCATTATTTCTCACCCCTGCAGAGACATTCTTGGGCATTTCTCACTAGCTGGATTCATTCTCATCTAATCTAAAGATGCTTTATATCACAGGCCCTAAACTTGATTCATCTTTTGCTGTCTATGCTTCCTTTTCTTAGCTTATCCATCATTCATTCGTCATTTATGGGGTATGGATACTGAAATGTATACTTTTATAAGAATATTTTTCATGTGATCACTCAACAAATATTTACGGTGCAGCTGTTATGTTCAGCTGTTTTTGTTGTTGTTGTTTTGTTTTCTTGTTTTTCTTTTTTTAGACCAGGAGCACATTAATATATGAATATGAATAAAATATGACTCTTGACCTTAGTTATTCTGTGTGCTGGCTGAGGAATGTTAGCCATTTCCCAAACTGTCTGCTAGGGAATAGTATTTCCACAAGTGGTATGGGGAAATAATTCTGGTACCTACTGGCCCAAAGTTAAACAAAGGTTTTCATTATATGGTTCTCAAAACCATGACTATACTGATGGATATTGTAAATTTCCTAGAAAGGGAGGTGAGGAATAGAACCATTAACTTATTATCCCAGACAAAGATTTCTATCCCTTGGCACCCAGAAACAACTCACACTGGTACAGTAGATGTGACTGTCCCCATTTTATGGATGAGAAAACTGATGTTAGCGGAACTTATGTAATAGTAATAGACTCTAAAATGATGGCTAATATATCTAAGTCTGCTAAAGGTTTTTCTCCTTTGTTTGGCACATACTTGGGACTTTTACAACTTACTCTATATCTCTATCTTCTTTCCTGCCCCTCTTTACTTAAGCCTATCAGGTTTTCTTTGTCTCATTCATATCTGACCACACCAGGTACTTAAGTTTTGATGTTCATTTCATGTCATTTGAAAAATGGTAAAGCATGCTCTCCACCAATTACAGCTCAACAATCCCTTATACAAAACCCTGGGACCTAGATGTGTTTCTGAATTAAGAAAGGTTGAATATAAAGATATTACTATACATATACAATGGGGTCAAGGAGAAGCACCCAGGATCAACACATTAAAGTTTCCACAAAGATATGTGCAATCACTCACATTTACCATTATTAATAACATGATACATAGCCTCATGTTAGTTTAGGTTATGTTTAGATTCAAAATTAGAAGCTTTTAGTCACTTCTCTCCTTAACACCTTGTTAACAGTATATTGCTAATTGTTTCTGGGAAATATGTTCACAATGCAGCATTCACCATATATCTACATTCACACACACCCGTCATAGATTTTGGCCTTAAGTGATAATACACGTAATTTGGTAGAAATACTACTTAAACCGCTCACTTTTCCCATATTCTGACCATCTGAGATGTTAACAAGAAAAAAATTTTGATCAGTGGCACAATTTACAACACGTAGTTTTCTTAATAATCAAATCATTTTAGCCTATTCTAGCTAAAAGGAGCATTACAACTATCACCCAAACATCCTTTCAGGAACTGGATGAGCCTCCACATATATTTGGCATCACTCGTACCCTCCTTTTATCAGTACATTATTGTACCAATCAAATGCTATTTTTTCGCTAAAAATAAAATCAGTTCTAGGAAACATATTGTTGATTAACTGGAAACTATATTACGCTTCCCTCCAACTTCTTTGTAAATTATGTAACTTCAGGAGATATTTAAATCCAAGTAAGAATTTGGCAAAATTAATAGACAAGCATTTTTGAAAAGCCAGTATTTTCTTTCAGGGGTTTTCTTGGGTATGGCTTGTATTGATAAGCACTACAAACTTAATCTGAAAAATGAAAACAATTCAAAATATATTCTCAGTGTATTTTCCTGCCTTTGCCTTGCCCTGTGTGTGGTCCGAAACTATAGCTGATTTGTGGTCCTGGTGGGAACTTCCTATTTAGCCTTTTTAAATCTCACGCACAAGAGTCTCTGCTGATCAGAACCCGTCTGCACTCTCAATGTGGGTCATAATTAATGTATTTTAAATTTCTGAACTTGTTTCCATGATGGCAGAGAAGTTTAAGGAAACATTCCAAACAGAGGGTGTAAGCATTTTGGCTTAAGCAGGTATATAAAAAAGGACACTGTTCAGAATATCCACATTTGTTAATGCTGCACAAATACCTGGGAATTTATAATTCTTTCCCTTAGCGAGAATGAGAATCAGAATCCTTCTCCATTAACTACTGGTGCCATCTGTTGGTACTCAAGGAATGGGCATCCAAATCGCTGGTGATTTGAGTATTTCACAGAGGAGAAATCACATGACTCATCTTAAATTTGAATTTTGAAGTTATCATCATTCTACCCTTCCCAATGTAAATTTCTATACTGTCTTACAAGGCATGATTCATTTCTTGTTGGTGCACTCTATTTGGTGGCATAATTTATTTTTGGTTTATATTAATTTGAATTTCAGGCCAAACATGGAGCTTTATATTTGTTTCTAAATACGTTTTCAAGAAATGTTTAAAATAATGTATCAAATGCATTTTAATGTCAACAACGACAAAAAGTTTAATCATGGTATTTTGCTTTTCTAGATTTTTTTAAATCTCATAAATCGCAAATAAAATCTTTGAAAATAGTAACTTCTATGTTATTATTGTTATTCTTCCCAAGAGCATTGTGTATCATAAGTGGATTAATCGGGTCTTCTTATTTTCTGTAATTCTGATGCTTTGACATCTTGGAGCCTTTCAGACCTTGGAGAGATGCCTCTCCCAGGGCTAGCCAATTCCTAGAGATAGTCAATGACTCTCCCTGGAATGTGCTTTTCATATGAAAATTAACTAGCCTGAGTCCACACACCCCACCATCTCCTCTATTAGGCTCTCTCACTCAGGTCCCAAAGTACTTTGACTTAATTACTCCAGAGCCGAAAACCAGACAATTTGGGACAGCCCCTGCACCCCAAAGCCCACTGACATTATTCTTGAAGCTAGCCAATCCTAAACCTGCATGCACTGACTCCCTCGTCCTTACTACAGAAACCACAACAAAGGCTCTTGCCCACATTTACCTGCTGTTCCATCTGCCTCCTGACAGATCCTGGCCTTTATCTGTAAGGCCCTTCATGGTATGGAACACGCCCTCCTCCACAAAAATATCCAAAGTGTGAGTATCTTCTCAATGACAAGCAACTCCTGATCTGTTGAACTCATCATACCCGAATAATAATAAAACCTACACTTTAAAACAACAGGTCACTGGGCCCATGTCTTAGTATCTTGTTGATAAGTCCCTTGTTTGTAACCTGCAACATCCCAGACCCTCTGAATCTGGACCCTGAAGTTGCTTTTCCTAATATCAGATGATATGCAGCCTGGTGGCTCTGATACCCACCTGCTCACATTTCCTGGTACCAAAAGCCTGCATTTGGGGCTCCAGCCATATTAATCCCATTAGGGCCCCAATGTAGCTGTTTATGGCTATTGAAAACATGACTGTTATCCAATATTTCGTCCACTTGATACTACCACATGCCAGGGGTCAAGGCCAGCTCTAGGTCCTGGTTAACTGTCATTTATTCAAGTCCCTATGGATGTGTGTCTGCATGCATGTGTACATACACACATGCGTATATATACATATGGTCACATGTATCTAAGTTAATCTACTATATACAAACATGTAAAATTGATATTAAAGAAATTATGTAAAATAAATATCAGATTTCAGACTACCATATTTGTACTTCTTAGAAAATAATTTTGTGATATATATATAGAGACACACACACACACACAAACACACACACACACACATATATATAGACACACAGATGCATACACACACATTGGTGGATAGCTACCAGTAATCATATTTTGGCAGTGGAAAAACTCTCTTACGTAAAAATTTCAAGTTGATTATATGTATATGAAGTTCTGCCTGCCATAGCTGGCTTGTTCCATAACCACCTTTAAGCACCTTCCCATCCCTTATCCTAACACCTTTGTGGCTTGCACATATAATCTACAAACAAAATACACTCTTTTTAAAATGAAATATTCAACATCATTTTAAAATAAAACTGAATTCAAATTTTCAAAGGGATGCTTTAAAATCCAATAGTCTTTAAACAGGAGTAAAGTGGCCTCAAATACTGGGTTTACATCATCATGCTCACTTAGTGAAAAGAGAAAAGAACACCTGTGTCTTCTTACAGATTTACCAACATAAAACGTGATGACTTTATCATTGACTGGGGATAAAAGACTAGCCAGCTTAATATAAAACATCAACAGAAAGCAAATACATCTAACAAATTTTGTAGTGAACACAATAATAAGATAGACTTGCCTATTTTCTTGAAAAGAGTCCTTGTCTAAAATAGAGATGTCAGTTGTATTCATGACAGCTCATAAACTGAACAGTTTCTGTTGATATGGTTTTATTCTAATCATTCTAAACGGCACAATTGATTGAATTGACCCTGCAGTTAAAATGGCTAAAATGAGGATATTGCTATGGCTCTTTCCAGTGCTTTCTAGAAAAACATAGCCTTGACAGAGGCAAAAGTGTCTCCACGAAAGGATGGCTCTGAAAGCCTTCCCACCTTCATACAACAGTATCTTCTTAAGCATTTATTTATACCCTATCCTTCAAAATGGATTTGAGACAGTTATATCAAGGGAGAAAAAAAAACTCTAAAGAGATAAAAACAAACTAGTAAATAACATTGATACCTTTCACATTGCTTCAGAACGATTAAAATAGGCATTCTACTGCAAAACCTGTAAGATTTCCACTTCTTAAAACCTTTTTTTCCTCCTTGTTGATACTTTTAGTCTACTGCAGTTATGTCCTTCGAAGTAACATTAACAAAATGACAGGTTTATTTTTGGCATCATAAGAATATTTACTGGCAAATTGCTCCCACTTGAATGCGAATAAGAAAATTTAAATTGCCCTGTTGGTCTCTGAAAATTTTCCAGGGGAAATATTCCTTCCTCCACACAGTGAATGAGACTTTTGACCTTTGGGCAGACTGCTCTTTAATGTTATAGGGGAAAATATCAAATTAGGGGAAGCATACATTCATGAATTTGCACTGGATTATTTTTATTTCATTATAGAAGTAAAGAAGTGACAAGGACATGTGACCTTACATGCATTGAGTATTTGCTATGTGTTAGATATGATGCTGAGGGCTGTAGGTAAGACCCCCTTGGATCCTCAGAATGGCTCCATCATTCTTTTCTTTTTGCAGACAAAGAGGCTAACATTCAGAAAGTTTACATGTCTTTGCTTTTAATTCTATTATTAATGCTTATTAAACCTCTATATGTGTTTGGCAAAATTCTGTATCATGTGGATAACAAAGCAGGAAAGACAAATGGTCCCTATCTTCAGGAAGCTTACATTTTATTGGAAGAAACAGATTAACAATTAAATACAGTTTTAAAATTACGCATTTGAATAACTGTAGGGAGAAAGTCATTAACTCACTGTGAACCAGAATAAGAAGATGATTTATTCTAGAAAGTATTTTGAGGAGTTAGCATTTAAACTGAGTTTTAAAAGACAAGAAAGGGAGAATATATTGCCTACTTCCACCAGTTGAGAACTGGATGAGTTAGTTCTTGTGCTACAAAATCGTGTATACTTGTGTGTGTGTGTGTGTGTGTGTGTGTGCGCGCGCGCGCACGTGCATGCGTGTACCGTGTGCACAGGGATAATATGGATGAGATTTAAAATCGGAATTGAAATTAAGAATGAATACAAAAAAAACCACAAAAACACCCTGGAGCTCAGGACACTGAAAGAAACTATAATAAGGAATAACAAAAAGCATATGTACTTGGAATATAATGTTGTGATCAATTAGGTAGGAATGGCATAGAAGAATACATTGTTAACAATTCTTAAGATAAGGAAAAGGTTATGTCTTTACCAAGATTGAACATTCAGCAATATGGGAGTTCCTGGTTATCTAGTTTATTCTAAAGAAACAGCTCACATCAACTGGCTTATTGAGAAGGAAAAGGCACAAATGTAAAATGTTTCTCTAGGGAAGAGTAAAAATATTGAATAATCCTGCTGTTTTCATTCCCGTAAGACAATATGGAATTCCTTTTAATAGCTGGTGATAATGGTGTCATTTTACTCACTGACAATAATTAGTCAAAATATAAGTGTAGGTTTTATTTCGCTAAAGAGGTTTAATTTCAGATGTTATTTTCTTAAATAGATTTAATTTCAAATACAAAACTAAAAGGAGACTTGAATGGAACAGCAATATTTAGAAAAAAATTATTTATTAAGAATATTTTTTAAAAAGTATTTTTTTGTGATTTTAGTTTATAATGTTAGAAAAAGAAAAGAAAGCATAATGATTCTTTTCCAGTTAAGGAAAATTAATGATGAGAATTTCACGACAGCTCTTCTGCCTCCCGCCGAATTTTGTTTGGGTGTCCCAAATTTTTACCAAAAAAGTTCCCAAGTGAAATGTGGGGATGTAACTAAAATTGTATCTATCAATTGTGCACTTGTTCAACAGATATTTATTTAGAGTCTACTATATGCCAGGCGCTGTATGTGAAGCTGCATGAACTACTACAACTTATGCTTTATATTTTAGACACATCCAACTGTAAAACAAAAACAAAAACAAAATCCAGCAACACCAACAGCAACAACAAAAAACCAAAATTACAATAAACTTCAGCAAAAATGGATTGTATGTAGCATGCAGAGAAATGGACACATGGCTGAAATTGTTAGAACATAAAAGGAGATAAAAATATTTAATCAGTAACATTTTACAAAACAGCTATGAATCAAGTTTGTCCTTTGTATGTTGCTTTTAGTCTTCATAGGGAAGGGACTTTGGCCTCAAAAATTCATTTTACCAACTTTCTTGTTAGAATGATTGGGGAAGACAAATCATGAGAGACTCTTGACTCTGGGGAAACAAACTGAGGGCTGCGGAAAGGGAGGTGGGTGGGGGGATGGGGTAACTGGGGGATGGGCTTTAAGGAGGGCACGTGATGTGATGAGCCCTGGGTGTTATATGCAACTGATGAATCACTGAACTCTACATCAAAAACTAATGATATACTATATGTTGGCTAATTGAATTTAAATTAAAATAAATAAATAAAACTAAAAAATTTTTAAAAAATGGGGAAAACATGTTAGTGTAAAACTTAGAAGACCACATACACACAGTCAATTGATTCTCAACAAAGAGGTCAATCCCGTTCAATGGGGAAAGGATATTGTTTCTAACAAATGTTACTAGAACAACTAAGTAACCATATTCAAAAATTAAAAAAAGGAAAATAATAAATCTCTGTTATTTCACACAGTTTAAAAAATTAATTTGAAATGAATCATAGAGTTAATGTAAAACCAAAAACTATAAAGCATCTACAGGAAAATATGAGAAAATCTTTGTGACTATGGGTTAGACAAAGATTTCTTTAAAATGACATATACAGGGGCGCCTGGGTGGCTCAGTCTGTTAAATGTCTGACTCTTGGTTTTGGCTCAGGTCATGATCTCAGGGTCCAGAGATCAAGCCCCACATTAGGCTCTGTGCTCAGTGTGGAGTCCGCTTGTCCCTCACCTTCTGCTCCTCTGCTCTCTCTCTCTTTCTCTCTCAAAAATAAATAAAAATAAATAAAAATCTTTAAAAAAGACATATATACATGAAATATACAATAAAAGTAAGCATATATTGAAATTCATCAAAATTACAAACTTTTGCTCTTCAAAATACACTTAAAAAATTGAAGAGGGGAGCCACAGACTGGAACTCATATCTAATATAGGACTTGTCTCCAAAATATATAAAGAACTCTTAAGACTCAATAATACTATTAAAACAACTTGATTAAAAAGATGGGCAAATGATTTGAATGAGCGCTTTGAAAAATAAAATATACAGATAATAAATATGAATATTAAAAGAGTCACAACATATTTAGTCACTCACAAAATACAAAATAAAATCACAGTGAGATACCATAACAAATCTCTTAGAATTGCTAAAAATGGAAAAGTCTGATAAGACCCAGTATTGGTGAGGACTTGGAGCAACGGAAGCTCCCAGAGTGCTAGAGGAAAGCAAGAAGGGAGAGTCACTTTAGAAGTCAGTTTGGTGGATTAAAAAATATCTGGAAGGTCTGTAATAGACAAACTTGTAGAAACAGAAAGTAGACTAGGTAAATATCTATGGCTGGGGGGTGGGATTGGGAGGAAATGTGAATACTAATGGAGTGAATACTAATGGATACAGGGTTTCTTATTGGGTTGATGGGAATGTTCTAAAGTTGACTGTGGTGATGGTTGCATAACTGTAAATGTACTAAAAACCACTGAACTGTACACTTTAAATGTGTGAATTTTATGGTATGTGAATTGTATCTCAATAAAGCTGTTTTTTAAAAGGGAAAAAAATATATATATATATACCTAGCATACGGCTCAGCCACTCTGCTTCTGGGTATCTACCCAAGGGGATGAAAACTTGTACTGAAATGTTAATTAACAGCTTCATCATTCATAATTCACAAAAAAATGGACATACCTGGTGATTGGATAAACAAATACAATAAAATACTACCCCCAGCCCAAAAAAGAAAAAGAATACAACACCGATACACTTCAGTAACATAGATGCATTATGCTAAAAGAAATCAGAAACAAAAGACCAAATACCCTATGAGCCAATGTATATAAAATTCCAGGAAAGACACAAGCAGAGTGACAGAAAACAGATCAATGGTTGCCAGGGGTGAGAGGGTGAAGGCAGAGGGGACTTTTGCCACCAAGGGGCACAAGGAAACTTTTAAGAGTGATGGCAAGGTTTCCTATCCAGCTTGGGGTGGTGGTTACAGGACTGAATACATGAGTTAAAAACTTGTGGAATTATATTCTTAAAATTGGGCAGTTTTATGATGCATAAATTGTACCTCCATAAAGCCAACAAAAAAATTTAATTGCGTGTTTGCTAAGAGTTTAGATACAGACTATAAATTAATTTTTAAACCTTAACTAAAATTACAAACACATTCTTTTCACTCCAAATACACATTCCAGAGTACAAGGAATGCAGCTAAATACATTCTGAGTAAAACCCTGTCATTTTCGTGAACCGTGACATGATCATTAAAATTCTGCTACTGCCAAAGAAAGGAGAGCAATATGAAAAGTCAATGCAGCTTCTTTCAGCAATAGAGTATACAAGGAAAAAATAAAAGTACTAGCAGACTAGGAACCAGTCTCCTTGAAGCAATTAGCCCCAGATTTATAGTCCTGGTATAGCATGGAAAGAGATGAATGTGACTATGCTGACCGTCTAGGAATCAGCTAGACTCACCCCCAATGCAAGTCACAGATGTCAGAAGTCAGAAAAAAATATGAGTGCAAAACCAAAATCTAGTAATACAGAACAATGTGTGAAGCCAAAGGATCTATTTTTTTTAATATTCTGCTAACCAGTATAGAATATTATCAGTCTCTTTAAAAGACTGAGTACAAAGTACTAGTATATCAGATATCTAATATGAAATAAACCTTGAGTCCATAATGGAAAGGCAACCCAGTTAAAAAATCCAAGAATGGTTATGGAGCTTCCCATTACAAGCACAGCAAAGGGACATTTCTTCCACCCACGTTCTTTGTTATATGGCAATACCAACTTGTCTACCTTCCCCCAAACACTCAGCAGTGTTTACCTCTTACTCCACTTGATTACATATTTCAGGCTGATTGCTTGTTGTGGCCTCCTGATCACCTCATTTAAAGTTTTTAATTGCATTGTCTTAAAAGTGAACACTATGGCATGTGTGATATTTAGTAATGAGGTAATAACTAAAATGCAAGCTTACAGGTAAGTCATTTACATAATTCATTGAGATGATATAAAACACCATCATATTAGGAACGTACACATTGCTAATTACAAAATTATATTCCATCAACCAACACAAATTGAAGAGTCAGGGTGTTTAAGTCACTTAACAAGTTGTTAAGTGGTTGGGTCTTGGCATGTGTTTTCAGTTTTGTTAGACTCTCTGACTTTGTTTCCAGTGGCTGCCACTGTGTAATTAATGTTCTCTCAGAGTGGCAAAGCTAGCAAGACTAATACTACCTCAGATACAGGAGCGCTGACATCAGGTACACCACCCACAAAAATACACTGGCACATGCTTTTCATTTGCTCTGGATTCCGCATTAAGCTTTTCACGCAAATAGGAAAGTAGAAGTATGAAATTTACACACACACACACACACCACTGAAGAACCCACTGGTGCTTTAATCTAAGTTTTAAAAAACTGTGCCCAATTGTTCTTTCTCCTTATTTGGTGTGTTGTAGGCTCTTTCACTATTTCTGCTAAGCTAGGAAACTGTTTCATCTATTTTTAGCTGCCAGGTAGAGGAGAGACAGTGAATAAAATTTGGGTTAATTTGCAGAGGTGTTTGGAAAGCATTTGAAAAATTACTGGCGATTGCTAGGCTCCAAAACTGGGTCATGAAGAGCAAGTCCCATAAGGCAGATCTTTTGTCTTTTTGATAGATTTATTAGCTCTGGAAGAACTAGGGATCTGTGTGAAAACAATGCTTCTGGACATTAGTCAAGCATCTGTGAAGACTATTCGTAGTATCCTGGAATTCCTTTCTAACTCTCATCATTTCTAATCATTCTTCAAGACCTATCCAGATGTCACCAACGCTGCAAAGCAGACCCTAGTTAACACAGGTAGAGCCACCGGCAGCAGTTCTGTGGTTCCATGGAAAAGATGTTCTCTACTGTGCCCTTTTATTAGGTGTGAATCACAGGGCTTTTAACAATTTGTTTGAACACCAGGCTCCTCTACTATCATGTGCCATAAGATGACATAATGTTTGGCCTGCATTAAAGTATCAATAAATACTTGAAGAGAGCTGTAGATGAAGTCCTGGGGACAAAAATGAAGAAAGCTTACTATGGGTAACAGTAGATATAGGTAGATACTTAATGAGAACATGGAAATATTTACAATTTCAAATGACAGGGAGTTCGCTTACAGCATCCAACTGACTTCCTTATTTAATTTCTGATTTCAATAGGGGTGGGTATTACTTGGATGACAGAAGAAATCAATGAGTTTTCACCACGTTGTAACAATGAGTTGAATCCTAAAAGATGAAATTTAATCAGGATAAATAAAAAAGCATAGTTTTAGGTAAAAATATTTTACAGCCCAGGATCAAGACACTGAAGCTTAATATCATAACATGAAGAGAAGACCACAATTAATTAATTCATTGAGCAGTTGATCCGCATCAGCTGTAGGGCTAAGCACTTTACGAGTATCACTTAGCTCAAACCTCACAGCAGAGCATAATGTAGCAACATCAGAATCTGCAGTTAAAAGATGTGGCACTGGGAACTGAGAGGGCTTAAGTAACCTGCCCAAGGTAACACAAATAATATGTAAAATGACATAGTGTGAGCTCCTTGGCTCTCTGGGCATAGAGCCCATGCACTTGACCAACATGCTGTATTGGTTCTAAAAGAGGTCTAGGTGTGGCTAGGCCCCCTAAAATATTAATAAGACTTGATGCTGCATTAATAGATGTGCTATATCCAGGTTAAGGAGGTTGGTTATTCTTTATCACTTTTTGTACTTTAGAGAGGGGAGAGGGGCAGAGGGAGAGAGAGAGAGAGAGAGAATCCCAAGCAGACTCCCTGCTTGGCTTGATGCTCCAATGTGGGGCTTGATTTCACAACCCTGAGATCCTGACCTGAGCCTAAATCAAGAGTCAGACGCTTAAACACCTGAGCCATCCAGTTGCCTCACTTTTTCTACTTCTTATAAAATTATGATTGTTCAAATTACATCTCCAGGGTGGTAAAGAGCCCTGAAAGAAAGAGTGATTACAACTTTCAAGAAGACTTGAGAGGACATAACCACCATCTTGAAATGTCCAGAGACCTGTCATTTGCAAATTGGGCTTTTACTTTTTTGCATGGATCCAGAAAGTGAAACAAGAGCTGGTGGGAAAAACTATTTAGCAATTGCAAGTGTCCAGAAACAGACAGATGGGAAATTCCTCTACACATGAGAATATTCATTTGGAGGGTGGATGATGCGAGTTCAGGGGCTGGACCAGGCTGGCAATATGACCAGGTGACCCCAAAGTTCCTTTCCCACTCTAAGTATCCATAATTCTGTAGCCATCAATCACCCAGTTAGCAGAATAAATGAAAATGCTGAAACTATGATTTGAAAACTCAATGTCAATATTTTTGAAAAATGCATATCATTTGTTTGGATTACTGAACATTATACATCCACTACCTAACCTGGAAAAGCGAAAAATTCAAGGAGAGTCAATAAGCCTGAAGCCAATAAAGACACAGAAGAAGATGAGCCAGATCTGTTGGGCACACAATCTAACAGCTGTTCTCCACAGGTGGTTCAGAAACTTCCTGCATCTTGTTAAAATTCTCCAGGGTGCTCACATCACTAACAGTGATAATGGTATTTGTTTAGAAATTATGTAAGTATTTCTACCTCTAAAACAGAACAGTTTGAACTTATCGAGTAAAAACTAGCAGCAATTAGGAGAGGCCATAACATTGTGACCAAGCACCAAGGAATTACTGGTTGTTTTTACTCATTTACGACGTTATCCATTTTATGGTGTATTTGTAGGCACACATTGTTCATATCTGAACATGCACTCAGCTTGTACAATATACTTTATAATATATGTTTTAATATACGGTTGGTCCCTAAATCAAGCAGGCTATGATATGCAATGCCTTAATAGAACTGTTGAAAAAAGCTACTTAAAATTAATCGACAGTTAACCTCATTTTTTTATAGAAGAAAAAATGGAACTGCATCTGTGTGATTCCCCCCCAGTTACACGCTTCCTGTTGGTCTGTGGAAGGTCGCTCTTTTTTGTGTGTTTGCTTTTGTTTGTGTGTGTGTCTGCTCTGGTTATCCTCCCCTTCATCTCAGTTCAATCCTTGTTCCCTCATAGTAACTCACAGAAGGATATTTAATATAGTTCTCCTAATCCATTCTCCACGTGGTTATCTCCTTATGTGTGTACCTTTAAAAAGATATATTGTGTCTTTTAATTCTAATTGTTTCCCTTTTGTCACCCAACAGTATGCTTCTGAGTCCCTGTGCTTGTATAGAGATTTAATTCATTACTCTGGGCCCATGCAGAGCTCTCCATGTATCACCCTTGCCTAATCCTTTCCCAGGGATCTCTCCAAACCCTGCTGTATGGGTGCCTGTTGCATGCCTCCTTGTGAGCCAGGAGAATGTCCCTGGTAAAGTACTTGCGGGTGGAATGCAGGACACTGGTGACATGCAGACTGCACGGCATCTGGTTCATACCCTTGGCTTCTGGGGGGCGGGGAGGGGACGGACCAGCACACCCACCAGCCAGGACTACAGGTGAGAATCTATTTCCCAAACTCCTGATGGCACTTGGTAGCATCTGACTTTTGCAAAATTGACTGGTAATCTTTTTCTTAAATTACATGCACAAATTACTAACAAGGATTTCCAGTTTCCACTTCTGCAACTTGTCTGGTGGCTCACTTTGTCCATTTTTCTACTAGAATAAACCCTTCCATCTAAAATTTTATTCAGGGGCACCGGGGTGGCTCAGTTGGTTAAGCGTCTGCCTTTGGCTCAGGTCAGGATCCTCGGGTCCTGGGATCAAGCCCCACATCAGACTCCTTGCTCAGTGGGGTGTCTGCCTCTCTCTCTCTCCCTCGGCCCCTCTCTACCCCCTCCCCGCTTGTGCTCTCTGCCCTGTCTCCTGACCTCTCTCAAATAAATCAATAAAATCTTTAAAAATAAATAAAATTTTATTTATATCATTTCCTTATATATATTCTATATATTAGTTCTCTTCTGGTAAATAATAATGTGTTCTCCTAGTCACCTATCTCGTACATCTCTTACCTTCCCACAATGTCCTTCACTGAATAGAAATACTAATTCGGGGGGTGCCTAGGTGGCTCAGTTGGTTAAGCATCTGACTCTTGGTTTTTGGCTCAGGTCATTATCTCATGGGTTGTGGGATCATGCCCCACATGGGGCTTCTAGTTCAGCAGAGAGACTGCTTGATAGATTCCTTCCCCCTACTTGCGTGCTCTCTCTCTAAAAATAACTAAATCAGTCTTAAAAAAAGAAATATTAATTCTGATGCAGTCTTATAATGTCCACTGTTTCTCTAACGATTTTTGCTTTTTTTTCAAAAGAAAGTTGTTCAAGAAAGCATTTCCTAACCTGACATCATTTTCTTCTGTAATTTTATAGGATTTTCTCTCACAATTAGTCTTTAAAACATCAGAAGTTTTGTATGTTTTACTCATAATAAGCCAAATTTCCTTGCAAGTTATACTACTTTGTATGTTCTACTCATAGTAAGCCAAGTTTCCTTGCAAGTTATTCTACTTTGATCACATATCAAAGTCACATATATTCATGGAGATCTTTCTGGAATCCTCTGCAGCAGAGACCTGTTGGTATTTTTCTGAACAAGTAGACATGGATTTATTACTATGAAATTGATCTTATTATATGGTAAAGAGAAGCCTTACTATTTTAATTATATATTGAAGATAACATACTTAATTTTAAAACATTCCAGTCTATATTTTACAACATCAAATGGAAACATTAAGTTCTTGACGATATTCTAACTAGATGAAGGAACACATTATTAGGTTACCACAAAGACATCCACATATTACCATGGATAAAGACTCTGTTCACCATGTTTACACTAAAGCATAAACATTTATTTTTTTAATATAAGAGGAAGTTTTATAAGGTTCAAGGTTTCTTACAACTAAAATCTGATGCCAAGTCACAGTTTTCTCATTTCTAAAAAAAAGGAATGCACAAGACGATGCTGAAGGTCTGTTTAAGCTTTAAAATTTTTATGAACCTATAAAAATCACCCAAATAGAAATTTTAGTGAAAAAAAAGGGTAATTTCCCTGTCTCTATTTCTAGACAAATTTCTTAGAAGGTAGGCTTTCCTCATGCATTCACCTTCATGCCTGTCTCAAACAAAAGATCGTATGTAGACCAACTGAAGATACAGAAAAACAACCTTCATTCCCAAATAGGTTACTTAAAAATTAAAAGGAAAACCAATACAGGACAACAAAATTTTACGTTAAATTAATACCTACTAATATAACATGCTTTAAGACTGAAGATGAGCCATTTAATAAAATATGAGTTAAAGGATTAGACATACTTCATCAAACAAAAATGGTATTTCTAAAATGGTATTGCCCAAATATGTTCTTAAGAATCAATTTTATGTAAGGGTAAAAAGATACTCTCCTATGTCTAAACATTATAGAAAATTTAATTGAAATATTTCTTCATGTGATCTTGAAGAGAACGTTACATCATTTTTAGTACATACTGTTATTTAAATGATATTTTATGTAATATCCTTTAAAAAATCTTTAAAAAAGTTTAAAAAAAGATCATACTAGTAACTTATAATTATGCCAATTTCCCTGTTAGACCAAATTTAGTTTCTTCATATACTGTAGGAGATGTCTATTGTAATTTTCAAAAATGTAAAAGATTTTACTTTGGGGCATTAAAGTAACCATTTCATTATCACAATTTTAAAATGAGGCAACATTACATACTCCCCAGAATGGCTGCGATAAAGACAGATAATAACAAATGTTGTCTGGGATGTGGAAAAACTGTAACATTCATACATTGCTTGTGGGAATGCAGAATGAGACAGTCATTTTGGAAAACAGTTCAGCAGTTTCTTAAAAATTAAACACAAACTCACCATACCCAGAAATTACATTTCTATGAACATATCTATGAAAAATGAAAATTTATGTCTACACAAAGATGTGCATAAAAATGTTCACAGAAGCATTATTCATAATAAACAAAAACTGGAAATAATATAAATGATCATTAACTGGCAAATGGGTAAACAAAATGTGGAATGTCTTACAATGAAATACTAGTCAGCAGTTAAAAGGAATGAACAAGTGATACATGCTCAAACTTGGATGACTCTCAAAAGGATTATGACAAATGATAGAAGCCAGAGGCAAAAGATTACATACAGTATGAAGCCATTTTTATGAACTGTTTAGGAAAGGTAAAGTTATAGAGTCAGAAAGCAGACTGGTGATTCCCTAAAACTGAGGTTGGGAACAGGAATTAACTGGAAAAGGGCATGAGGGAACTTTTTAGGGTAAAGGAGATTCTAAAACAGGACTGTGGTAGAGAAGTACTTCCAAGAATGGAGAAATGAAGAACTCCAGGAGCCCCTTCCCTAGTGAAACAAACATAACTAGTGAGAATGATTTTTAAAAATCAACAATCATTTAAAGTCTCTGGAAATTGTCTTAAGGGCATATCACAAATGGAGAAACATTTACTCAAGATCATCGACTAAATCTTGGTAAAAAGAGAATCTGCGGCATCTGAACCATAGCACAGTCCCCTCCTTGCAGATAAGTGTGATGGAAGCTCTACTCCAAATGCCCGGGGCAAAAAGACAGGACTCCCTCTCTCATCACCTCCAAGTCCAAGGCTATAGTTTCTTCTTAGGAAGAGTGAAATATCTGCATTAGTCATCCCTGCACCTGTATCTCGCAGAAGCTCTATCTCAGGCAAATGTGACCGAGGTGTCTGGGGCAGTCTTCCTTCACCCAGTTCAATTTGTAGGGTGGAAGCTCCATCCCACCTGGAGCAAACTGCCAATGTTTGGCTCTCACTGGCCTTGACCCAGCTCACTTGTAAAGGAGGAGGTTCCATACTGGGAGAGGCAGACTGAGACGACCAAGAATTACCATCCCAGCTTAGTGCCCCTGTCATAGAGTAGCAGTATCACTCCAGAAGGGGTCCACTCTCCTGGCCCCCACCTCCAGGGCTTTGGTGCAAATGTTCTGCACAAAGGGAGAGACATGTGTAAGAACAAGAGAACTCCAGTGTTCTCCCGAAAGGGAATGACTATATTTGAAACAGAGCATGGAGAAGTTCAAGCCTAAGCTTCTACTGAAAACAATGAAGATCTTGGTGGTGAGTAATTAAGAGAAGGCTGGCAGTTCCAGGACTGCAGTAAATAAAGTGGTAGACCGCCTTGAAGTTTGCCAGAGAGAATTCAGAAAAGAAACAGCTCTGAAGACACTTCTTGGGGTTGGAGCAAATCTCAAAGTCTAGGGAGATCAAAGAAAGTCAACCACAATGTGAGGGTGAAATGTGCACATCCTAAGGATGCAGAACAACATCAGATGCTAAATAGGGAAAACAAACTTCACCAGAATAATCCAGCCAAGTTTCTTTAGAAAGAAATAAATTTTCTGTAGAAAGAAATAAACAAGCAAACAAAAGAAACAACAAATCTAGGTGTACAGGGGTGATGTGGAGGGGGGAGGGAGCAGCGTCCAGAACAACTGAAATATATTACTTAAAATGTCAAGTTTTCAACAGAAAAGTTATGAGACATACAAAGAAACAGGGACCCATACAAAGGACCATTGGAAAACTGCAGCTGAAGGAGTCCAGATGGTAGATTTCACAAAGATTTCAAAGCAGCTGTTACAAATGTGTTCAAAGAACTAAAGGAAACCGTGCTTAAAGAATAAAAGGAATGTATGACTAATGACTAATCAAACACAGAATATCAATAGATAGAAATGATCAAAAAGGACCAAATGTAAATTCTTGAGTTGAAAAGTAGAGTCACTGAAATCAAAGATTCACTAGAGGGGATCCATGGTAGAGCAGAGCTGGCAGAAGCAAGATGCAATAAACTTGAAGACAGACCAATAAAAATGACACAACCCAAGATTTGGGAGAAGAAGTAATGGAGAAACTTGAACAGAGCCTCAGAGAAATAGGGAACACCATTATGTATTCCATCATACATGTAAAGGGAGTAACAGAAGGACAGGAGAGAGAAAATTTGAAATAGAAAAAAATATCAAACAAATAATCATTTTAAACTTTTTCAAATTCAATGGAAAACATTAATCTACAAATCCAAGAAGTTCAATAAACAAGAGGGTAAACCCAAAGAGATTCACACCCAGACACATCATAGTTGTAATGTTAAAAGAGAAAGACAGTGAGAAGTCTTGAAAACAGCAAGAGAAAAATAACTCCCTATTTATAAGGCAACACCAATAAAATTAACAGTTGACTTCTCACCGAAACAATTGAGTCAAGAAAGCAGTGAGATGAAATATTCCAAGTATGGAAAGAAAAATGAACTCATAGCCAAGCACCTTATATTCAGCAAAACCATCTTTCAAAGTTGAAAGTGAAATAAATACATGCTCAGATAAACAAACACTGAGATAGTGGTTGTCAGCACACCCACCTTGCAAGAAACACTAGGGAAAATTCTTCAGGATGAAAGTATGTGACACTGGACATTAATTCAAATCAAAATGAAAATAATAAAGAGCACCAGTCAAGGTAATTATGTACTTATAAAAGTGTAAATGCTTATTTCTTCCCCTTTCTTCTTTTAATTGGCTTTAAAAGCAACTGCATAAAACAATATGTATATCATTGCAATATTGCTAATAACAGCATATATAGTCTATTTGACAAAAACAGCACAAAGGAAGAAGATGGAGGAAAGCATTATTATAGTAAGAAATGACACCAGATGGTATATTGAATACTCGGAAACAAATAAAGAGAACCAGAAATTGTTAAAAGAAGATTAATATGACAAATTCTGTAAGCTTATCCATTCTCACTTTTCTTCTAAAGACATAAATGGTATAAAGTATATGTATAATATACCATTGGTTTGGTGGTGGAATGTAGCTAGATGTAACATATTAACCATATCAGCACAAAAAATAGGAAGAGGGAAATGAGCTATATAAGAATAGCTTTTCTACAACTCACTGGAATTAAGTCAGTATAAATCTCATAAGTTAATATGTACATTTGGACTCCACAGCAACCACTAAGAAAATAACTTCAAAAAAAAAAATAGTACGGGGACGCCTGGGTGGCTCAGTCAGTTAAGCGTCTGTCTTCAGCTCGGGTCATGATCCCAGGATCCTGGGATCGAGCCCCGCGTCGGGCTCCCCACTCCGCGGGAAGCCTGCTTCTCCCTCTCCCACTCCCCCTGCTTGTGTTCCCTCTCTCGCTGTGTCTCTCTCTGTCAAATAAATAAATAAATAAAATCTTCAAAAAAAGAAAAAGAAAAAAGACATGATACACACAGAAAACAAACCAAAACAAAAAACACAGCAGACATCAGTTCAACTACAACAAACTGAATATATATGAAGTAAAATCCAATCAAAAGGCAAAGATGGTCATACTGGAGAAAATAAAAACAAGATCCAACTATACGCTGCCGAGAGGGACACTCTTTTGATTGAAAGACAGAAAGAGACTGAAAGCAACTGGACAGGAAAAAGGTATACTGTTCAAACAGGGAAAAAAGAGAACCTGGAGAGGCTATTCTATTATCAGACAAAATAGGCTTTCCACAATAAAGATTACTAGAGATAAAGTGGGACATTTTTAATGAGAAAGGGTCAATCCATCTGGAAGATAATAAAATTTCCAAAAATACATGTAGCTAACAGAAGAGCCCCCAGGGACACAAAGGAAAAACACAGAATTGAAGGTAGACAGAAAAGTCAGCAATGGTTATCCCACCTACAGTAGTGGATAGACTAACTTGATAGAAATATAGAGCAGTAAGTCCAGAAACAAATCTGCACACTTATGGTTAGCACTGGAATTCCTTATAAAAAACACATATCTGTTAGCTAGAGACTTTCTTAAAGAATTTTAGTCTATTGCATAACTGTCTAATTATGTTAGCTTATTAAAAAACAGTGTTCTTCAGCTTAAGTTCTGTCCATTAATGTTCTGTCCGTTTTTTAAAAATCTTCATTGGGAATCAAATAATTTCCTTCATTTAATGAGGGCTAGATTTGAGGCTCTGTGACTTTCAGTAGACAGAGCTGTAGTCAATTTTCTTTTTTTTTTAAAAGATTTATTTATTTATTTATTTATTTGAGAGAGAGCACAGGCTCACGTGCAAATGTGAGTAGGGGAAGGGGCCGAGGGAGAGGAAGAGGGAGAATCTTAAGCAGGCTCCATGCCCAGGGCGGAGCTGGATGCGGGGCTCAATCTCAGGATCCTGAGATCATGACCTGAGTGGAAATCAAGAGTTGGACGCCTAACTGGCTGAGTCACCCGGGTGTCCCTGTAGTCCATCTTCTCATTATACCTGATCTTTCTCCTTGAGCAGGCATTGGGGAAGAGAAAGATGTTTCTTTATGAGGTGTCATTGAAAGTGGGTAATTATTTGTAAAGCACATGAACAATTTCACCATGATAGTGGAAACATGGCTATCCCATTTGTGCTGGTCATCATGGCACATCCAGTAACTTGAGAAACGTCATCGTGCAAGTTGGCAGATGCTGAGAGTTCCTAAGGGACATGGTGCCGGGCACTGGGAGTGCCTTGTGAAATCAGCTATGTTCTTAGTCCAATATCCAGCTGATAGAATCAGGCTCGTGCTTATGTCCCACACAGCTTCCATGCTTCCTTTCCTAACTCTTGGGATCAAAAGGATCAAGCTTCTCTACCTTCAAGAAGCCATACATTTGCCAGAAGGAGACAATTTTATCTTTTTTAAAAAAATCTGGGTGCATATTTTTCTAATGCACTCTTTTAGCCTCCATGGAACTAGAGCAGGACCACAGGCTCAAACACACATGGCCACAGAGCAGGTGGGCTGCCCCCCTTCTTCGAAAGCACTCAGAAACTTCATAATTGATTGTCTTGTGAATTCACATTTCAGGACACTGGGGAGCAGAAACCAGAGAAGCATCTTTCCCTTTGGTTCCATGGAGATGTGAAGGGCATGCACAGGCTCCTATGTGTCTTCTCAGTTCCAATCCTGTGCACTATCTGTGTGCTTCTACTCTTAACTATTTCTCTGCAGGGAGGAGAGATGACCAACCAGGGATCCCTCACAAGAGAATATGAGTTCTCAATAGGTTGCTGTTCCTATGCAATCCCATACCGAATTTGAAAGATCAGGAAAGTTGAATATTTTAGTGTTTTAAGTAGGTGGTAGTTGAACACAGGATAAGATGAAATGGCCCCACAAGTATGTGACAAGTGACAAGAAGGTTCAGGGTGGAATTAGAGGGTATTTAATATTTAAGGGAAAACTGGAAGAAAATGGGCCAATGACAGAAATAAGAGGAATCTTGGAAAAGGGAGGATAAAAGCAATGATGCTAGGAAACCCAGGGTGAAAAGAAGTGTCGTAAAGTGTGCAGCCCACAGTATCAGATGCTCTCAATAGGTCAATAATCAAGAAACAAAAAGAGGCTATTATTTTGGCAGTCTGGAGATCATGAGCCTTTTGAGCAATTTTAATGTCATATTGTGGGCAGAAGACAGAGCCAACAGGTTAAAAGATCAAGAGGAAATGACAAATTAGAGGAGAAGAACACCCAGCATCCTTTCAAGACATGTGGTGGTGACAGCAAGGAAGGGACAGTTTGAAAAAGGAAAAAAAAAAAATAAGCAAAAAAAATTTTTTCCCTTGTACATTTAAAATGGATGGAATGATTTGGGCATGTTTTTAGGCAAAAAATATGGAAGGGGGTAGACTGTTACTAAAACTTTGAGAAGGAAAATAGGTTATGAAGCAAGATTCCTAAGAATATGGAACAAAAAGGAGGGTGTGTGTTGGGGGGTAGTGTGGTTAGATGTTATCTTCAGAGAGAAGATGGCCCCGTCGCTAAGAGGGTGATGACTGGACCGAAAAGTGAGAAGCTGGAGTTGTAGGGTCCTCTCCTCCGCTGAGGGGAGCTAGGGGGGCAGAAGCTTGAGGGAGCTAGGATACGGAGGAGAGAAGTAAAGCCCACCAGGAATTGTGTTTCTTATTTTCTGAAATAATTCCATGGCAGCTTTAGGAGATCAGTTGTGATCGGAAAAGAGAGGAATTCATAACTGCTTCTACCGTTGATTGTTTTGTTTTTATGACTGTGCCACAGGAAATCAGGCTCCTGCCTCCCTCACAGGAAAGAGGATACTCTTTTTCTCACAATGTAGATCGGCTGTTTTTTTGTTTTGTTTTGTTTTTTAACTGCATGATTTCAGGCCAACTGTCGGTCTGACCTTGTAGACACACCGCATGGGACTGAAGCCTTGCTGGGTCCTGCCATCTGATTAGCCCTCACCCCACGCTGCCCCTCCACGCCAGCTTCGTTCAGCATGGGATATGACTTTCTCTTCCCTCTAGGTCACATCATAAATCAAAGCTCTCCCATTAGTTTGTGGTCTTCTAGGAATGGGTTCAAATCCTCATGTGCTGAAGCTCTTCCAGCATTAGGAGCTGAATCCCTATTTTATGACACTGCTGTCACTTTGGTGGGGTTTTCGAGGAGATGAAAGAAGAATGAGAAAAATCTGCCTCTTAAATGAACACTACAGATAATTCTTTCAAAATAACTTACTTAGCATGTACAGTACGTCCCGTAGAAATTAAATACCACATACACACACACAGAGACACAAAGACACACACAAAATCAACCTTTTTATAAGATGACTATGGAATATTTCATAGCTGGGGCGCCTGGCTGATTCAGTTGGGAGAGCACATGACTCTTCATCTCAAGGTCATGAGTTCAAGCCCCACATTGGGTGTGGGGCCTACTTGAAAAAAAAAAGAATATTTTACAGCTGTAACTACTGTCAATATCAAATCTATTCTTGCCCCAGGATCCTTCTACAGAAAACATAAGTTTTGTCTCCCCCTTCATCCTATTCTGGGATAAATTTTGGGAAGGAGGACAGTGCTTTGCTAAATCCATCCAGCTCCTGGTTTATAGCAGAGACTTGAAGTCCTCTGTAATTACAGAAATAAGCCTTTTACTAAAAAAAAGAATATAGTCTTGAGGTGGGAGAAGTTGTACCAATGACAAATATGCACCAATAGCAGGCCTTTAAGATAGTGTGGGCAACTTTCAGTTGAGTATTTCTACTCCCTCTTGATTATTTTCCATCTTCGGGTACAACTTGGCAAGCTACCTCTGCTGCTGAAAAAGTGGAACACTGTTAATCAAAGAAAATCAGGCCCAATGTTCGAGTCTGGAAGACACTTCCGAAACATTATAAAGTGTGTCATCTTGGCAACCAGCTGGAGTGCAACCATTTGGAGCAGATCTATTTCTCAATATGAGCAGAGAGTAAGCTTAAGACGTGCGTGCTGATGTTGAATGGAGCATGAAGAAAGAGCAGCAGAGACCACATAAATATCAAGCAATGACCTTCCGTTTGGAAGTTGGAGGCAATTATTCACGTGGGCTTCTCTGCATTTAGAATTTATTTCTCTGGGTTCCAAGGTACAGGTGGATTGTTGTAGGAATAAATAATATCATGATCCAGAAAACCATGGGGGAAAGAGGGTGGCCAGCACAAAAAAGGAGTTATTACCTCAAATAAGTAACAATTTCAGAACAGTAAGACAGCCATTTCATTTAGTGGCTGTAAAGCTTTAAAAAAGAAGTAACACCTTCAAAATGCAATCACGACCTTGGAAAATATTTAGTTAATTTTGTCTATTTCTTTTTTTTAATTTTTATATATTTTTTATTTTTTTTAAGTTTTATTTATTTATTTGTCACAAGCAGGGAGAGCGGCAGGCAGAGGGAGAGGGAGAAGCAGACTCCCCGCTGAGCAAGGAGCCTGATGTGGGACTCGATCCCAGCACCCTGGGATCATGACCTGAGCTGAAAGCAAACACTTAATGGAGCCATCCAGGCATCCCTTCTTTTTTGTTTTTATTAAAGATTTATTTATTTGCGAGAGGGAGAGAGAGCAAGAGAGAGAGAGAGAGAGAGAGAGAAAGAGAGAAGCAGACTCCCCACTGAGCATGGAGCCAGAAGTGGGTCTCAATCCCAGGACCCTGAGATCATAACCTGAGCCGAAACCAAGAGTTGGACACTCAACCGACTAAGCCACCCAGGCGCACCTAATTCTATTTCTGAATGCCCACTGAGTTTTATTTAAATAACTAACATAAAGTGTATTAAACAGAGTTCTTGTCAATGAACCATTTTAACAGAACATGTAATTCATGAGTAAAGAGCTATACTAAAAGACCATCTTGGTAACAGCCTCTTTGAAAAAATGACTACAAATGCCCCAAAGTAGTGGAGAGGTTGACTTTTGCTCAAACTCGAGAAATATTTTCATCTTGAGAATATGCAAACCAATACCTCACACTTAATATTCTCCCAATGACTTTTCCTGCAAAATTTTATAACACAAGTTGCTCCTATTTGAATTGCTTCTTATTTATCAAAATATCTCGGTATACAATTCCACCTCGTTAGCCTCAGAACAATGTTACTGAGAAGCACACTGGCATACACAAAGTATTCAGCAGTATCAATTTCTAACTCACTGAGTCTCAGTCCTTATTTTGAAAATTATCATGACTTTTATATTTTAACAACATAAAAAATGATATACCTTAAAAACCAGCTGGTCAATCCAGTCACCAAACAGTAACTGCTTGTAATATCTACACATATGTATTTTTTTAAATTATTATTTATGATTTAGTTTTCACACCCACCTGGGTTTCTCCTTCCTCCATTCAAAATCTATTAAAGAATTGCTGAAACCCGTTATCTTAAAACTGAGGGACACCTACAGATCATCCCATCTATAGCCTGACTTTATAGGTAAGACCATTGGGACTCAGAGAAGTAACGTAACTTGGATACAGGTTTAATCTGCTCAAGAAAAGTAATACCTTATAACAAGTCAAATGTAAAATCTAATGTAAAGAACTCCTCTCCAAAGTCTTTGAATTTAATGAGAAAAGATAATGGCCTCTTTTTTTTTCAAATGAATTACCTGCAGATTTATTTGTTTTGTTAAAACATTCTTAGAACTTTAGATTAGTTGAGCCAGATGAGGGGGTGCAGGTTTCCTGTTACTAGCTGCCCCTCTGGGAGATTACTGGCTCATGTCCAGGCCTAGCTGGAGCAGGCTCTTCTCCGCGGAGCTATAATGCACATGTCCTCCAGACTGAGTGATCCGTTCCCAAACATTCTGCCCAGGGCTCTTTCACTACAAAACTCAGCTCCTCAGAAAGCTAGCAAAACTTACTTTAGGAATTTTCTTTTATGTTTGCTCATCTTCTCTTATACCTTAATTTTACTTTCACTTAAAAAAATTAGCCAGAAGCACTAAGCATTAGTCTAAGAAATCACTGCTACTCCAATATTAGACTGGGTGTCTGAATTCTCCTCCTTAGCTCTACACAAGTCCTTACATTATCTGGTGCTCATAATGTTCTCTGGTTCTTGAAAGTCCCTTTGAATCATAAATATGCTCCCTGGAAAAAAGTCGACAAGGGCGCACCAACTCTCCCTTCTAACTGAACAGAAGCATGGGCTCCCACTGCTCCAACTTTGGAAAAGGCTAGTTTCCCCTTGCTTTATAAGAAAAAGGAAAAATTTCCCTGACCTATGACAATTTAAATATCCTTTTGGTTTTGGCCAGAAGTGAGAAGGGGATACGTGCAAAACCAAAGAGACAGAACGTCTCAATATAAATCATTTTAATCACTGGTTTTCAAGAAAGGCGATTCTGCCTCCTGAAGACATATGCAATGTCTAGGGACATTTTTGGTTGCCAAGACTGGAGTGAGGAGGCGCTTCCTAGCCATCAAATGGTCAGAAGCCAAATGGTCATCAAATGGTCAGAAGCCAATAATGCTTCTGGACATCCTCTAATGAACACAACACCAAGCACAACAAAGAATTATCCTGTCTAAAATATCAATAGTGCTAAGGGCGAGAACCTTGATCTAAGTTCTTGCTCTTCAGACTGTTGTCTCTGGCAGCTTTGGCCTCCTCCAGGAGCTTGTTAGAAACCCAAGCCCCATCAATCTATACCAAGGTGGCCAGGTGATTCAGGTAGTCCGTTAAATTTGAGAAGCACAGATTACATAACACTTAGACAATTCATAATTGTTCTAAAGTATCATCTATCTTATAGCCCAAAAGAATACCCTTAACTTAGTAACAGGCTCACTGTTCCAGCATCCTGTCTCTACCTCCATATTACTGTTATTACTAGTAATTCCACTGAATATAACATTGTTACATATAAAAAAAACCCCATTGCTCAATAATATGGAAAACTCTATATAAGGAACACTTAAGTGTGCTGGAACCTCTAATAGGATAATGCAACTTAAGAATCTCCCAGAAAAGGCTATCATATGTACAATTTCTCCAAATAATTTAACTACAAGATCTATTTTTCCTTAGAGCCTTTAATAGGTCTAAGTTTTCACAGAACACATTTTCCTTCTCTCAGCATAGGAACGAGGGAGGAACTGATTAAAGTTCAGACCTCTCTCAATAGAGTCTTGAATTAGTTATTACCTGAGACACATGTGGCTTCACCAAAAGGCAAAGCCCACAGACTGCTTTGACACTGGGAGTCTGACTGGAATCCCATAGAACTTCAGCAAGAGAAAAATGTTGCCAAGTCCATGCCCAAGTAGAATCATGCAGAGGGAATTTCTTACATATAAAAATCTTGAAAAATCTCTTGGGCACTGTTGTATGTTAAAAGGACAAAGTTCAAGCCTAAAGATGAATTCTCTTCATTCAGAAATCTTATTAAGATAATATATGCTTCCCTCACATTATCTGACTGGTTTAGTGATGCAACACTGCAATATGCAATACGAAAAAAAATCTTTAACAAGCACTTTTTGGGAACAAATCGTGAAACAGAAGGAAAAAAAAAATAAGTAACATTATGCACATAAATTATATGGCGTCTCTTTTCCTCACTAATTACATTAAAAGTTATTTAAGATTAACTTAATGAATAGAACTGCCATGGTGTGGACAGCTTTGCAAAACTACAAACATCTCTTTAGAAATTAACAATCCTTGGGGTTACAACATACTGAGTTCCAATCCCTGGCATTTAATGTTGATATGTAGATACCTAGAGATGGATACAGTGTTACATTATCAAGGAAAGAGATGGAGTTTTCTAAGTGTGATTAACAGTGAAGAGACAGGATTTGGAGTCATGCATATCTGGGTTCAGCCCCCCTTCCTTAGTAAGGCCTGCAAACTCACCAGGTCTCCCACCCCCATGCCCATGCTGGAAAGAGCTGTGCCCTCCTCTTCAAACACTTGGGAAGAAGGTGACACCAGGCATATGACACATGAAAAACAGCACAGGGTTTTGTTCATAATACGGCACCATTCTGCCAGCAGTTACTATTGTCATATTTAACATGCACATTTTTTAAAAGATTTTATTAATTTATTTGAAAGTGCGAATTAAGGGAAGAGAGAGGAAGAAGGGCAGAGGGAGAAGCAGACTCCCCGCTGAGCAGGGAGGCCGATGCAGGGCTCGATCCCAGGGTCCCAGGATTATGACCTGAGCAGAAGGCAGGCGCTTAACTGATGGAGCCACCCAGGCGCCCCAATATTTATCCTTTTAAGGCTGTCTAGCTATTCAGACATAATTGGGTAAAAAACAGACATTTCAGTTTATCAAAGACATTCTCTTGGACAGAGCTTCTGAAGGAAGGAATAACGAGCCCAATCACCTCTGCCAATCAATGGTGTGATTAAAGAATCAATTCTGCTGATCAATGAAGGGGTAACCCAATCAATTCTGACCAGTGGAGGCATAAACACCAGAGCCACATTTTACTGAGTATAGTGTTCATTCAAGAACAACAACAAAAAACAAAAACAAAAATTAAAAAAAATTCAAGGGTTTACTATGAACTCATAATGGTGAGTTCAAGGTGTTGGGGACAGGCTTTCTTAAAGGTTGCCATGCATGTTCTCAAGGCCACCCCGAGTACAGAATTTTGGCAAAGGTGATCACCTCTTGTGATCCCATGTGAAATTACAGAATGGTTTTGTTTCCCTAACAACACAGAATCGTCAGATAGGTGCATTTTAGTTCTCTCCAACATTTTGCTCTAATGTTTGTAACACAAGAGTTAAATGCATACACTGGAAACTTCACTGATCTAGGAACAAGGAAAAGAGCACTACATTGTCCGTTCTTCTGTCAGAGCCCATGTCCCTCCCATCAGAAAGGCACTTAATCTCTTTCAGCATCTGTCTCCTTGTCAGAACTATAGCAAAAGAAAATCTTTATTTTTGCCTTGCTCACAAGACTATCAAAAGAATTCATTTAGGTAATATGAAACAATTTATGTGTTTAAAAATGATAATGCTGTTCATTGATTCCATCACATTCCCCAAAGCCTCTTCTTGATGCTGCATAACATGATCACATCTTTCTCCCATAAGGCTTTAGGCAATAACTGTTGTTTGCTGTTCTCAGTGAATATTAAATTGTACCTGTCGGGCATGACATGTAAAATCAGAGAAATGGTTTCTTAACAGTGAAAAAAGACACAAAGTTGTGGAAGCAACATTGCACCCCAGTGCCAGAGAGTAAAACATTTAGGTGCAGCCATTCAACAAATACTTACTGAGTGATGCCTGGGTGGATTAGTCAGTTAAGCGTCTGCTTTCGGCTCAGGTCATGATCCCCAGGTCCTGGGATCAAGCCCTGAGTCGGGCTCCCAGCTCAGCAGGGGGTCTGCTTCTCCTTCTCCCTCTGCCCCTCCCCCTGCTTGTGCGCTCTCTGTTTGTCTCTCTCTCTCTCAAATGAATAAATAAAATCTTTAAAAAAAATACTGATTGAGCACTATGTGTCAATCCTGCGCAGATACCAGCGAGGAAAACATACAAAACTCCCTGCCCTCATGGAACTTAGAGTCTAGTAGCAGGAGACAGAAAATAAAGTAATGATTACTGTAATAAATCAGCAAATGATATATTCTCTTGGAAGCTGCCAATCATGTATTTTAAACAAGAATAGTAGAGTGTGAGAGACGGAGAGGTTGCACATATAAGCAGGATGGTCCAAGTAGGTGTCCTTGGGAAGGTGACACAGAGCAAAGAGTTGGAAGAGGTGAGGGAGCCAGCTATCTGTGTTTCTGAGGGATGTGCTTTCCAGGAAGAGCAAAGAGCAGGGCAGAGGCCCTGAATTAGAACAAAACCGGTCTATACTTGTGTGTACAGGTCAGGTGCTACAGTGAGCAAGGAGGAGGGGCTGAGAGGTGACAGCCAAGAGGTGACAGGAGGCCAGCTGTCACTGCCAGGTCTTAAAGGAGGGAGGAAGCAGGGTGCCCTTGATTGGGGCACTTGGGGCAGAGCACTTGGGCACAGGCAATAAGGGTGTGCTTTGTCCATGGGGAAATTAATGGTAAGGTAACAGGAATTCAGCCTGCTTTTCTTTTACACGACGTGCCAGCAACTCTACGCAACATCACAGAATACTCAACCCCTAAATTTTCTGTTGGTCTAAGTTTTAAATAATTGTAAAATTTTTCATCATCTATAATCTACGTACTTCCTGCCATACGGTCAATCCTTGAAACCTGCGGACTCAGCCACATGCTTTCATTTCAAGAGGAATTTTGTAAGGGTCCAGATGGTCAGAACTTGCATTGGGTGAAGGCTGTATCTCCAATACCTTATGGAACTACAGAGTCCTGACTTTAGATTCTGCCAGAATGATACAGTTATGAAAACGGCAAAGAAACCAAGCCTGAGTTACATTTGGAAACAATTTGCTATTTTATTTGTAATTCAAATTTAAAAGAGCAAAGCAGATTGCAAGCCACAGGTGTAATGTTTTATGTGTGTGTGAAAATTTCAGGTCATACATGTAATACTTTGTCTTCCAGTAACAACTTTAGAATAGAAAATGTTTAAATTGTTATTTTTTTCAGATTTATTTATTTGAGAAACAGAGGGTGAGAGAAAGAGGGAGCATAAGTGGGAAGGGGAGAGGGAGAGGGAGAGAGAATCTCAGGCAGACTCCACGCTAAGCTCAATCTCAGGATCTTGAGATCATGACCCGAGCCGAAAACAGGAGT